>NW_022145614.1:13806172-14001172 GCF_000002235.5 Strongylocentrotus purpuratus
CGAATCATTGTTCGATCAAGGGACGTCTGGTCAGCTTTTGTGGTGATCGATCAAAGGATTCTAAAGTTGTTTTTCTTCCTAATCCAGACCATAGGACGTCAGAGTCCTCCAAGATCCGAGTCAAGTATCCCGAGAGGATACCCGTCATCGTCCAGAAAGCGCCAAAGTCCCAGGTCCCGGACATCGACAAGAGGAAATTCCTGATCCTGCCGACATCACGGTGGCTCAGTCATGTGGATCATCAGGAAGAGGATACAGTTGCCTGCCGAGAAAGCCATCTTTTTATTTGTCGGCAAAGTACTCCCACAATCAAGGTAGTTAGCAAGGATAGAATCCCATCTTGTCTGTCAGAGGTTGGTTATAAATGATAATAATAATATTGTGGGTTATATGGTCCATAATACTTTGACGATGTCTCTTAGTCTTAGCGCTTTACAGATATATCATTACACCTGTCTTTTGATTTAGGGTTGCTCGCACGCAACGTACCGGTATGCACATTCTCGACTCACTGGGGAGCATTCTAGCCAGGCGCCATTTAAAAGATATGCTCACAATGATTTTCGCATCCTAACACATGGGTGGAGAGTGGCAAAAGTGATTTAATGTCTTCCCATAGGACGTTAGTCCCGGGATGTGATTAAAACCTTCAACCCTTGAATTGAGAGAGTCAAGTGAATGAAACACACACCACAAGTTCCACAACACCTCCTTGAATATTCTGGAGCACATTAGAGTAGACTTTACATCTCTGTTATAAAGGGACTAACCCATTGTCTGAGTCCTCTACTAATCGAGTGGTTCAGTTTAATCAGTTATAATATCTACGGGGAGTTATACATGTATATGAAAAATCAGTTGTAAAGGAGTTACCTCCAGGGCCTCATTTTACAAAAAGTTGTGATTGATACAAATCAATCTAAAGTACATGTATGCAGTCTCCTATCTCTTATGTACAATGTACATAGATAAGTTGTGATTAATATCAACTCTTTGTAAGACGGGGCCCTGATGTCTCCTTTAAGTGCATGTATGCTTCAAGTCAATCTCATCCTTGCCATGCACCTACCCCCTCTCCTCCCCCATTCTGATAATTAGATCAAGCCTGTTACCTGTACATTATACAAATTAGCTGTAGTGTTGACCAGTGACTCATTCATTAATTTGTTACTGAATACCAATGTGCAACCAGATTAGTGATAGCAGATAAAGCTTTAGGCTTACATTTTTTTTATCATTAAACTGTAAATGCTTATATAAATATATAAAGGCCTATGTTACTAGACAAGTGTGATTAGTGCTTGAAAGTATCTGTGCAATATTGCTCTGATGGTAGAATAAGGGTTAATAGAAGTAAAAAGAAATAGAACTGATTAGAATAGAATATCCATATAGTATAGTTCCTTTAAGATTATATGACAATTTTAGAAAAGAAGAAAAAAGAAATAGATTATCGAGGTACATGTACATGGTGAAGCAGTACGCACTCCTTTTTAATACAAGTAGCTACAATGTAAATGTGTATGCCCCACTACAGTTAGTAAAAAAAAACACTCAAATATAAATGCTTATATGTCTTTAAGATAAGAATTCACTTCCCACTTTACTTCTTATTTTTCAAATATACTCGGCAACAAATGTGGGGGCTCTAAGATTGAAATTATTGTATACTACGTTAGTACATATATGTACATGTAATAGAGATTTTTTTTTTTCCCATGCTAATATTATTTTGTTAAAATCCTTGCTACACCTAATGGCTTAAATGCCAAAAAGTAGGTAAAATATTGTCATGTAAGAAGTTATACAAATAGACTGTGTACACGTATATGAGTGCCATGATCAGGGCTCAAATTCAATTTTTGTCCACGGGGACTCTTCCAAAAAAAAATAGCCCCCGTGAACCTTCTCAGGGGGGCTCTTTTAGTGCTGACGGGGACATTTAATACAAATTTCCATTGGATTGGTACCCATGAAACTCCTAAATTCCTTGGTATTTTATCATTATCATTTATTTAAGTCGGCATTCTCCCTCTTAGAAATTTACTTGTTACATAGCTGTATACTTTTATCCCCGTGATCAGTGGCGGATCTAGGGGGGTGGGGGGCCGCCCCCCGCCCTGGGAAAAAAGAAGGGGGACAAAAAGGGGAATTTTTTCTTCTTTTTTTTTTGAAAAAAGAAGCGTTCCTTTCCTCTTGTATCACAGAGAAACAACAGTTTAAGTTAAGTCTAACGTTAACATTAATTTGTTATTAAAATGTAGAGTACAGCCCTTGGCCTTAGGCCTAATTTAATTTAGGTCGTAACTGTTACTGTTTGAAAATCTAAAGTAAAATTAGACGGTTTTCATGGTTAGACCAAGTAATTGAGAAAAAAAAGTTTACCCGTCACTGAGACCAGGTCAATCAATCTTCTAGATCCATTATTAGGGTCTAACGTTTAAGGTAGATGCAAGGCGCGGATCCAGCGAGGGTGAGCGGGCCTTGCCCCCCCCCCCCCTTCCGCAAAAGAGAGAGACAGAGAGAGACAGAGAGAGACAAGGAAAAGAGGGAAAGGGAAAGAGGAGAGAAAGGGAAAGAAAGAAGAGGAAGAAGAAAAGAAAAGGGGGAAGAACGAGATCGGGGGGGGGGGGGGAGGCGAAAGGGCCTTGCCTCCCAGGCTGTTGCCTCCCCCCAATAAAACAAAATAAGAGAGAAGAAAGGAAGGAAATGGAAAGAAAGAAAAAAGGAAAAGAGGAGATAAAGGGAAGGAAAATTGAGGAAGAAGTAAAAAAAAAAATTTTATTCAATCAATCAACGTCAAAGAATTGATTTATCATCGCACTTCAATTTATTATTTCACCTTTTAATGTACTTTCATTCTTATGCATCACGAAAGAACACTGAATTGGATTCTTCAATGTTTGTTTGATTAATTTCCTCCCCTTTCCTTCTCCCTGTTTAATGCTGATGAAATTTTCAATTTTCTTAATCAAGGCAAAATATTATTTTCATATTTTCTTTATGCAAGACAGGGAGAGAGAGAGAGAGAGAGAGAAAATATGCTAAGTGAGAATTATCGAGTACAACTATGAATTGCATCCTTTTCAATATTATTCAATTCGCTGAAAATCTTTATTTTATAATTCCACGGGGGCGATTTTTAATTTTGCAATCGCCACCATGGACAACCTGATGGGGGCGATTATGGAGCTCACGGGGGCGAATCGCCCATCGCCCCCGTGTATTTTGAGCGCTGGCCATGA
The DNA here is from genome assembly GCF_000002235.5 of Strongylocentrotus purpuratus. Classification (NCBI taxonomy): domain Eukaryota; kingdom Metazoa; phylum Echinodermata; class Echinoidea; order Camarodonta; family Strongylocentrotidae; genus Strongylocentrotus; species Strongylocentrotus purpuratus. The sequence goes on from NW_022145614.1 coordinate 13,809,418, forward strand.
TCATGGGAGAAACTAATTGGCATCACCATTTAAAAAAAATAAAAAAATTCAATTAATGATGATAACTCTCATGATTCGATACCAGTGAGTTGAAACTAGAAGCAAAACTAAGTTGATAGAAACAGTGAGACAAACAAGCAAAAACATATGTTAGCAATACATGTGTTAGCAATACAGTGTATGTATTGTATGTAGAGAGGCCTGAAGTACCGGTAGTATTACAATTGATAAAACACAAAACACACCATATTTGTCTTGTTGATTATACAGTACATCAAATTTCATGATTGATGAAGGCCTGCATGAACAATGTATCTTACTGTATGGAGAGCAAGAGAAGAAAAAATGGATAGGAACAGAGGGATCGAGGGAGGGAGGGGGGGTTGCCTCTTTATACTCAATACATTTTAACAAATCCTCCATAATATGTAAATGAAGAAAACAAAAGTACACAGAAATTATATCTAACTGATGTAGGTTGCAATGCTCGAAAAATTTGGAAGTCTAAACATGATAATTTGACTTAAAGTACAATGTACAACCTGTAGTCTTTGAAAATGATACTTTACACTAATAACTTTAGAGATCTACATGTAGGTAGGTAAAGAGAGTGGGAGAGAGAGAAAAACAGACATGTACATTTACATAGAAAATCAAAGAGAAATAAAGAATGGCAGAATCAGAAGTAAATATCCCAACAATGACTCATATCACAATGAAACATAATCATGATCACATGTAGTCTGAATGAAAACAAGCTATTCACTCTAAGAATTGGGCAATTTGAGTCACACATTAGTGAGTCAGCATGGGAATTTCCTAGTATCATGCAGTTCTGTGCAGTTACACCCAACCGAACACTCTTCAGATGTCATGAACTCTTGGACTTTTTTGGAGTTAGTTCCTGATTTGTCTGGTTGAACATGTACTTGCAAAACATATTTGTACAGTGGTATACTACACTATTAAATTAATATAGGTAGATAACTAGATATACCTGTAACAGAAATGTGATATTCATGGCCTTCTTTTATGATAAAGTTGCAACAAAGAAAAAATGAACAAAAAAAAACAAATACAATGAATGATCTGACTCCTCAAAATATTGTAAATTCATAATTGACACACAATGTTATGTAGCCTATATGGTGGCATTAAAACTATGCAGAGTAATACATCACAAGGCTATAAATTAATGTTTATATAGGCTTGCTTCATGTACAATGTGTGTGCTAAATGCTGTATTACAACAGCCACATATAAATAACTATTTATGTTCAAAGTATAGATTTTATTGCTAAACCAAAACTTTGTATACCTGAAGTAAACTTAGTTTAAAAAAATCAATTAACTGACGAGTACATGTAGATTGTGCATAGTACTGTACATGTATTGTAGTCATCAGCAGTTAATTGTTATGATACATGTATATCATACAATCTAATAAAATAATAAACAGTATATACATCTATTGAAAAGAGATTATACAAAAAGGGATAAGAATTAAAAAATAAAATCCATGTGTACATGTATGTGCCTCTCAGAAGGAGTCAAGAAGAAACGTTTTTAAAGAGACATGCAGTGTACTTGTGGATCAGTGACAGGATAAAAGTTACATTTTGATATGAGTCAGAAAGAGGAACAAGACTGATTGTAGTCATGGTAATATCAAATATTACTTTAGATTGAGAATGATAAGCAAACAAGTAGGCTTAAATGTTGTCAAAGCTATGCTTTGTTACAATCATACCAAGCTTTATATTTTAGCATCAAATCATGTGCCATGAATTAGGTGATTAAATTTTGGCAACTCTGCTGGCTGATACAGTCTGACACAGATCTTAATATTACATGTACACTGATTGGTCATTTGATACGACGTCGATAGGATATATTTTGTACACAAAGTATCACTGACTTTTCTTTGTGGTTTGTGGATAGGTAATCCTCGTTTCCTGGCTAGTCACATGCTGGAAATCACATAATTGAAGAGTTAATATGCAAATTTTTGTGAAACTATTGGAAATAATTTGTTTCAATTTCATTGTACTCACTTCCATGTATTTCCTATGGCACATAAATAGGCATTGTTTTGGGACTTTAAGATACATACACATACATTGTATGATGTACATGTATGTGGGGTATAAGATGTACATTTATATACTTAAGCCCAGGTCCGGTTTTCTTTCATGATCACAAAGTCATGAAGATTTGCAAAATAAATGGGCGGATTTTGTTTTCACTTTCTCCATTTTTCTACATCATTTTTGTAAAGGTTGATGATGTGAAGGGGGAAAAATAAGTACAATACTAAGGCACCTACATGTACCATCTGGACACCCCCGTACCCCCTACTCCCTACTGAACCCCTAGGTACTTATTTTTTCTGAGGGTAAAACAGTAAGGTGGTACATGTAGTTGTCCTAGGGGAATAATTGTCCAAGAGAATTACCGTAGTAATTTTTTTTTTTTTTTTTTTTGGGGGGGGGGGGGGGGGTGGCAGTTGTTCTAGGGGAAGAGTTGTCCGAGAGAAGAAGCATTTTTTGGGGGGAGGAGGGGGCAGTTATCCATGCGTGTGTCTTTGAATGAAGAAGGAGAGAGGGGGGAGGGCGGTACTCTTTCTTATATGACAAAGTGCAGCTATATATACCTATATATTTATATTTTTTTATAGTATTACTAGTTAAGTATTTTGTAGAGTTTTAATAACTACTGTACGTTTACGTTCATCTCTGTCAATCTCTTCTTGTCTCTCTCCCACCCATCCATGCACAGTGCCACAATGGGTCACATCTACCAGGAACACAGAGACGCAGACGGATTCCTCTACGTCGCCTACAGCGGGGAGAACACCTTTGGGGCTACGCCACTATGAGCCCCCGGGCCAGGATGCACTCTTGCCATGGCCCGGCCGGAGGAGCCCCACCTAGCAACTCCTGATACTGAAACCACGGTGACTGACTGAAAATTGAGAATGAGAACTCGATGACTCTGTTTTGAAAGAAAGCAGAAGTATTATGAAATGAAGCTATATGGAGATCGATGCCCATGGGGGCACATTGCTATGTACTGCTTTGCTTCATCTATTTAACCAAAAGACTTTATAACAGAAGACTATATATTTGAGGACAGGTCCCTGATGCTGGAGGGCTGTTCACATATATCTCCAATGATGATAACGATAACACCCATCTCTGTCAAAAAGGTACAATGTACATGCACATGTACATATTTTCTTTCTTTATGCTAATGAGCATTTATCTCAGATCTGATTCCTTTGTTTGCATAAACTTTATTACGTGTATAGTTATTGTTATCATTTTCAGTGATATAATCTGTCTGGAGTCACAATAGTGTTAACTCACATGGCATATACTGTAGCACAGATTTAATGCCCTTGTGACTCCAAACAGACAATATGTGACCTGCCCCTAAGCCGACCAATTACCAGTTACAGTATATATGATTGTGCACGGTACACCAGTTACTACTGTCTGCATTGTAGGATATTTGTCTTGAAGCCTGCAAAGAATTCTTCATTTTCCTGCAATGCTTATATGTACTGTGCTCGTCTGAGAATAATCCCGTTTAACTTTAAATTTGGACCAAACTTCATTGATTTTCATTCTTGAAACCAAAGCATTGACCAAACATTACTGAGATTTACAGGTGATCATGTTGTAGATTTTGAGATTGGTAGTCCAGGATGAATTCATCGCAATTGAAATGAAGACATTGATAGGACGAGACATGAACATTTAATATTTATGGCGTTATTTAAAAAACAGATCATATCTGCAAGCAGCAAGTATAAATTTGCTTTATTTTTATTGTGTGGTTTTTGATGTTCAGGGGAATGGAGGAAGGGCATTGGTTTTGATGATTTCTGTCAAGTTTTGTTTCGATATTAGTTTCGATGGTACCTATTTTTTACAGTATTTACCTCTGTACCCGTAGTACTGATATCTGCAATGTAATACAGGGGGTGTACATTTGTGCTTATTATGGTGTACTTGATGGGGTTTTTCCTTTAGCAGCTCACTCGGGAAGCTAAACTGGGATGGTAGGTGAGGCAAATAGCTGCAAGGAGAGCCACGAAGTGCAGAAAGGGTGTGTGGATAAAGCACATATCAATTTACGGTTAAATGTACAAGTCCAGTGCAAGACAAAAACCATGCCTGTAATCTTAAAGCCCCACCGCACTACTTATACCTACATGTACTTGTGCCCTCTATATAGCAAACAATGCCTAATCGGTGACTATTGGTGCCCCATGGTCCCCTTTTTCTTATGTTAATTGGGAGCTGATTTTATGAGATAACCACCTGCCAGTGACCATGCACACTGGGTGGTCTAATCCCTCCTAGTACAGACAGGCTTGAAGCTATGTGAGAGTCTAACTGGAGGCTGTATAATTCTGATGAAGGGTAGCTAGAGCCAGGCGCGGATCCAGGATTTCTTAGGGGAGGGGGCCCAACTTTTTTTTTTTTTTGCTCCCGAAAATTTGAAAAACGCGCCGGCCAAAAATTCGCTCAGTGGGGGGGGGGGGGGGGGTGGGGGGTAGTGAGTACATTTTTCAATTTCAATTTGCACCCCCCCCCCTGAGCGCCAGGGGGGGGGGGCCCAACCCCAAAAATCGTAAAAATCACGTGATTTTACATGATTTTTTTCTCAAGGGGGGGGGGGGGGCCCGGGCCCCCGTGGCCCCCCCTCTGGATCCGCCACTGGCTAGAGCAGCCTCCTTGAAGTACCTGCAGGTTGTTACTCTTGCATTGACCTGCCGCTGAGCCTGGTAGATGGTTCCAGATCATTGGTCCTTGGTGTATACATGTACACCACCGTATACACCACCAGTGTATACATGTACACCATCATGTGCAGGTACATGTACATGCTTGTACATGTATAACCATATTCTCTCGCCATGGATCAAAAAATCCAGACTGCCACATTATTTGAAGAATATGTTATACTACATGTATCAAAATGTACATTGTGTGTGTGTGACAAAAGTCAATGGTGACAGTCTACTGTTTGTTCTCTGAGTCAAAATAAGCAAGCAAAGAGTTAATTGGAGAAAAAAGTTGATGCCGCATCCTTCTTTACTCTAAAATTATAATTACTTTAAAATTATAATTACTTTCAATTGTGTTGTTAATTGGACTTATATCTATATAGCTAATTGAGTAACATGTAATAATAATGTGCTGTGTCTATTTTCATGTTTTTCTCACAATCATGGGACAAGTCATAATTAATTAAACAATTTACATGAAGCTGAAAAGCTACACAATGTACTTGGTGTTTATCAGAAAGATAAGTTGCAGAGCATGGTAATGTCATATCATATTTATGGGATCATTATGCCAAAAGATGCTGCTTCATGTGGAATCAGCTGGGATCTGTTGCATAAAATTTAACATTAACCTCTACCATCAATGGTAACTACCATGGTAACATTGCTCAACAGCCAATCAAAATCAAGTATTCCATGGTAGTTACCATTGATGGCAAAAAGTAATACCATCAACAATGATTTTTATGCAACGCGACCCTGATTATTGGTGCCATCTACAATATGGCAAATAATGTTAAATTCAGATAATCATAAATTTTAGCAGGGGGGGGGGCATGTCATGACATACATTACCCCCCCCCCCCCCCTTGCAACTTCAAACATCAGGAAATTTCTCAACTCTTCGCTGCATGGAACCAAACTGAATGCTCCTGGTTCCTCAATCTTTCTCCCCTGACGCTCCAAGAAGATGTCATTAAGGTTTTTCTTGCTTCTAAGTACATGTAGATGAGTAAAAGGGGGATTGTCCCAAGTCTGGTGCAAGCACACTCTCATGTTGCACATATGCAGAGTTTAATTCCAAAAGGAGCTAAATCCATTTTTGTAATTTCGGAGAAAAAAGAAATTGTCTACCATATTTTGTACAGGTGTCCATGGGAAATTGATATTAGAAGGTGCATTTTGTCATAATTGCTCCCAAAATTTAGGTAAATAATTTTGTTGAAAGACGAGTACGTAAGTAAAACATTGTTCTGATATCAATAACTCAATTTTCATCAGAAGTGGATTTAGCTCCTTTTGATATAAGCTCTTCAATCTATAGGATCTATCAAAAGATACTCTTCAGTCAAATGAAAAAATGGTGCACATTTGAATCAGGTCCACAATTATTGCTTTCAGCTAAACAGTGCCTTTCCATCCTCATTTTTGTTAAATGCAAATGTTTGTACTTTATTTTTGAATGGTTGATTATCATATTGTATTAATTTTGTATTGCTTTTTTGTTTGTTTCAGTTATTAAATTAATTATGATCGATTGTTAGGTATTTGCTTGTAATAAAATTTAGTCATCGAATATGCTTAAAGCCATGCGCTATGTGTTGCAAAATATAGTAAGCAAAAGTTAAAGTGCTGTGAAGGTTTTTTTTTTGTTGCTTTAAGTATCATTGTTTTGGCATGTTGCTTGTAAAAAATAATGTTCATTTATGATACACATTTTCATTGGGGAAAAATAAAGTTTTTTTAAACACTCATTTGGTGCTCCCTTCCCTCCCACCCTTTCTCTCTATCTCTCTCCATCTCCCTCTCTCTATATATATATATATATCTCTTCTCTCTTCCTCTTGCACTAATATGAGTGCATGCTCATACAAAATATATGTATCTTGATTGCCATTTTGAAATGGGTTCTATTGCAACATTCCATGGTTACGTATAACTATCATGATGTACAAGATATTTGGTGTAATATAATACAATCAGGGTTATAAAACATGGTACATGCATTATGTACAGGCAACAGGCCAATTCTTGTAAGTATAATTGAGCACAATGTAGACTTTGATCATGTACATATACACTGTACGATAATTACTCAAACATGACAAACATATTATACTGACAGTTTAAAGATTCATAGTTTATATAGTGTATTTATCATACAAAGTGCAGTTTTTATGACAATAAAATGTAGTGTTTTTGTCATTGTATAACTATTTGATGTTATCATTCCATTATTCCTACAGAATATAGCGTCATCTCTCATATTTTATCCAATTTTTGTCAACTTGAAATACAAAAATGTTATAAAGATACTGAGTGTACATATAGATATGATTGCATATTAATGGTCTTGTGTATAAAATGAAGCTTATGAATAAAGAATGGTAAAAAAAAACAGGTACGAATGAGTTTTTTGTTTTGTTTTGCTTTGTTGTGAATACAGTCACAATACAATCGTGCAGGGTTCAAACAGCATGGTCGCGGGAGTTGTATGACATCGACATACAGCCAACAGCCGAAATCCTAATTTCAACATTCAATTTGGACCAGACCCTATATGGCTATCCCTAACTCTACACCAATCATAAACCCCAATTGCAACCCCAATTACAAACCCAATCACATCCCTATACTTTAGAGGATACACAGTCTGGACCAAAATTATTGTTATTATTATTGTTATTTATTATCATCTTCATCACATTATTTGACTACTTTTTATTTTATCCTTAATTTTTTTTCATTTTGGTAATTTTGATGCATGCATAAATAAATGACAAATAATTTACAAAAGAGTTTACAAAAAGAGGTTAAAAATTACAAAACAATGTTCAAATCTTGTCCATTGCGGTTGTTCTTTGATTTTGATCAATAAAAACTTAATTTAAACAAAATAATTTGAAAAAAAAGTATTTTTTGATAGCGTGAGTGTGAATGAGCCGAATCGAGAGCGACTGAAGAGACGGTGTTGGGCGAAGGGGGCGCCCCTTTCTAAAAACAAAATATTTGCCGGGGGGGGGGGGGTGCTCATCCCATGGATTTGTCTTCAGATGTAGATTCGAAAATAAAATGACAAACTGCAAACCAAACTCCCAAACCTGCAATAATTAAGGAAAACATTAAAATAGGTACATATCAGGAAATGGCCATTGGTTCTAATGCTGTATCTTGCAAAGATGCATGTGATTTACGCCTGCAAAGTTTACCCGCTGTGCATGGAAATACAGTCAAAATAACTGAAGACAACTATACACACTTTACTTTTTGTTCAAACGTAATAAAAAATGGACTTATTTGCTATTAAATAATCGATTAAACAATCTTTTAGTACTTTTTCTGTTGGTCAGTAGACCACAACCAAAAGTGCGCCAACTCTAAAGTTAAAGATAATTAATCACGGATTTCTCATACATAAAGAGGTTGTCTTTCACCTCTGTTCATGAAGCTCAGATGGACGGGAGTAGGGTGGTAGTTACATAAATTATACGGAGGACATACTGTGTATGATCGAATCTCTTTAAATTATATTGCAACAAAATACATTCTGAAGAAAGATCTAGATATGTTAAGTACTATGTAAAGTCCACTTTTCAGTCTTCAGATAATCGAAGGTTTGTAATTATGAATGGATCATATTTTTTTAAGTCCGATTACTTACATAAAAACTCTAAATGAAGAGGAAACTCTTCTTTTTCGTCTTTTTGGCCGCCTGTACAAACAACGAAGACATCGAAGGAGACTAGCTGGAGGATACATTTATTCTAAAGCGTCTCGATACACTGTTTCAGGATAGGTGCATTCATTGATAAATGAACAATGAACAATGACTGCTAATTATGTAAACAAATGCTTATTATGTTAGACAAGACATAAAGATATTGCGATAATCTAGGAAATTATGTGATTTGGGTAACTTTGTTCTCATTCGATAACCAATGTATCGTATACATTGGCTTATAAATAATAAAGTACAATATAGTCTATTATCATGTAAATAATTATGTAAAACTAAGTTTTAAATCGTAAAGTCGTAAATGTAAAATGTCCGGTCCCTCGGAGAGGACCTAAAGCCGTCGGTCTTCTGGTTGCTTACTAACAAGCATTTATTGCTTTCTTAGCTGTCAGGTAAAATAACCACTACCACCACTTTTATTTTTGTCGGCAAAGCATGAATACATAATGGGGGTAATGATGATAACGTCTTAATGAGTTATTATTTCTTTACATATACATATGTTGTCCGTATGGGGTGAGTATACATAAATACAAGATTTAATACGAGTTTATAACATGCATAAAGCGCAAAAAAAAACACGAAAGTCTTTGTACATATGCACATTGTTATTACGAACTTTTTTGTTGCTTAAAATTTGGAAGCTTAATTTCCGTAAGATAAAGAACAATCGTACTTTTATAACGATCAGTACCATAACTACGGTAGGCAGGGGAGTACGTGCGTAACCCCCCCCCCCCCCCCCCAAAAAAAAAGTGTAAAAAAAAAAGGAAACAAAAGAGGGGGAAACTGGAGAGGTAAGAGCAGGGGCGGCGATCCGTGTTGACCCCCCCCCCCCCGGAAAATGTGAAACAGTTCTCCCCAAAATGTATTGCTGATTAAAGACTGCAACACATATTTAGGCTCTGATGGAGTGCCAAAGAGTGCAGCGTTTAGGCAAATAAAAATTTAAAAATCTTCGCTCCCTCGCATAGTATCCTTCAAAATGTACAAGCAAATATATTTGTAGTAAAGTGAAGTGTGAAAAAAGTATATTGCTTGTTTTTATACTATAGTTTTGCTAAGGAAGGTAATTTTTTGATACAACAAAACTTCAAGGAGCAGTAAGGAGGTAGTCACTTCCGTCACCTTCACCCCTCTAGTTCGCTATGCTCCCTCACACTGGCGTACTGATCACTGGTGCCATTTCAGCAACATTTGTAAATCACTAATTTAGTGATTTACAAATGTTGCTTTTTACAAATGTTGCTTTTGCAACTGGGATCTGTTACTCAGGAAGTCACACACAACGGAAATGATAGATTGACTGACACCCATATTTATCATCTTAGTTACTAAAACGGTATGATCGATAGCATCAAATGCTTTGGCATAGTCAACTCTGCCAAGTATATCAAGGATAGAGATATCAATGAACGTATGTACTTTATTTCAATAAAACATGGATACAATGACAATCCCTCTAAAAGGGTCAAGATGAGAATGTTACTGAGGACTTTCATTGCTGGTGATAGTACCTGCTTTTATCTGACAGACAAGAAGAAATTTGGTGTAATGAATACATTAGTTTAAAGGGAAAGTCCACCCCCAAAATAAGTTTGTTTCGATAGAGGCAGAATAATAAGAAAATCAGGTGAGTGAAAGTTTGAGCAAATTCTGAATGAAAATAAGAAAGTTATGAATTATTGAAGTTGTGATCAATCAAATACAAATTGGTAACTCTGTGACTTATTATACGAGCTCTCCTTCATTTGCTTTGTGCATAATATTCCATAAAATCATGTTTTCTTCGTTATTGATGACGGAATATATATTTGTTCCTTGCAGGGGGAGTATAGAAACATATTTGCAATTATTATATTTAGGGTGCATGTATGGTTGAAATTTTTCTTGAGGGAAAATGACAATTTTAGATTTTTTTAGTACTGAGCAAATGGAAGTTGAGCTCGCATGATACGTCATAGAGTTGCCAATTTGTGTTTGATTGATCACAACTTCAAAAATCCTAACTTCCTTATTTTTAATCGGAATTTGCTCAAACTTTCACTGACTTGTTTCTCTCATTTTTCTACTCCTATTAAAAAAAACTTAATTTCAGGGTGGACTTCCCCTTTAAGTGAAAGTACTATGTAAGATGAACATCTACCAGCATGAATTAGAATCAAATGAACTCCTATAGCTTAAGCAGGGCTCCCACTTAGCCGAGTTGGAGCCTCGAGTTGTTGCGAGCTGGCGCGATCTTATGGCAAGCAGTTTAATCATTAAAACATATTTCTTGATATCACGAATTCAATTCTTGATATCAAGAATTACCATTGCTTTACAACGTAAAATTATTTCTTCATATCAAGAATTGATTTCTTGATATCAAGAAATATGTTTTAATGATAAAACGGCTTGCCATAAGATCGCGCCAGCTCGCCACAATTCGAGGCTCCAACTCGGCTAAGTGGGAGCCCTGCTTTACATGTCACATGAGTTATAGTAGTGGTTTCTAAAGGGTAAGTGGAGTCAGTGGACACCATGCGGGCGTTATTGCACAATTGCAGCTGCTGTCAATCACAAAGAGTGCACTGAACTTCCACGACCGACGTATATAGAGCAAGCACATCGATAGACAGTAAAATACTAGCTCTACCGGAAAAAAAATCGATGTACCTATATATAGAGCTGTCAAGTTATAAAGACAGTATATGAATTGTCGTCTGTGGAAAGAGCTACGGTTTGGACTACTTGCTACAATTGTCTTGTTGAATGTTCGTGTACAGGATCAAGGAGTTGTCCTCCGGATAGAAGCAAAGATGAAGTGGGGTTTCAAAGAGGAACATTCTGAAGGTAAGATGTCATTACACTACCGAAAGAAAAGTGACCGAGTTGTCACTCTGTATGATTTGTGCATTGTTTCTTGCAGTGATGAAACACTTTCAAATATCAGTTTGTATTCTAGTATTTTTATGTGTGTAACCCCCCCCCCCCCCCCCCCCCCCTACTAGCACTGCATCCTGACTTATGGATCCTGCTGATTATCGTCGTAGAAGTAGAAGTAGAAGTATCTGTAACTGACACTTAAAAAAAAGAGCCGTGTACTTATTTCAATCTCTCATGATTTGCGAACCGTCACGTCAAAAAGAGACAGAAGTCGCATTTTTTCAAATTCTATTTTATGATTCTTTTGGATTTTCCGTTTCATAAGCTTGATATTTCGCTCAATTTTAGAGTATTAGTGGGGATAATAGCTGTTAAACGGTGAGAGGAATAGGCATTAAAAAAAGGTATTTTTACAAGAAAAACGCTTCCAAAGTTTGAATTCCGTTTTGTCTTCAATCATGAATTTTACTTTTTCTGTCAATTTCCTTTTGAAAAAGGCCCTATCAATCGATTTTTAATTTGAATAAAACCTAGTTTTAACTATTTCTTTAGGATCTCTTCCCACGAGAAACATATGATTTAATTTAGAAGGCTGCCCTAGCTGCTTGCGGGTTCTTTTCATGCTTTTATTCGTATAGCCCTTCCATGTCGGCAGAATGCTCTGCTGTTTTTTAAAGCTAATTTGGGGACAAGTTTTACAAACTTTTGCGGCCTTTCGTTTTCCGAAATGTAAAATTGAGAGGGGGAGTTCATCATGTCATTTGCTTTCTTTTCAAAGAAAGGCAAATTGTACCATTAGCTTTTGGTACAATATACCATCACACATAATACATTCGCAAATCGTATAGTGTCTGATTTTAAAGCTAGCTATCTTTAACTTATAACCAAACGATTATTGACATTCTTCTTTCCGATTGAGTTTCTTTTTGCTCTCTTTCTAAAATCACGCCTTGATACAATTATTATTTTTCTCTCTCTTCCTTCTATCTCTTTTTTTTCTATCATCTCCCTTCTTATCATCATGTTAAACAGTAAAGTGACGATAATCAGAATACTTTTGAGACTGTAATTACTTTTCTCAAGCCTTCCAAAAGAGATAGGTTTTTTTGTAAGATATACACAACCCTAACATTATTTACTCCTTGAAAAGAAAATAGCTCTTGTGTCATAATCTCGAGACAGTTCCCGTTCTTTCTCTTGTATAAAAAACAAATATCTTCCTTTTCTTTTCGTTTCACAAAAGAGCAAAATATTTTCCCGCATCTTAAAACGCACCCGGATGAGACAACTTTTTTTTTTTTTAAGTGACTCGGTATAACATTGTTGAAGGTTGCTGAAAAAATTGTGTCATTTTTGTATGAAATGTTACTTTTTATATTCCTTCTACTGTTCTAACCCTCGAACAGGCAAAAAATCCAGAGAAAATCCTCAATCCACAAAGATATTTATGGTTTTCTAGTATGAAGGTGTCAATGTGCAACACCTTTTAACAGTGATTAACAGTAAATTCTCCCAACCATTTTTGAATTTTCCCCACCGTTTTTCCTTGAAAATAAGACTTAAAACAGGGTATACAAAATCTGTCACTACACTTAAAGGTCTGGAATGGTATAAAGAGCCAATTCATTGCTTTGTAATGATTTACATTCACCTAAAATGTAATTAAATTGTAATAATATAGTTGGAAAAATTAAGGAATCGATCAGATCAGTTTTTCCCAATTTGTATAGTTAATAATGGTCCGTTTTCACTCAAACTTTCAGATTATCTTTAATTGTACATCTTGCATTGAACTCACTACCTTAGCACCATTTTCTCTCATCTGAACAATGTTACGCTCATGAAATCTCGCCTATTTACTGTTCTTTCATTTATAGCGAGATTTCTGTTTGCCCATACTATCATAATTATACTATATATACTATTATATTATACCATATTTACCACTGCACTGTAATATAATAATACTATACTACCACAGTAGCGGATCATGGCGGGCGCTGCGGGGCCCCGACCCCCTCCCCTGGCAAAAAAAAAACAGATAAAAGCATGTCAATTTTACCTTTATGATTTTGTTTAACAAAAGAATACGGGCCCCCTCCCCTGGCAAAAAGAAGCTCACTACCCCCCCCCCCCCCTTTAATTTTTCCATATGATTTACGATGAATTATAACAATTATTTGCTTCATTGATGGAAGCATTTAGTATTAAAAAACCCTTGTTTCCCCTGAAGTTAACTTTCTGTTCCTATTAACCATGGAGTCGCGATTCATTCACTCTGTAATTAATAACCAATAATTACCTTTTTTCTTGCATTCATCTCCTTGATACAGAGGCCCGGAAATCGGAGTCGGCGGAATTCCGATCCAAATACCCAGACAATATACCAGTCGTAGTCGAGAAAGAAATGAAATCTGTTATATACAAGATATCGACAAGAGAACATTCTTTAATTAATAACCAATTATACCCTTTTTCTTGCATTTATCTCCTTGATACAGAGGACCGGAAGTCCGAGTCGGCGGAATTTCGATCCAAATACCCAGACAACATACCCGTCGTAGTCGAGAAAGAAATGAAAAGTTCTATACAAGATATCGACAAGAGGAAGTTCTTACAGCCAGCCAAGACAACAGTGGCGCAATTCGAGTATATAATAAGAAAGCGAATCCAACTACCTCCCGAGAAGCCCCTCTTCTTGTTTGTCAACGAAGTAACCCCCGCAGCAAGGTGAGTAGCATCAGGCACTGGCGTATTTGAGGGAGGGGCAAGGAGGGGAGGGGGGGGGGGGGGGGGGAGTGCCCCTTCTGACATCATGGTTTCCAACCGCAAAATCAAAGAAGGTAATAGATTACAGAATCATATTTCAGCGATAATAATGGTGAGATAACTCCTCCCCGGATAAAACTCAGGAGGCATTTTCAGAAGTTTCAGTTCAGTTGCAATTTAGGCCATGTCCAGCATATATATTTTAAGAGGCACCCCCCCCCCATCCCCCCACTCCCAACCCTGAACACAAAGCGGGGGTATCCACCTATGGCTGCCTTTATTAATTTTACGCATCTCCCCGTAAGCTCGGGTGTTTTGCACCCTCTGAGGCCAATGTCTGTATGAGGCCTCATTTCTAAAATTTTGGAAAATTTATTATTGATAACAGGCTTTTATGAAACATGGTCTTGATACCGTTTCTGCAAGGGCATATCAATTTAGTGGCTATTCTGTATGACGTTGATTATACAGGGTATCTTTGTAAATATATTATATATAGAAATGTACTGCACTTTGGGAGCCATATAATTAGAGATACTCGAGGTGGGAGATAACCACAGAGCTGGGAAAAAATAGAAATGATCCCATACTTCTAATAAGTAGGTTACAAACAGTCACCTATTGATAAATTGATAGCCAGGAAAAAGGTACCTAGGTGAAAATTTAGTTACACTAAGTACAGTGTGTGCGGGCAAGCACTGAATCCAATGACCGGGGTAATAGTATATTTGTAAAGCGCTTAGAGACATTTGTAATAAGCGCTATATAAAAATTAAATATTATTATTATTATTATTATAGCGCACAAGGGCATTTTAAAGGTAATGCAAAGTTTTGGTATAGGGTCGTGAATTTGGTTCAAAAGAACATATTTGAAGCATATGCGATCCTACAATAATCAGTGATTGTTGTCGCGGTTGAAATCGAGTCTAAAGTGATGAAAGTGTAAATAATAGACTCTTTATGTAGTATAGCTCCTTCTCAAGGTCAAGATATTAATTTAGCTATAATAACACAGTTTCTTGACTCAAATCGACAGATTAGCTATTCCCGTTTGGAAATTATATATCACAACTGCATATTATGAGATTTTCATGATCGCAGCTATTATTGTAAGGCCGTATACGCTATTTGAAATTTATCAAAATTTACCGGGAGCACCGGTAAATTTTTATATTCAATTTTTCTCAAAAGCAGAAGTGTTATAAGGACTAAATTTTCTAGTGCTTATAATACACCCACAGGGGCATCAAAATATATAAAAATTGTAGAATCACTATCCAGCCAATTTTCAAAATTTTCCAAAACTTTGTATTACCTTTAATTTACTAAAAAAATAATTTATTTTTGCCCTCTTAATAAAGTAGTTTAAAGAACGCATATCTTATTGTGTACACTGACAGACACATACATTTATCTTCTGATTTATATTTTGCCTGTGTGTGTCTGTTTTGCATGTACAGTTCAACTCTAGCTGAAGTTGATGCAGAGCATCGCGATGTTGATGGATTCCTCTACATTTCCTACAGCGGAGAGAACACTTATGGGAATTAGCAACTTTGAGCTCTGGATACATCATCCCTGTGTGTGATGCCAGCCCAACACGTGAAACATATTCACGATGACGATGATGATAATATAATAATAATTATGATTATAATAATAACAATAATTTAAAACAATATCATTTAAAAAAAGAATAATACATGTCATTTCATAATAGTAATAATAATAATAATGATGAAGATAGTGATAAAAAGAAGAAGAAGAACAATTAATAATAATACAAAGAAGAGTGATGATGATATCTTGTATAATGCGAATATCCCCTAACTTGGGCACTCATGTATTTCTTTCATGCATTTCCCACCTACAAGTATTTCATTTGCAAATTTGGGAACAAAGACTCCTCTCACTAAAGCATAATTTATATATGATAATGGAATTTCTTTTTTTTTCAAAGCACATCGCACAAATGCCAAGAGTTAGTTTATCAGAAGACACACAATAATATGTTTTTGAAATATTTAATGATTGATTCCAGCACAATTTGACCAATTTATTTCTCAGAAGTGTCTTATATTACCTTTAAAGGTAATAGATGTACTACATTTCCCCTTAAATCAATATTCTTTATGTATGGTATGTATTTTAATCTCAAGAATTCTTATGGTTTGAGAGCCGAATCAAAAAAATTCCATTTAATCAAATATCAAAGTAAAGTGCTTGTTACTTTTACCAAGACTGGGCCAAATTTTTTATCATTTTGATGATTCCAGAACCTTGCGGTACACACCAATACTTGTATGCTACATGATCACATTTTCTGATCGATTCCAGACTGTTTCTTTCACAATGCAATCGCATGACCAAAACTCAACTTTATCTTTAAAGGCTCATAGTAGTGGTTTCTAACAGGTAATTTGACACCAATTGCAGGTGTTGTCAATCCCCAAGAGTGCACTGAACTGTTATGACCCACAGGCCTTGTGTAATGCACTGGCCCTAGTTGAACCTACCACCTTTACTTAGGGAATTCTCATCATAATAACATTTCACTTACCCTGGAGATATGAAGGAAAGGTGGACTATTTTCTATTGGGACCTTTGAGAGAACTGGGCCCCGTCTTACAAAGAGTTGCGATTGATCCAAATCGATCGCAAGTTCTCCAATCAGTTGCAAGTTTGCAATCTCCTATCTCTTGTGTACATAGTTGCGATTGATATCATTCGCAAATAAGTTGTGACTGATGTCAACTCTTTGTAATTCAAAGCCCTGCATGTACACACACCAATTGGTAATCCAACCAAATCTGGTGTCAGTGAATGATGATGCAATACACATGGACACTGACTACTCTGTGGCTTTAAATTATGTTCATATTGTCATGTTCTTGTCACTAATTAAAGACTGAAATAACTCACTGATGCACAAAGATGTCTGACATGAAGTGTCCAACTTCATTCAGTTGTCTGTCGCCCTCTATCTGAATAGACAGTACAGTGTTATAACTTTTAAGTCTCATAAAGAAGATATTGTCACACACATCACTGAAATTGTGAGAATTCAACCGGTTTTCTGGCCCATGAGCTGAAAACCTTTAAAAGTTGTGTCCAAGCCTTCTGGTAATGGCTGGCGGCCATCTTGTAATCATGATAGGTCTTCAGGTCATCATGACTTTGGAGTGTCTGGGGCAATTTGTCCCTGTCTACACCTGCTAGAAGCTTCTTGAAAAGATGATAGAGTTGGCATCTGCAATTCTTGCTCCTGCATGCATATGGAAGAGAAAGTTAACAGACGGAACCATTTATAAAGCCTTTCATTGACAATGGTAATATTGAACTGTACGATTCTCGGTGGAAATAATAATAGTATCATAAGTAATTGCATGTATTTATATCCTTAAAAGACTTTATTTTCCATCTAATAAAAGCTTGTGATCTTAAAAATATTAAATAATAAGTACAGTTCACATAAACAAAGGATGAGTTCAACATAAAAAGTCACTTCACTGCATCAAAAAGAGAGAAAACAATAAATAAACAGATATACAAAGATAATGTTTATTAATTGATTAGTGACTCTGAAAAATAGTCGATGTTTAGCCATTGTAGTACCTTTTGTAGTACCTATTCAAACACTTGACAACAATTGATCTCTTTTCAGAATACAGTATTTCATGGCACAGTTGTACGACACTTGCTCCCGAGACAATTACTCTGTCAATTTCCTACCCTGACCAAATTCTTAACTTCATTCAACCCTGGACCCAACACTATACCTAACCCTAAACCTAACCCTAAATCTAATCCTAATCCTAAACCTAAACCTAACTAAAACCCATCTGCAACCCTACCCTATTAATGTGACGAAACAAAGCACGGATTAATTGTTGCAGGAGTAAATTTCAGGTCAAGCATGGCATATCTAATTTCAAAGATAAGGTTCCAGGAGAAGCAATGAGCTATTATCATACTTACAAATCGACTAAATCTGATATTGATAAATCTGAAACTAGGCCTATGGGAAGTACAGAATTCAATATTCAACAACTTTAGCAACCGATGCCATGGAGAGTGTTACCTTGATTGAGGATCATTCCATCTCTTAGCTGTAGCACCTTGTCTTTTTCCATTGGCTGTCACATCAACAGGCTGGTCAGGTACGTAACTCCAAATGATGGCTTGTCAAGGCGAAAAAGGAACAATATGGTTGATTGGTTGATACAAATATAAAAGAATTGCATTGACAGAGACATACTAAAGATTTGTTTGTCTTAAAGTGACTCGCTAACATTGCCTCAGATTCTGAAACAAAATCCTGGATTTAGCTCATGCTGCAATCATAATCATAAACCTTTAGGTCAGTCAGGAATCCCATGACTTTTACAAGGCCTGTCTGATTATCAAGATATTTATGATTGGAAATCAAAATTTCATTTTTCGTTTTCATGACGTTTTTTATAACACTACAGTCTATAGGGGAAAAGACTATGGTAAATCCGGTCACTCAAAGATTTTTATTTTTTGAGGCACTTCATGATCATTTTGAAGTGCAACTTTTTTTTAGGGCTTCAATATTACACCATATCACAGACACTAATAACACATAGCATCTCAGATTTAACAATTGTTAAATGATGCCTTTAAAAATGCACTATAACCCGGAACTGCATGAAACAAAGCTCTCAAAGATTGCCGCATCCTCCTACCTACCTGCTCCAGCTGGTGTCATCTTGCCTTTGCTTGGATCTCTCCTCCTCTCTACCTCCGTCCTGGAGTCTTTGAAGATGATGTTGGTCTGCATCACTACCGGTGAGTTTACGTGGTAACCAGGTGGAAGATTGCTCACAGGCTGCACTCTTCCAATGATTGCTCGGTGCATGGCCTGGCTGTTGAATGGACATCTGTTTTGCCATTAGAAAAAAAGAAAGGGATAGTATCAAATAGATCAAAGCTCATCTGCACTACTGAACAAGAGGGATTAGACCACGCTGCAAGGTCACTGGACAGGTGATTACTGTATCTCATCAACTCAGCTCTCAACTAACATAAGAAATAGAGGATCATGGGGGACCAATGGTCACCGATTATGCATTGTTTGTTATATAGAGGGCGCAAGTAGCTATAAGTAATGCAGTGGGCCTGTAAGGGTAGGGATATTCATAGACGAGGAAGTAGCTTTGGGAGTTTGGGTAAAAAGATTCAACATGAAAACCCATTAAAGAAAAGAAGAGCATGTGTACAGAATAAAAGGAAATAAAATTAATGGATGAAAATCATTTGATTTCATGACTTTAAAATACAGTATGATTATCATGATATGAATAGCAGGCATAAGCAGTAAACACATTGATTGGTGTTTTAAAAAAAACAGGGATTTGACAACCACATATTAGACAGAGAGACCACTTTCAAAATACATGTACAAATTATTCCACTTGACAACAGTACACTTATTTGCTAATATCACTTGATCTTTGAAATGTTTTCGATTTTTTTTGTTATGATTCATAAATTGCTACTGAAACATTGGTGTCATATTTCTTTTACTGTAACCTCCCAATTCTGAAATGTACATGCTGTACATCATGACAAACATAAATGTGAATACATGCTCCTGTATAACATCAAAACAGAACAATGAACATTTCAATAACTTAAAACTTACTGTCCAATAGTAATGGAGGATAAGTAGACAGGTTCTGAGATAAGATGGGACAGCAGAGCCCCCTGAAGTCCTACAACATTCCACTTGGCCATCTTATCACTGCAGGACATTGACAGGGTCCTGTCCCCACGGCCTGGTTTGATCCGCAGAAGTCCCACAGTATGGTAATCCTCACCGTCCGCTAGTTGGTCTTGTGGACCAGTGGGCGTTGGCTTGGCACCTGTCCTATAAATGTCTCTCTTCAGAGGTATTGCACTATTCATTTCGGAGGCATCTGTGCATCTGGTGTGGACACTACTTTGGCCAGAAGGCACTTCCTCAGAGGCACTTCCACTGGGGAGTACACTACCTGTCTTGATATCAAGTCTAGGACAACTTTGATCTTGTGGACCTGTCCTGTAAATGTCCCTCTTCAGAGGTATTGCACTATTCATTTCGGAGGCATCCGTGTGTCTGGTGTGCACACTACTTTGGCCAGAAGGCACTTCCTCAGAGGCACTTTCACTGGGGAATACTCTACTCGTCTTGATATCAAGTCTAGGACAACTTTGATCTTGTGGACTGTTCAAGGTGTCGCAGGATACTGGAAGTTCATCATCTATGGGACAGGTTCCTGAAAGGCTTCCCCTGTCTTCGTCTGATACCCGACTACCTGGCATATCATTTATACAAGGTGAGCTAGAGACTAGTTTAGTCTCACTGCAGGAACCTATTTCAATCAGTTGGTCCTGCATCGTTCTTGTCAAAGGCACTAATGCAGTTTGATGATCATCAGCAGGGTAGGATGAACATCTTTCTGCATGCTGGTCGTGATTACAACACATCCTCCTCTCAATATGGTTCTGGGTTTGGGGAACAACATGGTCTGAAACTGACTCTGATAAATCCAATTTCATTTTCTGTGTCATTGGTAGATTGGACCCATTCACCTCCTCTTCTGCTTTTCTCTTATTCAAACTGCTCATGGAATGTTTATTAATGATGTTTTGTGGGTTTTGATCAATATCATGCTGTGATGTTGGCTTGGTATCTGTAGAACCTTGGTCGTCTTTTGTGAAGATTGATGCATCACCACCTGCACATACCGGTATCACGAAAGAACAAAAATAAAGTAAGGATGTACTGTTATCTGTGCATTGGAGCAACATGTTAGTGATTAAAGTATACAGTTCACAAATGTACATCAAGAAAAAAAATGAATGGGAAGTTTAGAAGACAAAGCATGATGAGGAGAGAGATAAAGGAAAAGAGAGGGAGAGGAAGATAAAGAGAGGGTAAATGAGAAAGAGAAATTAAAAAAAAAGGAAAAGACAGAGAGGGAGACAGACACAAAAAGAGAAAGAATGAGAGGGAGAGAGAGAGAGAGAGTGAGAGAGAGAGTGAGAGGGAGAGTGAGGAGGGGTAAGACTTGAGGCTGTGCAATAATTATGTTTAAAAAACTCAACAGAATTTTAAATTTGGAGGTTTCCCCCAACATGACATTCTCTACCATTTTCATTGGTTTCTCATTTCCATTTAGGAAAAACAGTCTAATGAAAAACACCAAATACTGCATACATATCATAAATTATGTTTAAACAAAGGTAAGTCAGCCATGGAACTCAACTTGTGAGAGATCGAGGATGGAATACAATATACTAAATGACACATGCTCTACTAGATTATGATAAATTAAATGATTCAGCTATCAAACACATTGGCTTACAAGGCGTTTGACTGGTGAAGAAATGGAACCTCACTCCCTCCTTTAATTTGCATTTCCCATCTTCACCTGGCTGGTAAAAGATGCTGTTTTCATGACTCCCTGTCATCGCACATCTCAATTGATGATAGAGATACCTATATGCAATACAAATTGACAAACCAGATTTTAACTCTCTCTCTACGACTTCCCATTTTCTCTTTAACTCAACATGTTCACAAAGAATATCAACATATCACATAGACAAAATATGAGTATCAAATTAATTTTTCTAAATGTCATTTCAATTCAAATCTGATGGCCCAGTCAAGGAGTTAACAACAAAGAAGAATATCTTGATTGAACATTTTTTAAACAAGTAAAACTTCTTCCTTCATTCTACCCCTTCAACTGATCTTTTAGCACCAAATATTCTGTATCTCTTCATGTGCAAATCATGTGCCACTCTGTTTTGTTGGAGTTATGAATAAAACATTAAAGGGATTCGGTAACTTTGTCTCAGATTCTGAAACAAAATCCTGGATTTAGCTCATGCTGCAATGATAATGTTAAACCTTTAGGTCAGTCAGAAACCCCATGACTCTTACAAGTCGATCGCCTGTCTGATTATCACTACAGTCTATTGGGGAAAAACGAGTAAGGTAAAACCGGTCAATCAAAGATAACACGTGGGGCCGAGCATCTCAGATTTAACATTGTTAAACAATGCCTTTAATGTTCCAAAACACACACACAAACAAAAGTTGTTATGATTACCTCAGGAAGCCTCTCCTTGCAAGAACCTCAGCATGACTGTCATTCAATACATCACCTTTATCATAGCAGAAGGGGAGAATCAAACAAAGTTAAGTTTAAAGATCGCAATATATGTTGTCTGATTTCTTTGATTACTTTCATCTTGTTTACAATGGCCTGATAGTTCTTCATGGGATCAAACTTTACATAAAATAATGTATAATGTGTTGACAAATTTATTTCATGTGGTTTTCCAATTACTTTGAAAGACAAAATTTACATGTCCAGGAAAAATATTGAAACAAAGGCATTTCAAAGAAAGAGTTAATTTAAGTATGCAAAGATTTATCTTCTTTTTTTTGGACAAAGAATATTACTATTGCCAAACTGCAAGTTCTTTTTATAGTGTTTTTTTTAAATAGCTTTGAGTGAATTGGCTTAAGTGTCATTTTACCTAGCTCTTTCTCTGACTAATCTGGACTTCAATATTTTAAGATTCTCTTCACTGAATAGGAATTAACAAGCATACCTGTTTTACTCATCTTTGATGCGCCAACGCACTTTGAGCCAGTAGCCATGGACACCACTTTCAATTCCCTTTCAGACCCTGTTATTGGGGGAAAAAAGAAACTGAGCTGTACAAGAAGACTAATGAAATACTATAGCATTGATCAATATATAAATATCAATTGAAAACTTAAAGTAACAAAATTAAGTAATCATCAAGATCAAGATAAAAGATGACATGCATGCGCATGTAAATTTCATAACTGAAGCATACAACTCTTGGGAAGAAGTATCATGGTTACACCATGACAGTCAATGGACACATGAAAAGGAATCATCAAATACATGGTCACCCATATGCCATACTGGCCAAGTTCGAGTATTTTTTGTCTCACAATTGATACTGTAATGCCGTAGATATTACAGCCAGCGACGTGCAGGGTGTGATGGATAGTTGTAGATGCCTTTAGAGTTATGGGAGATCAGGTTGGATGATACATGGGCTAGCTGTAACTAGTAAGTAGGGTATAGACTCTAACCTGTCTTACTAGAGCACCTGTGAATGATGTTCTAGCTGGTCTTGTACCTTAAATTGCTGGAGAACGGTGCAGCAAGATCAGGCATTTCTGTATTTTGCAAATAACGTACATTATAATGTCCTACCTAGTTCAAAGCCTTCAGGAAGATTAGGTAGTGACGCTCTGTCCCTGAAAACAATGTTTGCACAGGAGACCCTATGGTCGGTTTCTGTCTCTAAAGAGAGGAGCTGACCCTACTCACACATAGGAGCATCACTATCCTGGCTGTGTAGTAAAAGCTGTGCTTTTGATTCTCAACATTTCAAACACCACTGTACAAAACTCAACTGATTTCACTCAAAATTGGTACTATGGTGACAATTGATGACACCTAAATAGCAGTAAAATACATTTTTTTCAACTTACAGATGTTAAAAAGAATAATTTAAAAATTCAAATTGTAAGTCTAGTGTCAAACTTTGCTTACAGCTGCATCGACATGACTGTGTAGAGTCCAAGCAATAATGTGTGGTGTGTACATGTATATTTGTGTATAGGTATAATAATACCCGCCTCACAGCAAGCATGCAGTGTTAGAGGTCAATACGCATTAGCATTGACTCTCTATGCTTTGCTGGAGTGACCCTACCCAAATAAGAGACTAACGATTAACGAACGAAAGAGAAAAAAAAAAATTGGTCTAGATCTATAGACGGCCTAGACCGTCATCAGAATTTCAATTCATGTCAGTCCTTAATTTCCATCTAAAAAACTTGCCTCATATTATATCACACTTCTAAATATTCAACCTTGATTGAACCAGTCTAATCTTAAGTGGAAGAAGAAGAAGAAGAAATGGGAGTGTTCGATGTTCTACACAAAATTATAATGCTGATCCACATCCCCCACGCCTATTTCTATACATGGGACTGGAGTGGGAGATATTGCTCTTACCATATAATTTCGACTGTAACACCGCAGCCAATAAAGTCCATTCCCGTCCATTCTCTGGTTTCCCTTTCCTTGGCAACGACCTTTCATAATGTGTCATGCAAATATCAGATACAGTTTGGTGAAATGACACACTTCCGAGCTTTTCCATTCTCAATTCGGCCTGCAGCTTTTTGGCCTTCTTCGGTAATGTCTACGCCTCTAGTCCTGGCGGGAAATGGCTTGCATTTCAGCAGCTAGCTAGCTGGATTCGACAAGACCTGGGAATTATAGTCTTATCTTTCAGGCTACTTTTTTTCTTCCTTCTTCTTCTTCTTCTTTTTCTTCTTATCATCATGAATATCTATCACTAATTATCATCATCACCATCATCATTTTCTTATTTTCCTATTATCATCATTGTTTAATTATTATCATTGTTCATTTCTGAGATTCTAAACATAATCTGTGAAGTATTTGGGCATTGAATTGGCATTGTAGCGCAATTTCATTTTCATCTTAAGTAGAATATCAGTTGTAAAAAAAGCAAATTCTCGTCTGAAATTTTTGTATGGACTTAAAAGCAAGACTAAAAGCAAGACGTATACTCTGTTTTGCTCTTATTCAATGTTTATTTGACTATGCTAACCCTGCATGGTATAGTAACATAAACATGTCAGATCAAAAGAAGTTGAAAATTATACAGAACAAAATGGTGAGATAACTGTTCTGGTCCAAGAACTCGTGTTGGCTACAGCGAACTTTCTAAAGCTGGTTTTCTTGAAGTCAACCAAATATCAAAACAACTAGTATTGCATCACGTGCATAAAATATATCATAGGCCTACCGAGGTCGAATCATTATATTCGATCCAACTTCGATCTTGTTACTGACTTTTTCGCTTTGAGATTTCCCACTGTAGGTGCCCTTTTTTCCAGAAAGTGCCCTTTTTTGTTGGTGCCCCCCCCCCCACTTTGAAAGTCGCTCGGCCGCCCCTGCTAACACTTGAGAGTCAGAGAAGAAATGCGAATGACATGTTATATGATTGAAATATTTATTCTTCTGTCGGTTCCTACTTTTTCATTTTGTATATACTTACGTTATAGAAATTCTACATATTCGAGATTATTTTCCTCTTCTTCCTCTTCCTCCTCCTGCTCCTCCTCCTCCTCATCTTTTTCTTCTTCTTCCTCTTCTTTTTCTTCTGGTAATTATTATCAGTTCTATCATTATTATTATTATTACCCCACCGGAAATATTTTTTTTTTTTTATCTGTTATTCTTGTAATATATTGTTGTATGGTGGAAGCTTGGCGAATAAAAAAACAATCAATCAATCAATCTACTCTAGCTCTAATTTTTCAATACAAAACTCATACTGTTTCATGTATTTTCCTCACATCTAAATCATATCCAAAACCCAGCCTTCCTGCTCATCACACATTCAAACCTATATACAAAACAGAAATTGTTGCAGCGCCATCTGTTGGAGCCCTCCGTAATCGACTGCTGATCAGACGGATGGTGATACTAGTCCCTCCATCCTATACATGAGTTTGTAAATATTTCTAAATAAACTGTATTAAATGTAAATCGCACTCGAATGGACGTAAATTACGGTTAACACACATACACACACACACACACACCCACATATACACACACGCACATAATTTGCAAGAATCTTCAGTCAATTGAAGGAGGCAGAAGGAGAACAATTATAATGAAACATAATATATCTCAATTAATTTTATTTCAACTTTTTTGGTTTCTTTTAAAAACTTTTATCCTGCTAGATTATTTCGATTTGATTTATTCATGTCTTTATGGTTTCTTTATTTTTGTGTGTTGGTTCTTTAATCCTCTGTAGTTCCCCGTTGATATTTAATTGGGAAACGGGTGGAAGTTGTAATTTAATGATGCCTTGCATCTTGCTTAGATTTCGATGGAGCTCTTTAATTGCTCTGAAGAGGAAGAAAGTTAATTTGATCAAAGCCCGAAATCATGTAGAGCCTCGATCCACCATGCTTTAATCATTCTTTACAGGATCGGATTCTGTGAGACGACTATGATGTTTTTACGATGTGTTTCTCCTGGGGCAGTATATCAATGAATTCCAATCTCCACTTTGTGAAATAACTTTAGATATCGCCAAATTTCCATGAGTTTATCCCTCAACTCTCACTGGCAGTCCTGCATGCAAAGGAACATCAACTGTTATGTACCCACTCTCGCGTCCTCTTTGTAGATGGTTTGCTAGACTTATGTGTACCTTATGAGGAGTTCAACCTATGGGGTCTGAATGGCAATGCATAACTTGTCCTTCATTGGGACATTGTTTGTTATGTCCTTACTCTTCATCCTCTTCATAGATGGTTTCCTGGATGCTTGCCTTCAGCTTCCTGGTGATTACCAGGGGATAATCTCTGCTCCAGAACTTGCCCATCTTCCTCATGATAGCAGCATGACCCATACGCCAGTCGCGACACGGTCCTCTCTTCACCAGGATGGAGGATACAAAGCTGTCCTGCTGGGCGCTGACTTTGTCCATCTGCTCTTGGACTCTGTAGAAGGTCAGGAAGTTCTTGTTCATTTCTCCAAGAAAGTCCTCTGAGTCACCCACAAGCTTCGTGCACTTTAAGTCGATGATCTCAGTTTTGGTAAGACCAGAGCCGGGAAGTCGAGGGAAGGGACCACAAGAGATACGAGCTGCTCTTCGAAGGGCTTTCTCGAGCTGGCTGGTGGTGTTCTTTGAGAGCTGGACCATGTCTCTCAGATTCCGGAGGACCTCTGTTGGTGCGCACTTCCTCAGGACCTTATCCATGTCGAGATAATCATCGGCCTTTTTGTTGTTATCCTCATAATAGTCAAGCTCTTCATCTAGTTCAGAATAATCCTCCGTGTTTGTTTCCTCACACTTGAGCCAGGGGATTTTTGTGTCGGTATCACCAGGCTTGCTAAAGTCCACTGATGATCCGATACTCATACCTTCCTCTACTGCAAGATCTCCTTCAACTGGAGATGGTGTCTTAGGCTCTTGCTCTTTCCAGCATTCCCTCCCCCTTCTCGAGAAGGGTCTTGGTTGCCATACCTCATCCATATTCAGGTCATTGTCTTGAATATTGATATCAACATCATTGTCGATTTCACTACTTGGTGACACTGAGGATGATTTAGTAATGACGTGCATATCGACCGGGTGATGGACTTCGTCTTTTGACGGCGTGTCCTCACTTTCAGCTTGGGTAATGTCTCTATCATTATCTGAGTTTCGAGTCGATTCCTTGTCAACCTCAGAATCGTTGAGGTTGGCTTCAGATGCAGCATCAAGAGCGGCTTTGTCATTATGTCGACTCTTTCCTACGTGCTGGTAGATCAAGTGATCGCTGTTTGATTGACTATTATCAGTTCTATCGGTCGCGAAGACTTCGGTTTCACCCACCGCACCAGGAAGGGAGAATCGACTGGGAGTGCTGACGTCCCGAATCGCACTCACAGAGGAACTTGATGCTAGTGGTGAGTAATGGTTGCTACAGGTAGATGGCTGCAGGAACTTACTGCTGCTTGAGAAGGCAACCGGACTCAGAGGCTCAACCTTGGTGCTTCTACGACTTAGCGACTTCTGTCCAATACTGATGTCACTGTCATTGTCACTAGGTTTGAGCGTTGTCACGGGTGTGCGTCCTCGAAGTCTGAAGTAGAGAGAGCGGACAGCAGAAACGATGTGGAGATTGGGGATCCTCCAGCGCCAATGACCACGCATAGGAGTCTGCTCCTTGTCGTCGATGATGGCAGGGCTGGTGGTCGTCAGGCCTTTCTGGGGTCGGGGGTGTGATCGATGAACAAACTAGGTGTACGGAAATGATATCAAGCAATTATAAATCATCATTATCATCATCAGCATCATTATCATCGTCATCATCATCATTATCATTCTAAAAGAAAATGGCCTTACATGTTTAACAATAGGTTAACAAAGACAAAACATTTATCCTCGATACCATTGGAGTTTGAGGTCTATTCAATGCCGCTTTACTTTTAATCAATGAATCAATCGAATCTTTCGAGTTTAGGCTACTAATGGTAATAACTATTTAACTGATAAGTATAAGAGACAGATTTATGAAAAATTGAACTTATTTTGCTCACTTTACCAATTAGGCCTATGAAATATATTATGGTTATTAATATTTTATATACGTATACTCACCAAGTTATTCATCTCTGTTCAACGTTGTATTTCCTTTTGCCTATAATAGATTTATCTCCGAATTCACGAATTGATCTCCGAAAAGAACAATTAATTCGTAAATGAAGACCAAAATTAGCATACGTTTCAAGTGAACTTGAAATGCGCCAGTAATGATACCGATGCTGTGTTTTCGTTGCTATTGTATTGAACCTGTTTGCGCTTCATACCGATATCGATGACGCAATAATGGTTTGCGCGTGTTATGATGTAACACTAAAGTACGCATACAAATTAATGTAGCATTTCCTCGCTCAATTATTAATGAGAGTAAGCTGTGCTGGAAAAAATTCATGTTTGCAAACTACCTCGTCGATACGGGTAAAAAGTGACAAAATGGCACGGCGATCCTTTTATCAATTTAATAAAAAAATGTGTTAAGAAAAGGGAACACAATCTGCCTGGGGGAGGTGGAGGGTGGGTGAGGCGGAGGGGGGAGGGGAGGGGGTCAGTCTGTTGATTGCCAGAAGCTTAGTGCAGTCAGAAGCGAAATCTAAATTTTGGATTATGTACTGAGGAGAGGGGAATAAATTCCATGTTCTGCCGGGGAGGCAGGGCGGCAATAATAATGGATAATAATGGAAGTTCCGTAGACGCTCAGGGGCACTTTTTAGAGATTTATTTTATTTGGCAAAACAACAGGAATCATAAAAATAGGCCTACCAACTACCGGGGCCCGTGAAAGGCAAACGCAAACAGGAAAATAAAAAGATAAAACACGCAGGAGAAAACTTTGGCATATAAGATAATAGAAAAATAATTCAGGGCAAGTTTACTTTCACTTTAGCTTTTGTTCAGTGAAAGTTTACACAACGAATAGGCCCACCGCCATTTCTTTTATGACCCCTTCTCACTACATCCCAGCGGTGGTGTGAACCTTGTGATCCGTACAAGCAAGGGTCATTTCAGGTCAAGCTCCCTTCGTAGTACACCCCATGGTGTTTCGATGCATGTCTGTGGCTGCGCGCCAACACTCAGTCTGACAAAATTTAAATACCGCCATCTGTATGAATATGCGAGTTATCGTCTGCGTATCGTCTGCAATTCGCTCCCTGTTATGTCCGACATTGGAGTAAACTCCGAGGGTACAACTGAGCTCCCAAAAATGTATTATTCTTTGTTTATTTGAGCCCGGGATCTTTGTAGGACATGGATTGGGATCTATGTCAGACTAAGGTCAGAGAGTTAAGCCAGAAAGGTGTGTGACAGAGAGCAGAACCTCGGAGAAGTTTTCCAAAGTTGAAAAACTCGACCATCGTCGCTGGATATTTTTCTGCATTCGAGCAGAAAGCTCTACCCACGTTCGTGTGTCGCACCTGCTCGCTCCGCCTCCCGCTAGCCGCGCTACCACATCACCGTAGCTACTCTAACCAGCTGCCCGGAGTTTCACCGGGTTTGGTTGAGTACATCCCGCTTGTCGATTTTCCGCCGTGCTCCCGTGATCTGCTTTTAAATTGGTGACTTCTCCTCAAGGTTGGCTTAGCTACCTGTCATTTCATCTCCCGAGCTGCAGTATTAGATTTTGGAAACCATGGCCTTGCACCCTTGCATTGGAAGTTATATTCTCGTCCTTCTAGCCTGCTCGACTTTCGCACTACCAAGAGAAGAGTTTGTAAGTTGACGAAATCTTTACTTTTACTTTTACTCTCAGATTTGACTATGATTTTCAAGTTTAAACAAAATATTTAGATGAAAGCTTGTATTTTTTTTTTTTTTATGGTGATCGAAGGAGTGAAGAATCAAAGTGGAATGGTCGATGACATTATTCTTTAAAATTCATTGATAGGCTTTGAGCTTTTTGCCTAAAATGCGTGGGTGATTATTATGCTATACCAAAGGACGAATTGCTAGCAGACTACATTTTCAAGAACGTTACAGCCTGACTTAATTCCAGTGATATTAAAGGTCTATAGTATCGGTATTCGGTAATAAAAACAGGCCAATAATGATACTGATTAGAGTTGTTTGTGTTCTCTCATGATTCATGTATTCACATTTAGACTGAAAACAAAAAAAAGCAATTAGTTTGAACCTTGATACGTCTAAATCCAAGTACAGTCTTACTGATAGCCCTTACATTGTACAAGATACACCTGTGCCATCAGACTACTTTCGTTATGCAAGTGGCTGGGTAGAATGTTTAATTAGATCTTCCCGCCGAGCAGACTTTTTGAAGGGCAAGAAACAACTTCCATGTGATCATAATCGCCAGGATTTTTTTCCTCAGCAAGGGAATGTTTGAGCCCACAGCTTGATTGATGCTGTGATCACGGTGATGGTTATGGTTAGGGTTGAACAAAAACTGAGATGGATCATATTGCATATGCGTGGTGTGCGTGAATCGATCGCAAGCTGAGCCTAAAAAACAATGAAAAGTTCTTTTCTGTATATGATTTATTACCAACATAGTCCATTGTTTACCGGCTCACAGGACTTGGCATTTTAACCTGTGGAGGTGTATTTTCTTAGAGAGAGAAAAAACAATAAAACATATGTGATGCAGGGTTAATTTATTATAGTGATGATAGCAATATAGCACGACAGAAAGTGTTGGAACATCAAAATTTGCATTATTCAAGGAATTTCTATATATTTTTGTTCAGTAGAGTAAAGACGCCAAGCGAGTACGTCTATAGCATTAATGTTAGATGATGCATTAGACAGTAATGTTGGACTTTTCGTCATAATTAAAGTATATTAAAAGGATAAACAAGATAAATTTGATATTTACACGATGCAAAATTGGTATGTAGGCCTATTTTGTGCAAGTTTGATAATTATGTATGCCTGCGTTATAGGTTTGAACATGGCCTATCATATTACGTCTGGCGTTGGAGAGACCAATTTGTTTCCCTCTGTTGAATAGTGATTATTAGCTTATTATCATTCTGAACAGGCTGCTGTTTAATACATTTGGTGTAAACGCAGTCCTGTATATTTTACAAACGTAGTACGTGCTCTAAGTAGTTGTTCAAACTTCAAAATATACTGATGAATTCAAATTTGCTGAGGTTGTTTTCGTTCTGACATTGGTCTTGGCATTTGCCATATTCTCATGGGACCGCTCCAGAGACGCCCAAAATGTCATAAGATGTTGCAAATCATTTCTCCGAAACACGCGCGCTGTCTATTCTTGCACTGTATGTCTGTTCGCCGAGTAATTTGCTTCACGTTCTCCCCTGCCATTCGTTCAGGACTGTAAAAGAAAAGGAAAACAAAAACAAAAACAAGGGTAACGTTTGGGTAAATACGTGCCTCACGAAATGAGGTAAATTACATGTATGTGTCCAACCATCTTTTGGGGTGATTATATTCCACACTCGCTTCAAGTTTTATTAAAAAGGTGATTGTTATTGGGATTTAAATATATCACCCAAGTCGGGCATAAAATTGACCAAAGTTGGTTGAACAGATAATGATAACTGTCCACATGCTGGGCAATTTTACCCACTATTTCATATATAGTTCTTCCATATAGAAAATATGCCCCCCTACATGCACTTTTTTTTCCTCCAAAAAAGAATACCTACTATGACGCGAAAAGGATAACGGTATTTTAACTATCCAGAACTACACTATAACTTTACTTTATTTTAAGTTCTTTATTATTTCTTCATCATGTTACTATACCATCTCTTAACTCCCCTTTTATACATCTTACTTTGAAAGGAAATTACTTATATTCTTTCACCAGGTTCGTTTTTTTTTTATAATTCGTACATACCCAGGGCTCTGTGATTAAGGGTCACTCATGAGCATATAGAGTGGGAAAAGTATTGTGACTTTTGTTTAAATTACTCATATCGATGATTCACAGTATTTGCCCCTGAACTAGGGACAGTGCACATGGTATATAGAAGAAGAGAAATCTTATACAATCAGTTCCAAGTCTATGCCTTATTTAGCATCGCAACCCCATTTCAAACTCGGTCAGGAGACTGAGAAACATTTAACGAATATATGCTATTCGTCTGACAGATCCTGTCTGCGTTTATTCAGCACAGCAACGCATCGTCACAAAACGAGTGACATTTAGCAATGTGTAGTGCACGAGTAAAGAAAATGCGCCTCAAGTTTTCAGGTGGGACTGCTGTCTCTGTGCTTGCGGGTAGCAATGGCGTAACCCTGCACACGTGCGTAGCCAGAAGGGTAGAGGGGCGTGGGGGGGGGGGGGCAACTCCCCATAAATTTCCTCCTTTTTCATACACAAATTGTTGCTAATTATGATACTCTGTATATTTATTTGTTTGCGTTACACGTTAGTTTAGTAGCCCAAAGCTAGAGGTGCAATAGTCAATTTGAACAAAAAATTCTTGCAATTTCAGTCAATTTTGTCATAACGGAAATGGGTCAAGGATGAGGCTGTGAAAACTGTAATGTAGACATCATCCTCTGTTACTCAGGCGCGGATCCAGGGGGGGGGCCGAGCGGGCCTTGGCCCCCCCCCCCCGCAAAAAAAAAAAAAAAAAAAAAAAAAAAAGAGAGAGAGAAGAAAGGAAAAGAAGGGAAAGGGAAAGAAGAGAGAAAGGGAAAGAAAAAAGTGGAAGAAAAAAGAAAAGGGGAAAGAAGGAGATCGGGGGGGGGGGGGGCCGAAAGAGCCTTGCCTCCCAGGCTGTTGACCCCCCCCCCCCCCAATCAAAAAAATATGAGAGAAGGAAGGAAAGGGAAAGAAAAAAGGAAAAGAGGAGATACTTGCGTACTGATGGGGGGGGGGGGGGGGCTTGGGGGAAATCAAATTCAAACGTGGTTTATTTCTAATTCCACAACCATGGATTACAAATAATGCTGAAATTACTTAATTTCCGAGATTTTTTCTCACTTTTTAGTAAATTATACGTTTGTATGTGTTTGTTGGAAAATGACAAATTCCTAAATTTACAGCCAGGCAAGAAATATGATTCTTGAGATTCCTACATGTCAGGGCCCGAGGTACGGCAGGAATCGGGAGCCTCGAGCTCCCTCCACCCTCCTACACTTTTTTTGAAAAAGTGTAATAAAGAGAAATAAAATAGAATGAGAGCAAGAAAGAGAGAATAGTTAACTGCCCGTGTTAAAAAATAATGAGGCATCAAAATATGCTCATCTGAACTGGATTAAATGCCTAAAACCCCTAAGCTTCCGGGTGCTCTGCCCCCATGGACTCCACCTATAGGGCCCTACGGGGACCCATAGATGCTTATCTGACGGTAATTTAATGCCTAAAACCCCTGATTTGGGGGGGGGGGCTCTGCCCCCTGTACCCCACGCCAATAGTGTCCTGCCAGTGTCACAAAAAAAATAAGGTATACAAAAAAAGAAGCTCATCGGGCCTTAGTTAAACGCCTAAAACCCCTGAGCTTCCGGGGCCGGCTCCGCCGTCTCGACCCCACCAGGGGCCCTAAGGCGGGCACCTGAATGCATATCTGACCGTAAGTTATTGCCTTAAACCCCTGAGCTTGCGGGGTCGGACAAGGTATCAAAATATGTTTATCGGACCGCAGGCACGTAGCCAGGCGGGGGCGTAGGAAGAAAAAGGAGCAGACAAAGGATATCTTTGAAATTCAGAATCAAGAACGGTACAGCAAATCGTCTTCTTTCTCTCTTAATCTTATGAAACGTCAAAGCTTCCGCGCTTTGCGCGCGGAAGGGGGGGGGGGACCTGAATTCAAACGAGGATCCAGAGGCGAGAACTATAATACGAATCTTTAATGATTTAACGAAACATAAAAGCTTCCGCGCTTCGCGCGGGATAGAGGGGGAACTAAATTCCGACGTGGATTATTTTCGAGAACGGTACAACGAATCGTCTTCTTTCTCTAATGATTTAATAAAAATTAAAAGCTTCCGCGGGAGGGGGGGGGGGGACCTGAATTCAGACAAGGAATAAGAGTCGAGAACGGTACAACGAATCGTCTTCTTTCTCTAATGATTTAATGAAAATTAAAAGCTTCCGCGGGAGGGGGGACCTGAATTCAGACAAGGAATAAGAGTCGAGAACGGTACAACGAATCGTCTTCTTTCTTTAATATTGTGATGAAACGTCAAAGCTTCCGCGCTTCGCGCAGGAGAGGGAGGGGGGGGGGGACTGAATCGAGAACGGTACAACGAATCATCTTCTTTCTCTAATGATTTAAGGATTCGTAAAAGCTTCCACGCTTCGCGCGGAAGGGGGAAAACTAAATTCAGACGAGGATTAAGAATCGAGAACTGTACAACGAATCGTCTGGTTTCTTTAATATTTTGATGAAACGTCAAAGCTTCCGCGCTTCGCGCAGGAGGGGGAGGGGGGGGGGGGACTGAATTTAGACAAGGATTAAGAGTCGAGAACGGTACAACGAATCGTCTTCTTTCTCTAATGATTTAAGGATTCGTAAAAGCTTCCACGCTTTGCGCGGAAGGGGGAAAACTAAATTCAGACGAGGATTAAGAATCGAGAACTGTACAACGAATCGTCTTGTTTCTCGAATGATTTAATGCAACGTAAAAGGTTCCGAGCTTCGCGCGGAAGAGGGGAGAATCTAAATTCAGACGAAGATTATTTTCGAAAACGGTACAACTAATCGTCTTCTTTCTCTCATGATTTAATGAAAATTAAAAGCTTCCGCGAGAGGGGGGGGGGACCTGAATTCAGACGAGGATTAAGAGTCGAGAACGGTACAACGAATCGTCTTCTTTCTTTAATATTTTAATGAAACGTCAAAGCTTCCGCGCTTCGCGCAGGAGGGGGAAAATCTAAATTCAGACGAGGATTATTTTCAAAAACGGTACAACGAATCGTCTTCTTTCTTTAATATTTTATTGAAACGTCAAAGCTTCCGCGCTTCGTGCAGGAGGGGGAGGGGGGGGGGACTGAATTTAGACAAGGATTAAGAGTCGAGAACGGTACAACGAATCGTCTTCTTTCTTTAATATTGTGATGAAACGTCAAAGCTTCCGCGCTTCGCGCAGGAGGGGGAGGGGGGGGGGGACTGAATCGAGAACGGTACAACGAATCGTCTTCTTTCTCTAATGATTTAAGGATTCGTAAAAGCTTCCACGCTTCGCGCGGAAGGGGGAAAACTAAATTCAGACGAGGATTAAGAATCGAGAACTGTACAACGAATCGTCTGGTTTCTTTAATATTTTGATGAAACGTCAAAGCTTCCGCGCTTCGCGCAGGAGGGGGAGGGGGGGGGACTGAATTTAGACAAGGATTAAGAGTCGAGAACGGTACAACGAATCGTCTTCTTTCTCTAATGATTTAAGGATTCGTAAAAGCTTCCACGCTTTGCGCGGAAGGGGGAAAACTAAATTCAGACGAGGATTAAGAATCGAGAACTGTACAACGAATCGTCTTGTTTCTCGAATGATTAAATGCAACGTAAAAGCTTCCGAGCTTCGCGCGGAAGAGGGGAAAATCTAAATTCAGACGAAGATTATTTTCGAAAACGGTACAACTAATCGTCTTCTTTCTCTCATGATTTAATGAAAATTAAAGGCTTCCGCGAGAGGGGGGGGGGGACCTGAATTCAGACGAGGATTAAGAGTCGAGAACGGTACAACGAATCGTCTTCTTTCTTTAATATTTTAATGAAACGTCAAAGCTTCCGCGCTTCGCGCAGGAGGGGGAAAATCTAAATTTAGACGAGGATTATTTTCAAAAACGGTACAACGAATCGTCTTCTTTCTTTAATATTTTAATGAAACGTCAAAGCTTCCGCGCTTCGCGCGGGAGGGGAAAAATCTAAATTCAGACGAGGATTATTTTCAAAAACGGTACAACGAATCGTCTTCTTTCTTTAATATTTTATTGAAACGTCAAAGCTTCCGCGCTTCGTGCAGGAGGGGGAGGGGGGGGGACTGAATTTAGACAAGGATTAAGAGTCGAGAACGGTACAACGAATCGTCGTCTTTCTCTAATGATTTAATGAAACGTAAAAGCTTCCACGCTTCGCGCGGAAGGAGGAAAACTGAATTCAGACGAGGATTAAGAGTCGAGAACTGTACAACGCATCGTCTTGTTTCTCGAATGATTTAATGAAACGTAAAAGCTTCCGCGCTTCGCGCGGGAGGGGGACAATCTAAATTCAGACGAGGATTATTTTCGAAAACGGTACAACGAATCGTCTTCTTTCTCTAATGATTGAAATAAACTTAAAAGCTTTCGCGCTTCGCGCAGAGGGGGGGGGAACCTGAATTCAGACGAGGATTAAGAGTCGAAAATTCTACAACGAACCGTCTTCTTTCTCTAATAGTTAAATAAATCGTAAAATTTTCCGCGCTTCGCGCGGGAGGTGAAAAACTTAATTCAGACGAGAATTTTTTTCGAGAACGGTACAACGAATCGTCTTCTTTCTCTAATAATTTAATAAAACGTCAAAGCTTCCGCGTTTCGCGGAGGAGGGAGGGGGAAACTCGCCCCTCCCTGCACCGACCCCCCCCCCCCGCATTATGTCACTGTTGGTCACCATTACGTACCAATATTTGGCTCGCAAAATTTCAAATTTGGGCCCCCCCCCCTAAGAAATCCTGGATCCGCGCCTGCTGTTACTTACTTACTGACTTACACATGTGGGGATTTGTTTCGATGTCTCAATTCTCTTAGACTAACATGTTTATCATCAACCATCATAATATTTTCAATTGTAAACCTAAATCAACTTTTAGCTGCTTCCGCCGCGTC
Source organism: Strongylocentrotus purpuratus (assembly GCF_000002235.5). Lineage (NCBI taxonomy): Eukaryota > Metazoa > Echinodermata > Echinoidea > Camarodonta > Strongylocentrotidae > Strongylocentrotus > Strongylocentrotus purpuratus. The sequence goes on from NW_022145614.1 coordinate 13,846,541, forward strand.
GGAAGCCTAGCATTGCAATGTATCCGGCCTTTCATTCATATTTTCCCCATCGGAGGGAGATGGTGATTGGCAGAGAGAGAGAGAGAGAGAGAAAAAGATAAAGAGAGAGGTGTAGAGAAGAAGGAGGGGAGTGGGTGAAGTACAGACAATGAAAGGTGAAAAATACGTGCAATAGAAAGGAAGGAGAAGAATGAGAGAAGAGAAGAGAGATCAATTAAGTTTATTAAGAATAGAGAAAAGAAAAGTTTGTATTGAGCATTCTGGGCCCCGTATTTGCAATTGATCCGAATTAACGTAGTTTAAGTTTGAATTTTTGAATTTGAGAGAGAGAGAGAGAGAGAGAGAGAGGGGGAGGTGATATAAAGAGAGAAACAAATCAAATAAGTTTTTGAAAATCATCGTCAATTGTATTATGACGAAAATTATGGAGAGAGGGAGGGGGTATACATTTTGGGGATAAGGAAGATATTTATTAAAGATCAATATTTTATTGGTAGGAGAATAAGACAGCCAAAATATTGCTTACGTCCTTAGGGGTAAACCGTATTATTTCACACACTATAACTGCTATGATTTTACAAAAGATAAAATGTTTTCAAACAGAGAAAAAGCTGTTTATCAATAACCCATCTTTAATTTGTGCAAATCCAACCCACGGGTCACGATTACACAATCATCATGATCATTCTTATCCACAATCCCTGCATCACAATTTCGGCGTATTAAAAAGCGCTCTTTTGAATTTGAAATCACCTAAAAGAGTGCCATGAGGGTAAGGAATGACGAGGCGCTTCTTATTATGACAGAAATCATGATAAAATTGAGCATAATTTTATCAAAATTGCGGCATTACCTCAAAGAGAGAGAAAAGCCCACACCTGTCGCGCTACAATTCAGTTGTTGTCACTCAAGTTCGGAATGCTCTATCACGGTACATTACTTATCCCCCGGAGATTTTCTTGGATAATCTTCACCTCCAACTATTTCATTCCAGACACCTTCTCTGTTAAAAGTGACTTTACCCCCCCCCCCCCCCCCTTCATATGAAAGCCAAAACAAAAAATCAATACTCTTTCTTAGATGAAATGCATAAAAATAAGCTGTTTGCTGGATTGATGCCAAGGTGTGGTTTAAGAGTTTAGCCGTCGTGTGAAAATACTCACGGCTAAGCTCTAGATGATTGTAAAGCTAAATCCCAAGGAAGTTAGTGCCGTTCTATTTTATTTGCTGGTATAAAAGAAGACAAAAAAGGAGGATTAATCTAATGCAAATCGTTACCGCAAGCAGGCAAGAAAAATATGCCGCAGTTTCATTAATTTTGTCAAGAGGAAAGTAGACGAATATTGCCATAAATAGTGAAGGCATGCGTCTTGTAAATGCACGGAAATAATATAAGCATTCCGCTATAAACTAACAAATAGGCTTTTATCTACATTTTCCAACCCACCTGAAAAGATTTTCTTAACCGTTAGCACTGTTGCTCTATGGTACATACTGTAGGTGAGATGTTACTCATCATTAATTGATTTTCTTTTAATTTGCAACATGATGTCATAGACTTTCGAGAAATTCGCCTTGGGGCAATTTCAATAATCAATTGTACATCCCATAGAAATAATTTTCGGATAGCGTAACGAACCGTCCTCGTAATATTCTTACATGTTTAAGGACAAAGCTATTGAAAGTGTCTCGGATTGAGTTTCAAAAGTCTGTGCAATTGTACTGTAATTAATGTTGCCACCTTTATTTAAAAAAGTGAAAGATCAAAGCAAAAACACAAACAAAATTCTTGGAAAGTATCCAGTTAACTCCGATGTAATTTTCATTCATGATCTTAATTAAAAAGTTGGGAAAATCTTGAATAACTAACTGGTGTACATGCAGGCATAGTCACACAAAGTGATCTTGTGATATATACTAATCCATTTTGCTTCGCCTGAACGTCTGCCCTTAAAATCACGAAAATAGTTACTATTTCTATCTACATTCCAATGTAAATCGGAAGTATCAAAATCACCTATTTTCAAGAATGAATTGGAGCAAAGCCAACACTCGCATTGAGAAAGGGTGTCTGATTGTGACACCTAATCCCAAAACCAGACACTTTTTGACACCGGCCCAGAGGAATCCCGTCGTGTTTTATACACCCTTTATGAAATGATCATAAGGGTAGTGTCAGTCATTTCCCCCTTGCTTCCCTCTCACCCCCTTATATAAGCTCTATTCAATATAATTTTGCTGTCCATCCAGGGTAAAATCTCACACCACGTTTCTAAGAGGTCTGACCCGGGCGCGCCCAAATTGGAACCGAAAAATGCCTTTATCTTTAAAAAAAATACCTTACAGTTTTGAGGCGCGGGGCTAGGGTGCAATTATATAAAAAAAAAAAAAAAAAAACACCAAAATCGTAACCGCTTTTGAATTCGTAACGGCTATCGAGGCCCTGTTCGTCAAAAATTCACCTTCGCGTATCTCCCTCATTTTGGCGTCAAAGCTCATGAAAATCCCACAGCACATGCATACACGATTATAATGTTATTCTTCAAACCTATTTTCATTAAAAACTGTAAGGCGTTTTTAAAGATAAAGGCATTTTTCTGTTTCAGACGTCAGTGAATCTGGGCTTGCTTGCATACGAAAAAAACAAGACGCGACCCGGGCACTATAAAGGACAGATTGATTTTGATATTTTGTTGCCCTTTGAATGGGAGCTAGGGACAGCGAAATATGATCTCGTATTAGAGGATAATAAGAAGAAAAAAAACTAGCATGGATGCTAATTTAGATTTCTAAAAGGGAATACACGATAGCGATTCAAAAAATAACAAATAACAAAAAGCGCCCAATCAGGTCGAATTGATTTAATTACACTTTAAAGGGATTGGGTATCTTTGTCTCAGATTCTAAACAAAATCTGGGATTTAGTTCATGCTTTACAAGCCGATCGCCCATCTGATTATCAAGAAATTTATAATTGGAATCCAACGGTTTTATAACACTGCAGTCTATTAGGGAAAATGACTATGGTAAAAACGGCCACTCAAAGATTTTTTACTATTTTGAGGCACTTCATGATCATTTTTGAAGCGCAATTTTGTTAAGGCTTCCATATTACACCATATCACAGACGCTGACAATACACTCTAAAAAAAAAACTGCTCAATTTGAGTCAAAATGTTACTCTTTTGGGTGGTCAAAAGGAAACCACCCGACTTTTGAGTAAACTTTACTCAGCATGTGTTGAGTAACAAATCTACCCATCTGTTGAGTAAAAATATTACTCAATAAAAGACTAAATCTCTACTCAGTTTGAATGAGTCAACCTTTACTCAATATTTACTCTTTGTTTAGCGGTTTCCTTTTTTACTCAGTACTGGGTAGAAACGTAATCAACTCATGTCGAGTAAGAAACTGCTCATGAGTTGAGCCAAATTTTACTCAATTAACGAGTACATGTTTTGACTCAAATTGTTTGAGCGATTTTTTTGCTCAATTATTGAGTATGTTTTCTGGGTAACGCTTAGTTGCTCAATCAATATTGAGTAAAAACATGTACTAAGTTAAGTACATGTTTTTACTCCATTATGGGTGCAAACCGATGCAATAGCAGCACCTTTAGGGGTTCAATCCTGCACCCTTTAAAAGGTGCAATCCTGCACCCATCATCGAGGAATACTGGTAAAATTTGCTCGTACACAAATACATATTAAACATGCATGATGTTTCTTGGTTAGTAATCATATAATCAATATATCTATTGCTAAAACGTGAATGTAATTGTAACATGATCAGACAAAATAATATATTGGTTAATGATTGCCAAAGGAAAATACAAAATCAAAAAATTGATGTGCATTGTCATAATTTGCTTAACAAATCATGATAAATGTATTTTTATGTGAACACGTGGAAAGTAATCATGAATATGCATGCAATATGCAAACTTTTATTTTGCACCCTCTTTTGGTCGATAGGGTTCATTTTTGTGGGAAGGGTGCAAAATCTTATATTGCACCCTTTTTTTAACCCCTTTTCCTTCAATAGGGTTCATTTTTATGTAAAGGGTGCAAACTCTTATTTTGCACCCTTTTTTGCACCCTTTTTTTCTAAGAGTGTATCTCAGTTCTTTCGCATCTTTCTGCACGCGCACATGCATGCACGAGACATGCACATGACGGACAATGAAAGAGTACAAAATATCCAGTTCCTTAGGTAGACAAAGGAACATACAGCTGCTATTATGTAAAAATGTGTAGAACAGGTGTCACATGCATATTGACAGCTAGTTGCACTTTCCATCGATCCAACTTTCACTCGCACCCGAGGTAAATTCGGGTAAGAGATCAATGTTGATTTATTCATCACCTGCCGCAGCGTAATACCCAACCGTAGTTTACTCAAAATTGATACAAACGAAATTCGTACTCAATGTTGAGTCATTGATTTACTCTTTATCGAAGGTAACAAATTACTCGGGTGACGAGTACCACTAAAATCAAGGTCTTACTCCAGCTTGAGTACTGAATTGCTCATTTTGTTACTCAACTTGTTTTACTCGGCACAATTTACTCGCTGACATTAAGAGTGTACGTAGGACCAGGGAGGTGAGACTTTAGATTTGCCTTTAGGTTTGGAATTATTAGACCAGAGACACATGCAGAATTATAACAGTTCATACTACAAACCATGACATAAGCAATATGGTATAAAGCATGAAAATAGTGTACAAAAAGACAAGAACCTTTGTAAAAATTAACGTTTCCCCACGTTCCATCTTTATTATTATATATTTTAACGAACCGGCTTAGTGCGCGTAAATCAGGACAACAGAGCGATGTGCCACGCCCACACTCAGGTTAACAATAAGTTACCTGTGTAGGCCTGTATACGTTGCATTCATGTGTGGCCTTGTATCTAAACGTGTTGACCATTATCTCTTTGATATATCTTAAGTGTCGTATTCAAACATGTGACAAATAAGCCACTTGCTATTTGTCGAAAAGAACGCACTAAGGGGGAAGTAAAGATGAAAGAAAGGCAGAAAAAAGTTAAACCAGTTTGACTTAGACATCTTTAGAATAAGTCTTCGAGTGTTCCGATAGCATTTTCTTAATGTGTTTAGACCAGGAGATACGGGCACAGTCAAAACTTTATGATAGAAAGTCATTCAGGTAATTGAACTGAAACCACACGACTTGTTCGGTGTGCTCTCCCAACGCAACATAGTCCACTTTAGGTATTTCAGGTAAAAGCTGCCCGTGGACTTCACGCTTATCATGCTTATAATTATTATAAAACCTGTATGGGCACACACATTTGAACGTGGGAAATGGATATTGTTTAGTTAATCTGTTGAGAACCAGAAGGGTGTCAACTCCCTGGTTAGTTACGCCCTTCTTGCTTCAAAAGAAGGAGTTACTAGTTTCTCGCATGAAAGATAATAATATGTGCTGAAATGTTAGTTGGTGAAGATGTCGGTCATTTTACCGTTTAACGATGCGATTGCAACGCAAAAATAAAACACAAATTGCCCTTCCGAACAATTCATAATCTGAATTGGCGTTGCGGTCCCTGGGTATAACGATACTTCACTCGGTAATTATCTTCCCTGAATAGATAGAACGGTGTAGATGCAAGGAAGTTTGGAGAGTATCTAGAGAGCCTTAGGAGTGGGGAGGTATATTCGTCATTGACTTTCGAGGGGCCTTTCTGTCCGATTGTATACAGGTAGTGGTGTTTGTGAGAGGTCGGATTAAGAGGGAGGGGTGGGGCATGTTCCGGAGGGTGTCTGTGATGGGGTGCAGGCCACACACCTTGCATCTAAAATCAGTTTCGTCCGATTATTTTTCTGGTGTGCATTATGAATATGAATTGTATATCAGCTTGAATACATTATCCTGTTTTCAACCTGATCTAGTTCCATATGCCATTCGCCCTTGACAACTTTTCGTGCCGGTAATTGACGCAGCATTTTTTAGAAGGTTGTATTATGTAAAGGTGTGCTGGACATCGCGTCTCTCTCTATTTTTTTTCTCGCAGTGATAAGAAAATAAAAATAGGTTTGTTTATTATCAATTCAGATGTCTTTGTATGATAGACAATAACATGGGTCAGGTACTCTCGGACTCCCAGGGCCGCCAGTAAAGTTTTTCACCCGAATTCAGGACTTCTGTTTCATGCCTTTCCTGCATGGCTTCATATAACCCCAAGGGGAGTGTTTCGCAAAGACTGTTTGCTCTCACCATTTACTGGCAATGGTCTCTCAAGGGACGTACAAATCATGGTCTCAAATCTACATAATTAAAAAAAATTGATAAATCATTATTGAACGAAAAAATATTATCTAAAGATCATAATTGAGAGTACAATGGTCAGAGCAAACAGTGGCATGAATAGCCTGTCATAGTTAAGTCCAACTTAAAGTCGATCTTAGTCTTTGTGAAACACCCCCCAGAACAGGGAACTCCAAGCTGTATGTGTCTCTTTCGTGTTGAAACCCCCCGGTATCATGGACTAGTCATATCGTACTACAGACCCCTACATTTTAAATTCTAAACATGGGTCTTGTGGACATGGACACCCAATCCCCCCCCCCCCCCTCTCCCTCCCGGCCCATCAAGCTGCCCCAGACCCTTATGAATCTATAACCATACTCACAGTCTTCACACCGTGACTTCATTATACTCTGGTTCCTGTGTTATTCCTTGACATCTTAAAAATGTGCTTTGTAAAGAGCGAATAGCAATATTGAATCGATTTCACACTTATAAGAATGTTTTGTATCTTCTGTGCACAATATGGATTTTTTTTTAAGTGAAAAATATAATCCTTTATGTCAATTACTTTGGTACAAGATATGGTGATAATACAGTTCCCTTTCTTATCTAAATGTTTATAGCAAAGCCGCTGCTATGAATCGATTTCACACTTATGAGAATGCTTTGTATCTTCTGCGCACAATATTGTGAACGGATATATTTTTATAAAAAAGTGAAAAACCTAATCCTTTATGTCAATTATTCTGGTGCAAGATCTGGTGATAAAACAGTTTCCTTTCTTATCTTAATGTTTATAGCAAAGCCGCTGCTATGAATCGATTTTACACTTATAAGAATGCTTGTATCTACTCACTGTGCACAATATTGTGAACGGATTTATACAAAAAAGTGAAAAATATAATCCTTTATGTCAATTACTCTGGTGCAAGATATGGTGATAAAGCAGTTTCCTTTCTTATCTAAATGTTTATAGCAAAGCCGCTGCTACGAGTCTAATATTTCTCACATCCGTTATGCCTCTATTCAAACCTTTTCAATTCGGGAATCTGCAAAAGTAACAAACGGTTTGATTATGTTTCTGAAGGAGTTCACATAGAGTTGGAGGTTGGGTAAACACGGCGTATTCAAGACTTGTGAAATGAAATCAAATGTAAGACACCCCTTTCATTTATGTTTACCCAGTCTTCTGAGGACGTGATTCTGGCTTTCTTTGATACTATTTTATTTCGGCAAAGATGAGAAGGATCGTTAGGTTCTTGGTCTGGGGTGCGTAAAATGAGAGGTATAATTTCATACAAAGGGTGTCTGAGTTAATGATTGGATTTAGGCACTAGACTAATAGTAATGGGTTGACGGAACTAATAGCCCTACCAATATTTAGCATGTAAGCACAGACGCTATAATTGAACACTTTAAGACAATTCCTAATGACTTGAGCAGAGCCTAGATCTGTCAGCTTCTGGTTGTCAAAAGTAGAGTAGTCTCATAATGCCTACATCGTTACGCACGACTGACTAAATTTGCCTGCAAACTAACAAATATTCATGGCAGCCAATTCACAGAGGGAATCTGAATCTACATTCGCTGAGTACTATCGATAACTAGTGAAGAATTTGTCTTAAAAGTAAAAATGAAAATGCATAGTTTAAAACAAAAATAGGACTACATTTATCCAGGCTCATAAAATATGAAGATATCTGAAAATAGAGAACATAATATATGTGTATTATAGACTCATTCTGAAAAAAGAGGTCTTGGAATAACATCATCTTTACGAAACTGATGTTTCGTACACCAGTAACGCGACCAACTCGCACAACAACAATTATATTAACACCAACTTTATACTTACAAATGAGCGAGAAGATGTAGTTGAGTGGGGCGATTTTTCCACCCGATATTTTCCCCTCTTCTGTATATTGATGCAAAAAATTGTTATAGTGAGCAAAGCCATTAGACAAGTACTTGTAATTTCTGCTTTCCCAGGCCAACAGTAATACCTTAGCCATGAGACACAACACAACGGAAATGATTTTTTTTTCTTTAAAATTTGGCCTAAATAAAACAGTCCCATATAGAATAAGATTCCCTTTATTGTGTTGTGTAGGGGATAGACAAAATCATAAATAGATAGAGGGGCACTAGATAGACAGATATAGATAGAGAGAGAGGGGGAGGGGGAAGGGAGGGGGAAAATAAATGTTTACCCAGGGAAGCCTCATCAGCATCAATGCTGTTCTTCCCGAGGGCCCTGTATTTATTACCTCATCATTTGCAAGGTAACCATTTACACCTGGGTGGAGAGTGGCAAATGTGGATTAATGTCTTGCCAAATTGACTTTAGTGCCCGGAATTAGATTAACTTGAAAAATAAATTCTGCCTAATTTCTCTCTTGTCTTAGATGGGGATATCTTTGTTTTTGTTGTCATTAATCTCTAAGATCTTGTCTCTAATTCGTTTCATGTTTACCATATAAAGACAATTAGGTATATATTATATAGATATTAATTATTTTACGTCGAAAGGGTGAGGGGTACCTCGTCAGCATTATTGCATTAGAGTCTTGTAGGACCGTCTCTCTAAATACAGATATCTTCTCTACAAGGTCTAGACCTGATGATCCAATGCGCCAAAACAATGCGAATAATGCGTCTGCCAAATATTTTCCCTTCAAGATATTCCGAAATCCTGATCCTAAGTAGAAAACCATGTTAATACAGGTTAGTTTTCCAGGCGTCTGTGAATGCAACTCCTAACTAAATCATGCATTGTTTCAGATGGTAAAGTGGTGTGACTGAAGAGTGTATTGCTAATCCATGTGTGTCGTAACCCTATGATCTATTGTATATTTATAAGACAATCAGACTAATGAGCTAATGGCCTAACTTTTGGTGAACCTAGACACGTACAACAAAAGTTAAACGACCAAGTATCCAGCAGTTCTAGAGCAGGGGAAAACATTTTTTAAAATACGGGGCAAATTCGTCCCGAGCCCCCGTGTATTTGTTTCCCTGTTCTAGAGGATTCTAATTTCAAGATGGCAATAGGGATTTTTTCGTCAAGATGAAAATGGGCGATCCACCTATAGGGGCTCCTTCCTTAGGGTCACATACACGATGTGGAAAGTTCCGTCCGCAGTATTTCGCCCGCCCTTCTCCCTCATCCTCCTTCATCCTGGAATGGAAGGACACCCCCTATTTACGTCTACCCCTCAAAATATTCTTTTTGTGACTATAGTGTACTTGAGCAATGAATTTCAGAAACTTTGTGCATTTTATCGCGGTGACTTTATTGGCCATGCATCAGTGACCAACGCAAGTAATCCCATTTTATGGCCACGCCCTTTTCAGATTGTAAATAATAAAAACTATGGGTGCTTCATTTCTAAATTTTTAAAGGAACCACAATATATTTTGTTGTTAAAGACACTCTCGCTTTCGAAATATCAAAAATGTATTTATTTATTTATTTATTTTTATTTTGCAATCTGAGTACCGATAACATTCTTTTGATATGTTGTACATGTAGGCCCTCTATAGTAATGCATAATACTTTCATGAAAGTGTAACTTTGTCTATGAAGAGTTTAAAGTGGATTTATCAATGGGACTTCTCCAAAGCTATTTTGGTCTTTTGAAGTTTGTGAGATATATCATTTTAGGTACCAAACTTGCCCAGTTAAAGTGGCTTCTGAACTTTAATGTAATGTGCTATTCCTTGAACTTCTGAGGGTGATTTTTGTTTTAATAAATATTTTATTGGGTGCTAGGTCATGAATTCAAAATAGCACAATATGCTAGATCTTCACATAGGGATACCTTAATTCGTAGATATTCTTGTTCAGATATAAATATTTCAAAGAAATCGAATCGGTTTATTACGTTACTATTAGACAAAGACATAATGCGCTTTATTGTAACCATATACAGTGACATTGTAACGATATTTTCTTTACCAATTATAAAAGCAAATCTTAACACGAATAAAAAAAGGAAGTAGCCGATATACAAATCCAACCACATTACCGACATGTTTCTGTGTTGTTTACTATCAGTTGTTATTGTTTACCTGCAATAGACTATGTATCATTCCCTTTAATGTTTGCGGGGAAATTTATAAGCTTGGCCCTTGTCACCGATCGTCCTTCACTTTACGGTAACACGAACTTGAGATGACCCAACAGAAGTAGATTGCATTGACATCTGATCAGTGATGCGCTGTCTGGGCCGGCCTGTACACCAGCCAGGGCTTCATCACTCAATCTCTTTGATTGGTAATTAAGCTAGCTCATTAGAATTTATTCTCGTAACGATATTTCTTGGAGATTCCTTTGAGAACTTATCTTCTGGTGTCAGTCTATAGGCCGGGGTACGGCAGCCGTTTGGTACAGGACTCGGGATCTATACCTTTCCATATCTTCAAGCGTACATGTTCTGGTATTGAAGTGGGAGAAGGGGTTGCTTTGCCTGCCCCCCCTCCCCGGCAGTCTACATCGTTTGTCCATCCTCATCTTCGAGGAAGCTGTAAGCTAAGTTAGACAAGGATGATTTAATAAAGGAAAATGAGGAAGAAAAGAAAGAGTGAGGAAATGGATACCAACCACAAACTAACAGAAAGAAAACATTTAAAGGATCGATGGATATTGAAGGAAACTATGAATACAATATGTGTAAAACCAGACGTTAATTAATGAAGCTAATTAAGGCGCAATGTGTGCTCTTATTTAATGACCCCGAAGCTAACCAAATGACTATCATCGGAATGCACTATGAGCTTCAGAAGAAGGCGGCGATGGAGATGATAGCGGGAGTAGGTGAAAGAGGGTTGGGTTTGGCGGAAGACGGATTTTAGAGATAGATGGAGTTAGGGAGAGAGAGAGAGATTTCGTTAAAAACCGTCATGTATTAACGGTCATAGCTTAGGCCTACCAAATGATCAGAATGAAATTATTCGTTTAGCTAATTTAGTGGTTTCATGTTTGAACTAAGTTACCTTTCTGTTGAGACGGCATACTGCAAGTCAACGTTAATGTGACGTCTGTGTATCATTATATAAGTTGTTTAGCTAATAGAATAGTGGTTCAAAGCAACGAGCTCACAGGCTTGTGCGCATGTTGAATATCTTCCCTTTATTTTAAAAACCATGCTTGACTTTGATATGAAGACAATGTTGGCAAATATGACATGTTAGTTTCGGTATTGACCAATTTTTGACATTGCTTTGTGACGATACAATCACCGTAATATATTTTTCTAGAAAACAATAAAAATGTCAAAACATTTATCAATTATTTTTTGAAATAAAACACTGTATCACATAATATTCAAGGTCATTATAATAGAGAGTTCTTTGATTTAAAGGAGTATGCTAATAGAATAATGATAATTAGGCCCAAATTCATGGATTAATTTTATCAAATACCGACCCGCATAATAAATATCCCTTATAATAATAATGTAGTAGTAAGACCAATCAGAACCGTTCAGATACGCCGTGCTCAGAATACAGTTGCACTGTTATTTTGATGAAGCGTTCTTCTAAAACTTATCATGCCTATGGCAATGGTTCATGATTAGATGGCACATTTTAGGAGCGAAACCTCTTCCAATTTTTCTTTTTGAACATTTATGTGCCACATTCAGTTTGCCACGATTCTACTTATCCGTCAAATAACATTTAGAATGTCTCCTGATTAATCATTCTACATGTTAATTGTACTTTTGTAGCCTGTTTAATACATTCGAACAATATAGCTCTACTGCAGTGTCCTCGGCTATTCATTCACAGCATCTCCGTACAAACATCTAGTTTACTCGTATTCATGAAATCTTAGGTTGATAAATGGCCCCAAAATGTCAACGTACAGCCTCCTGCCTTTCTCTTTCGCTGCCTTTTTGTCCTCCGACGTGTCTTAAGGCAGGTTGGGAAGGACGGAGGGTCTCAACATAATTCGTTTTGTGTTGAATTCCGTGTTTCATGATGTACACTGTACAGAACATTCTTGAATTACTTTGATTCAGGATTACTATTTCCTAATGTTAATGTTTTGCAAATTGCGGATATAGGTTGCTAATTTTGCATGGGAATGAATGAACAAAAAACAAGCAGTCGATCAATATGAAGATAATATTTAGAGTTGATTATTTTTCTTCTGATATTTCATTTGACTAATATTATTGACAATCTGGATCGTAATAACAACCATTCTCTAATCATTACCACAGCCATGTGACTATTATCATCATATGCCTCTAGAGTTTCTTGTAGGAAAGTTGTAACTTTTGTCGTATATTTTTAATACAAGCCTCATTGATTCTCACTATGGTTCATTTCTGCCATATATATATACATAATACCTGTACTTCGTTTCCTCTTCTATATTCATCATCCTCTTCTTCTCATCTTCCTTTAAAAAAAGAAATTCCAAGTGAATTAGATGTCATTGAACCCCATGTACTATACTGACAGCAGGCAGTAATTGTGGCTAACCAGAATCCAAATTTAATCCAAGTTTAGGATGCTGTGAATGAAACTTTGCTACATCCAGAGGGAGAGAGAGAGAGAGAGAGAGATTGGGGGTAGAGACGGATTTATGAAAATAGACTTATGAAATTGCCACAGAGATAGCCCAATCTCTCTGATATGAATTATGATGTGTTCTGCAAAAGAATCGGAAATAGCAAGATATTGCACAGAAGATAAAGGTAATCTTTTATGAACTATAATGAAGAGGATTCATTTCCAAGATCACACACAACTTTTCATCGATATGTAGACAAAGAAAGCTCTCGTTTCCGAAGGTTCTATTTTTTTCTTCATGGGAATTATGAACCTTCAGAAAAACGACATACAACACTTTAGACCAATAAATGTAATCGCTCACGAAATATAGCGATGTCGAATATCTAATAATTTACTCACAAATACTTAAAAATCTATATAGACCTTCAATTCATAAACAATGTTTTAAAAACATTACAAATTAAACAAGGCTCGAAGCGAAAAATTAAAAGTGAAATCAGAATAAACGCAATATTTCGTAGAGCGAAAATGCAAAAATACCCCGTTGTTTTCTGTAAAAGCAAGCGAAGGGACACTAGTTATACTTCTTTACATGTCTTACACAATTTGATTTATTGCTTATTTATAGCACCACATCCTGCCCACGGGGACGATTCTGCGCGACATTGAGTGAACTTGCATTTGAAAAATATCTATAAACTGTTTAGAATGAAATAGTTTAAGAGAACAGATATGGCAACACCGAAGATAATTCTACACCATTCTCTGAATTTGTTAATGTATCGTTACCGCCGAGCGGGATACAAACAGCTTCTTCCACTCCTGTGCTATCATAATATAATATTCTACAAGAATTGTGAATTCGAAGTAAGACAAAACAGTACCTTCGCTTTCTTACAATTGTTTTTCGAGAAAGAGAAATGAATAGTATTTCTGTCTCGTCTGCAGAAAACTAACCTCAAACTAGATGAGGTTGCTGACAGCGCGGTTCTACCTGAGTCCCCCGATTTTTCGCACCCTCTTTGGGTTTTTTAGTCCCCCTTTCGTGACCCATTTTTTCACAGATAATCTAGATTCTTATATCCCATTACTCGGTACCTTTATATACTCGTTTTTTTTGTGCCAGATAGATCAAATCTTGAATATTCATCCAAGTGAAACGTAAGGGGGATATTTCAACTTCAGAATAATGTGATAATTGGTAACAGATATGGCATACAAAAAGTACAGAATGCAATACTCATCTGACTCTTTAAAAATTATATCTCTCTATTTGAAAATGAGGAGGGTGGCAATTCGAAATTTGGAAGAAAAACGAGGCTTCTATAAGATAAGCATATAAGAACTAACTAAATTGAGACACAGGTCATAGATGTATGCTTATTTTTTCGAAGAGGACACTAATTCATTCGACACTGGCACACTTTCACCCGAAATAACCTCCACGTACCTCTACTCCATTAAGTATAGGATATTCCATGAACAGGGCAGAAAAAGCAAGAAACTAGCTAAATTTGTTAAATTATCAAAACACTAGAAATCCAGAATGTGAGTTTGAAAACAAGATAGTGTATGCCACAAATATAAGTTAGATATTTTCATTATCTTTTAGATGATAGGGATAAGGTATTCGAGACCAACTCGAGCATATACAGGTAGGCCTAAATATTTTGTTAATGGAGTTGGCTATTTCATTACTGTACTGTCTTATTGATCACAAATTGCTCACTGTGTAATACACTTTGTACTATTTTGTCTTAAATATCGGAAAAGAAACTTACTCCAAGAGGCAATATTGTACACTGTGCATCATTAGAACGTTATATGATATGAACAATTTCATACCCCATGATATTCGTTTGTTATCAAATCAATAATACTTTGGTCTAAATTATATGCATGATATAAGGGATAAAAGGGGGGTAAATCTGGACTTAGTTGGGACCCAGCAGCCAGTGTTTCAGTATGTTGGGGACACTGGTTGGGGAGATTATTTTGAATTATTGAACAAAATAATTTCCTTTGATTTTTATCTAAATGTAATTTTTTTTCTTCTAACATGTAAATCTTGCCCAAACAGCTTCACAGCTCTTGTGAATACAAGTTCACACTCGCAATTTGTAGACTCCCTGTTGTGATTCTATTTTTTGTAGGGTAAAGTGTCGGTTGGAAAATAAATTAAATTGGTCAAGTCAATTTGATACAACTTATTCTCTACCGGGAAGCATCGATCTTGAACTCTGGTATGTAAGCATGTGGTTGACGACGTGTAGATGTACTTATGCTCTGTCACGTCATATCGCTAGGAAATGTTATCATTTTCAATTTGTTCTAAATCGAATCATACAGGCCTTGATGTACTTTCTCTCTTTTTAGTCGGGTAAAATAAAAGACAAGTTATTACCATCATCAATCAGCATCTCATCGAAAGAAAGAAAAAAGTCTAACCTGAATAATGAAGCCTGTTAAATTCTAGCCTCTTTAGTTGGGGGGGGGGGATCCTGAATATACAGGATGATGCTTTTTCATTATATTTCATTACATCTAATTGGAGATACTTTATTGTTGAGATTTGGTACATTAATGAATGGAACGTAACTAGGCGTTGTGGCGTACACCTGTAATCCAGCTAACTGGAAGTCACAAACTGATTCAGCCGAGGACGCAGGTTCGAAACGTCTTTCGGATGGTGACGTTTAAAGGTCGGTCCCCAGAAGTAAATAATCATATCTGATTGATACACGTCTGTAAAAACACAATACAAACACACACACACACACACGCCCCCTTCAATTTTTAAACTTTATTATAAAGAATAACACTCCAGTGCCGCCACCGCCACTATCACTATTACAATTTCCTTGACAATGGCCGTCATTGTTTTCATTCTACATGTTTCTGTCACTGTCCTTATATCCCCACCCCCATCCTTTCCTTATCCACACGCCTTATCACATGATAGTGATGACAACGTACAAGTTGACTTGTTGATCTTGCAGAACATCGCCAAAAGTGATAATCACTTGACACAGATACGGGTACGTGGGAGTACCCAAACAATTGTAATCAAAATATTGTCCATATTTCATAAATTTTTTCTAGTCATATTGAAATAATATGAGAGACCTTTGAAAACTTAAGGACGATCATTTTCACAAGACAGCGCCACTATACGGTCACGATGACAATCTTTCTGGACAAGGAAATTAATGAAAATGAGAATGACTACTTACACATTATATTTCATATTTTCTCATAGCTCAAACTTCTCTTTTTTATTCATTCTTCTCAATCCTTTACGAGGCCAACCCATTGACAGGAGCATTGTCAGGGTTATTCATACCATTATTGTCTGCTGGAGGTGGCATGAAAGGAGATCAAGGGCAATCTGTGAACCACTCATGTCTTCCAAAGTCGTCTGCGATGACACATTGAGGTATATCATCATCATCTCTCTCTCTCCCTCTCTCTTTATGTGTGTATCTATATAAACACTCACACACACACACTCTCTCTCTCTATCTCTCTCTCTCTCTCTCTATCTAGTACCTATCTCTTCCCCCTCTCTCCCTCTCTCTCTCTCTCCCTCTCTCTCCCTCTCTCTCTTTATGTGTGTGTATCTATATAAACACTCACACACTCTCTCTCTCTCTCTCTCTCCCTCTCTTTCTGTATGTGTGTATCTATCTACATTATTCTCTCTATCTCTCTAATTATCTACCTATCCCCCCCCTCTCTCTCTCTCTCTCTTTCTTCTATTTACGTTACAGCCTGTGAGGATTTCCGTTGTGAATGGTGTCTCCTTCAACGATTTGACTTTGGTCGATGTTTGCAAGTGTTTTCTTGTCTTTTTTATACTTCACTTGATGAAATGCACAATTACTGACATGCAAGCGTCAATGTCAAATTAAAGAAAAAAAAGATCTCATGATAATAATGGAGGTACAAATCAGTGGAAAAAATTCTACCCTATTTCTCGTTCACTCCAACGTGGTTCGTGGACTCTTCTTAACTATTCTGATCACTGGAAAGTGATTATGATACTTAGCAAAGTCATACGATGTTAGTATCAGCATCTGTCATTTTAATTTGAGGTAACGCTGTTTATTTCCGGGTTTTATTTTCAATGTTTTGGTTCTTGTATATTTCAATGTCGCAGACGTCTTGAAATGGTGTATGTTGTAGGCCCTTATGAATGATCCTATGATTCCTATGTTGTTGAATGACAGTATTTTAATCTGTCTTTTGACTAGATCTGAGCCAATTTAATCGAGTAATAGTACCCTATACCTAAATAATAAAAAATGCTCGTCATTTTGGGCTCTAAATAGAGGAATTATTCAGGCTTAGTTGAATCTGTCGAAGTATCTTAACTTATCTCAGACCATTTCTTTTCATGTGGTATGTCCTTCACTCACTTAATTCTTCAGTATTATTATGTCATGTCTGTGCTCCAATTTGGATAAAGACGCTGACCTTTCTGAAGGAATGTTTAGTCATAGAATAAATAGTGGACTACAATGTAGTTGCTCTTTTATTCGGATAACATGAAGGAAGTCGGGGACGGGAAGGAAATCATCATCCAGTCATGAAAGTTACTATTGTCTTTCAAAAATGAGATCAAGGATATTTTTGGTGATGAGACTGGCCTCATGATCAAGGAGAAAGACATGACTTGCCCTCATCACATTTTGGGGACCTGGTAGAGGCCAACAACGTAGCTCTTACTCGTACCAGATATTTGAAAGTAGTTGTGTGATAAATCGAAATAATGATGTTGATTGTTCGCCATCAAGCGAACGAACATTTCATCTAAGACAGAACATGTATTTATTTATTTTTCGGACACACTGTTTTCGGCTGGCATCCTCCTAAAGAGTCGTGATGACGAGAAGCTGGGTCTCACCTTCCTGGTTTTCACACTATAAAGATGTTTCAAATTAACATGCGCAACAGGTGTAATGATGTTGTTAAAAACCGAAACTTAGCTTTAAGTACGCAGTGTGTGGAAGATTTTGTTTTTAAGAGTTCGTTGTGAAGTCAGAAGAAGGTCAGACGAACGCTTACGAGGCTCCCCAAAATGGTAACGATGGCGTTCTCTCTTTGGCGCCACGAACACGTGACCTTAATCGAATAAAAATGTCTGTGCCATCAAAACGTCAATGGAATCTGTATTTCAGTACATTTTCTGTAACTGATCATGTTCGTTGAACCCAAATAAAACGTTGTGGTGGTGGGTCAGTGGTTGAAGCAGTGGTCTTTGAATTGGAAATTTCTGTGTTCGAAACCGAGTCGATACCTCTATGCCCTTCGTTAATGGGGAATTGTCCAAGTAAAAAGTCCTTTCAATAAGACCTGAAGCTTGTAGGTCTCCGTCGTACTTATCCTCAGCATATGCATGTTTTATTTTTGGGAGACCGGTAATATTTATGTCAACACACAATTAAAATTAGAGATATTCTAGCACAGAAAATAGAGCCTCGTTTTATTTCCCCAAAGTAGCCTATATTGAAAACACCTTTCAGACACTACACAATACACATAGGTATCAACAAATGCATTCATCAAAATCATCCAATGATCTGGTGAATGCGCTTTTCCGACCACCCTCTGTATTCTTTGACATCAATATTTACTCAAGTCACTTTGTTGCATTCCGTCGTGGATTTCCGATGTTTTGTGAGAAATTCCATCGCATTTCCGACGGCGTCTTAAGCTGAGGGGAAAATATAATGTCTTCCAATTTGATGTTTTCATTTATCTCAAGTTTTTCGCATTCTTGTTTCTAAGAATAAAAAACGACAGCCTATCGTTTTTTCTAAAGAGTATTTGAGGTTTGTCGGCAAAGTGGGTGATTCATCTAGAGCTGTGTTAAATCAAGCGGGAATAACAAAAACCTGCATTGCGTTGTGTCTTTGTTACGTGATCAATAACTTACTGTTCCGCTCAATGAAATATATATCTTCATTAAAACATAATTGAAACGATACAATAAGCCGGGGGAATGTGAGATTAAACTCCAATCAAACAATGAGGACTAGAACTAATGTTCCATGAATGTTTTACTATAGACCCATCCTTCGTCTGCTCCCTTCATGACCTTTACCTAACAACTAGAGCCTTGGAAATGACATGAATGATCAAATGATGAATCGAGCATTTGGAGACAAATCTTATTATATAGACCTTATTTAATAAAATACTCGTTTTCTGCATGGTAGGAGAATCACAAAAGATCCAAATATATGACTATAATTATTTGTTTAGATGAAAAGCTGTGTCGTTGATCTAATCGGTCCCTGGGGATATTGTAAGAGTTTGGTTAAATTCACTGTAGTGTCGAGGCCTGGGGAGTGTGGTCTTTGAAAGTACAATGCTGTAAAACGAGAAGGTGTTAACAAAAAAGCTATTTCTTTTCTTCGTGGTTTGTACTATTCTAATTTTTGAGACAGGCGCGAATTGGAGATACGTGATTACTATGTCATGTTGTATCATGTTGTGTCATTTGTTTCATGCGGTAGATAAATACTCTCAACTTGAAAGTGTGTTATTTAAGAATGTTCTTTTAACCATGAAATATCAATACACTTATATTACCTCTTGACAACGTGAGCCGATTTGATCAACAAAAGAGCAAGGTGTGAATGGGGATGTCACATGCCATGTTATTTTGAATGTTAGATAAGATTTTTAACATCCTCATTGTCGTTGCTTGTCTCGCCAGCACTGTCACCGAATGTTACCTCACAGCATGTGCTTCCACTTTGGGATAATAGAAAAATTGTTATTAGGGGGTCGTCTTACATGCCTTATGTTCCCACTGTTTTGATTGACGCTTGGGCCTTTTGATAAATTTTAAAAGTAATGTAAAGTTCAGGCGGTATAATCTTATAACTACTACATGTACCATGATTTTTTTCTAGTGTTATCTTGATTTAATTGTTGATTTTCTTCCGCGAACATGCCCCCTTTCATCTTCTTCCCCGCGGGAGATGGCGTGATGTCTCGTGCATCACGTGTCATTCGTATGTATATTCTAGCTTAAGCATTTAAAGCTTCCGGAATTGAAGTGCTACAATAATTTCATAAAAGCGAATTAAAGAAGTGGAACGAGCCGAACGGAGCAAATAATTTTAAAATTTAGTTCACAGGGTTTTTGTCAAGGTCTTGGTTTTGTGAAAATGTATTGCCTTTCCGCATCTAAATCACCCTAAGAGTAAGAGATCATTCAATTCTTTCAAACAGTCTGACAATGACATTGAAAGGGTTCCGAAAAATTTGTTTGCTATTCAAATCATCACGGTAAAAATGATCTATTCAAATGCATTGTTCACTTTTAGCTATTAAAATATATCCACGTAAAATTCACTGAGCATAAGAATTGATAGCTCCAAATGATTTTGTCCCAAAACATGTTTGTCTGTTTATTAATCAGCTGTGACACGTGATTTGTGTATCGAGACACTTAAATATATGTTAAGACATACATTGTGATTTTTCTAAAGTGCAGAGATTCTAGGACTTTTGGTCTTTTTCTCGTATCAAATTAGATTTGTAGAAGTATATAAATACATTCAATAGACCCTGATGAATTTAATTGACACTTGGTGAACTTTAATGTTGGCATCTTAGCATGCATAAACTACGTCACCAAATTGAAGGCTAATTTCAATATACAGATCTGTTTAGGAAGTCCAGAAATAACTTTCTTTTTAAATAAGATTAAAATCAAGTTTGAAAAGAACATCGTGACCGCATTTATGGTTAACACTAATTTGTTAATTGCAGAGGTAATTTATTGGCATATACCAACAACATTGTTGTGGTCTGTTTATCCCCACTGCAATGGAGAAACTAGCAAGGACATGTAAAATCGATTTCAGTCACAACTATGATAAACAGTTCTAATTTTGGTAGCGCTTATGAGCAAAGGCATATCATCTCTTGTTTTACATCACCGCCAAGAGAGAGAGAGAGAGAAAAATATGCATGTTCACAAGCAACATGGTAAAACAGTTTTGGGTTCTCAAATTATTTCATGAGCACTGGCATTATTGTCACAAGGTATGAAATAGCAACGATGTTTGGAACTAGAATATAGACTGATGGTAAACAGCTTTAATGTGGGCCTCAAGATATTGCATGAGCATAGGAATTTCATTTATGTTTTTTGCATCACTGTCAAAAATGAGCGGATAGTATCAAGGTTAGGAGTCAGCATAAAATACAATTACAATGTAAACAGTTGTGGTACGGGAGATAATTGTTTTGAAATATCCCAGTTATAAGGGAAAGAGTGCTTGGTAACTATATTTAAAGACGGAATTTGTTTACAATTATGTGAGCCTGTATTGTTCGTATAGGAATTTTATGAGCATAGAATTGCATTGGTGTAGTATTGCATCCCTTTCTCAATGGAGAGAAGAGTGAGGTTGTTTGAAGTGGGGTTTTACACACTTTGGAGAGAAGCCTTGACATGTATAATGATTATGCAGTCAAGGCATTAGTGACTTTTTACATTTTGTTGATAGAGAATAGCAACGATTTATAAAAAAATCAGTCGTTAAAACGATGATGGCAATTAGTTAGAACGTGAATGTGGTACATAATTTGAAATGAATTCCATTATAATGGTGTTTGCTCTTGTTTTTTCTCTCCTTTTTTTTTATAAGGAAAGAACTTTCTGAAATCGAACTTATTGCAACTTTGTAGTAAGCATGCAGGACTCGGCATAAGAATGTGAACACATGGTGTATTTACAGGGCATGAATATTGTTAGCGTCCCTTTCCCAATGGAGAGACTTGCTGGTAATATAATATACAAAGTCTGGATATTTAAAGGGACCTGAACATGCTTGAATGCCAAAGTTTCGAATGCAGGAAGAAGCTGAGATCCAAGGAGGAAATTCAAGGATATCTACAGGGAAATTGGGTGTGATCGGGTGCTGCTTGTTTAAACATCAAGCCTCTGATGGCTATAATTAGGATCTGCGATGTTATCAAAACCGGGGACCCTCATCGTCAGAGCCAAGTGTTAGTGCATGCATTTAGATCAAGGTATATGGCGTGCATTGAAAAGTTCAGCTAGTAATCAGTTGGAAAGTTATTGGCGTTTGGGAACCCGAGTTCATCTGCAAATTATTACCAAGATTGATTAGCAAATTATCTATATTGATTCTCTTTTAGTAATTTTAGATCAAGAATTAAGAAATAAATTATGGGCATATACGCGATATAAGATAAAAGATCATTGTTAATTTGTGTGGCTGGGGTAGGTTTAATGTCCTTTTGTTTAAAAAATATAAATAGTGCTACGGATCGCTTTTCTTCCTCGAGTAATTACACCCATGCAAAATATTACTTGAAAATTTGTTATCAGGTTGGGATTATACATGTATATCTTATTTTGGAACACATACAAATAGTTCGCTTTCAGTTGTAGATCGTGCCTTTAATCAAATAGAAGGTTACATGCTTGTTGTACATTTCTGCAAACTAAAATGGCAGCTGTACTGCTCTAAATATTTTGAGAATACATAGTAATTACAAAACGAACCCAAGTCAGTGACATACAGCTCAATGAATACATGGATTAAGTACTTCAATGTGAATTGGAATTTGGAAACTAATCCAATTGATGAAACAGTCTAGAGGTTTCATAGCCTTGTTGAAACAATATAGAGATTATGCATTGAACAATGATTGGGCATCCACGAACACTGGTACCAACAATACACTGTGTACCAACTCCTCTTCGGCATGTCTGTAAAAGATTTTCAGAGGAAACTCGTTTCAGGAAAATGTTTCAGAAAGGAAGGAAATTAGAGAGGGCATCGAAGAAAGAAACCGCAAAAATACATCGAAACAAAACGTACCTGAGTGTTTGCGTTTGAATGGGAATGAAAATTCCTATTTAGCATTTTCATTACTGCTTTCCATTTAACATGATACTTTGAACCTTGTCTAGTGATTCCAACTACGATGAATATGCGGTTTAACATTTATAAACGCATATCCTGTGGTTAAGTTATATTTATACATGTTTTTCAAAGATGTACAGTTTCCTACGTTCTGATTGGTTAAAACAATATATCCACTCGATAGCTGTATCGTTGAATAGTTGTACGAATATTGGCCTATTTGGCCCGTTATACACGTAGACCTGGCTTTCATCTAAGTTTGGCAATGTATGAAGGTATTAAAAGGCGACCTGGAACGACCATGAAACGCCTTTTTATAAAGATGTATATCTATTCGAATTCGTTGTTTTTTGTTGCTAGTTGCAAGACTTTTATGTATTTATGACTGGCTGGGTCGGTGTGTAGATGAACACAGGGTTGAGTAATTTTTAAGATCCCATTTCTATTTCTCCAAACAAATAGGATCTGGTCTCTACGAGTTTGAGCATGGTAAAGAACGAATGAGGTTCCTCAGTGTCTACCTGTGAAGTAAAAACGATTCTTCATTTTTTTTATAATTCTGACTTTTTCCACATGGCATTTATTTTCTTCATAGTAATTGGTTGCGGATATTGCTCGATGATAGTTGAATTCTGCAAATGCCAACGGATATACTCTCTTTCAATTGCATTTATTTTCTACTGTATACAGTCTGTGGCACATGCGTGTCTCCAAACGTTGCGGGCTGATATTTGATTTATTCATCAGTGTTTATGAAATATGACAAAAGCCATGGGGGGGGGTTATAGTTATTTTGATATACATGTTAGCTATTGTTGATACCAGCATGACCAGTGTTATTCAAAAATATTTAATATTTGTATTTGATCCATATTATCTATTCCTGTGATGACCAAAATACTTTCCCATGATTCATGGACATTTGGCGGGAAGATCCTGACTGTTACAGTAACTTTTCCAACGTACAAAGAGCCAACAAAAGACGTCTGCGACCAGTATCTCTCTCATCAGGCCACATATTAGATTAACTGACTTTTCTTTTAAGGATAAAGGCCAAAGAGGTCTGCAAGGAATTTGTTACTCAGGAGGATTTCTGAAGTAAAATGGTTGACCATCCCGCTGGTCACGATTATCAGATTACTTGAAGTAGCTGTATTAGAACAGCGGAAAATCGAATACTAATTCAATTTGTTCGAGACCACTTGTCCATTTGTTCGCATGGATAGAGAGAGTGGTGCTTGGAACGGTTTTCTACAGATGCGATGGATCTTATTTAACGTTTCTATTGACATCGCGCTTAATTTGTAATACATCTATTTTATATTAGCCCAATTATGTACTCTGCATTGTATTGATATTCGCGCTTTCATAAGTAAAATAATAAACATTTGATAATTAAGATTGATCTGCAATCGCTATTAGTATATATGTGTACATTTAGTTTCATTTTCACTGCCTTTAGTGTTTACCGTTTTAGAATATAGAGTTTAATGGCATTCCTACGCAAATGGGAAACGGCTACTAGTCTCGGCCATTTGATAACAAGATTTGGCTAAGACCAATGAGCCAAAAGTGTAGCAAAAAGGATGAATGCTACAAATCAGCATCTGTGTTCTGTTTAAAAGGCTGCTGTGAATGAATAAATCATGTATGTACGTGGAGCATTCAATTATTTTTGTATCCTGTCTTTGCCTAGTTCTTCGAAATGTGACAGATTTCTACAACCACAAGCAACCACAACTTCTCTTGGGTTTATGGTCGAAGCTACGACTGCAAAGTTGAAAAATATGTTCGTTTTGCTCAAAATTGTTTGGCAAGCGGTTTTTGAAATTTCTAATTCCAATCATAAATATATTAATAAGCGATCGGCTTGTGAAAGTCATGAGATTCCTGACTGACCTAAAGGTTTATAATTATGATTGCATCATGAGCTAAATCCAGGATTTTGTTCAGAATCTGAGGCAAAGATACCCAATCCCTTTAAAGTAACTTGTTTAAAAACTTATACTTTTCTGAGTATCGCAACGGGAAAATATGAAGTATATAAACAAAAATCAAATGTTTTGATTCAACGTATGTACTGTTTTATTGGTTGTCCATAACAATCTTTTGATATGGCTTGATGTGATAGTCGAGGAGTAATATCACAAAATTACTCTCAGTCAGGGGTCAGTTGGAATTCTGGGTAGAATAACAATTTTGCATACTGTTCTTTACTCTTGAAGACAAACTAAACAATTATTTAGACGGTCAACCGTGCACTCCTGTCTGTAACATCAAAGAAAGAAAAGCACAGATGGTTGTTAAAGAAAACTTTTTTGATTAACCTTGAACTTATTTGTATATTTTTCGGAAATAAAGTATGATTTAACTTGACCTTTAATTGGACGGAATTATTGTTTTTATTACTTCCCTAGAAACCATCCATTTTAAACTTTTTTTCTTCTTATTAAATTTTAAAGTAATAAAGTGCACAGTTGATAGTTGATACAGTCATAGAATTAATGTGTAAAGTTTTGTTCAAAGCAAAATTGATACCGTCAGCAAAAGTGGTACACAAGTTTCTAGTCTTCATGTAGGAACAGAAGCTGTGATATAGTTTGCGATATCTTAGCGATATGATGTTTAGTACGACGCTGGAAAACGATACCTCTTAAATAATTAAGATACGCGCTTTTAAGATTTATTCAGTGGATTGAGTGATTGCTAGAAAGTTGATGAGTCTGATTAAATAACTATTTTTCAATTTATTGATTCATGGTGTCAGTTATAGGACGCAATTTTCAGCATGGAACAGGTCTCCACTGTAAACAGTGGCATATATACGGGGAACTCTTGAGGCATGAGATGCCCCCGAGCCATCCGAGCCCCCCCCCCCCACCCCCTC
Source organism: Strongylocentrotus purpuratus (assembly GCF_000002235.5). Classification (NCBI taxonomy): domain Eukaryota; kingdom Metazoa; phylum Echinodermata; class Echinoidea; order Camarodonta; family Strongylocentrotidae; genus Strongylocentrotus; species Strongylocentrotus purpuratus. Next base: position 13,872,148 of record NW_022145614.1, read on the forward strand.
CCCCCGGCGAATGTCAAAAGAAGGGAAAAGAGGAGAGAGCAAATGAAAATAGAGGGGAGCGAGGAAGGGCGATAGAATCCCCTCCCGTGATATGGTCTTGCTCATGCGCATATTCACAGGATCAGACCAATGCCCCCCCCCCCCCCCCAATGGCTTGACCCTGGCTACGCCACTGCCTGTATACATGCCATCATCGCTTTAGGCCTGAAGCTAACAGCTAGCAGACGATGGTGCAACGAAGATCATGTCCGTCTGAAATTCAATCTCTTACTGAGCATGATGTCCGTCATTGGTATGACCGCTTTACATGCAGTTAGCTGCATTGTGAACATAGTCTATCGGCCAGAGACATGATTACCAGGGGCTAGCAAAAGAGGATGTCCTGTTCCAAGTGCCTCTTCAACCAATGCCTTATCTTCCAGCGCCCGTGTGAGTGAAGATACACCGGCAGTGGTAGACACAAGACACGACACAGTGTTTAAATTTCTTTAGCACATTATATCATCGAACAAATCTCTCACTCACTCTCTCTCTCTCTTTTTCTTTAAAATAATGAAATGACATTGTTGAAGTTGTATCCTAAAGGCCCATCTTAACACTTCCGTCAAGACAACGCGATTTTACTTCTCATAGCGAATTCTGGACAGTAGTGTGTATGGACCTAGTGGTCATTGCTAGTTGATACTTCTGCGGCATTCTACCATTTCATTTGCATATGATGTTTTTCATGGAAGGGTACAGTTTCCATTCATTCAAATAATATATTTTTTAGAAGGACAGACCGCTAAATCTATTTAACTCGGCTCCTCCAAGTCTAAGAGGTGACCATGAGCCGAGATTGGTTGCAGTTCATCAGGTTCATTTTGAAGATCTTCCCGATATTATCTCCTAACATATTTGATTTGATTGAGATATCCCATCAGTTACAATTTCAGATTTCTAAATATAATTTTTGTGATAAAAATAGCACTGGTAGAAATGCCAATCTTTAGGGATAACCTTTTACTCCTGTAAGCTGAATAATGGATGTCCTGATCCCCACTTAGCATAGTTCAGTGATACTCAAAACGCCTAGGTAATTGCTTTGACCTCTGCCAAAGTCAAGGAAAAGGGTGGACATGGATTGCTTCCTGTAACGTGTGACCGCTGAACCTTTCCTGGTCTGACCTACAAATAAACTAGATCATAATACTCAGTCACACCGGGTGCTGGGTCTTAAAAGTGTTAACACCCTGGTTACACCGATGAGATCCACACCAGATCGACACCGCTCCAAACGCAAAATGACATTACCCCCAAATGAATTTGCAAAGTAATCGGTTGGTGGAGTCGGCTTGACGGTGTGACTGAGGTGTATGCATACGTTGGATATTAGAATGAAAAGTGGTCTAGAATATTGCATTCGGCATGGTAAATTCATTTGAAGAGTTTAGTTGATTAATCATTCACAATGGATAACATGTTGAAATAATTACCAGAGTTACGTATTTATCGACTGCAAGAATAGATTGACCCCCACGAACAAGAATAGATATTACGATGATTGAATGCTTTGTAAAAGTAACCGGTGAGTTTGCATAATCCACGTCGGGCCGTTTGTTAGTCTTACAGAATATTGAAGTTACCTTTAAACTATATCTGAAGAAAAAATAGTGGTGAAAATAAGTGAGTTCGGTTGCCATCGTCACGACAATATCCATTGTCTACTAACTGTGACTGAAAAGAACCAAAGCATGAGGATTACATTGGTCTACGTTTCGTGTTGTTTATGGACCTCTTTCAATTATTAGGATGGATAATATATTGCCCGATTAGACCAAGCAAGACATGGGAAAACGTATCAACGCTGCCACTCGCGCCCTGTCTAGAAGTGATGACGTCTTGCCCATTAGGTTTGAAGGTCGAGTTCACGTCGAGTTCAGGTTTTACGCCTTCTTTACTGATTCTTTCAAGATTCTTCACGGTCAATAGAGGGTAACAAATTCAACAGATTCGAGGAGATTGAAAATAAGTGTGCTTTTGTAGATTCAGTTCCCATTCTTATTAGAAGACCAAAGTAGAGACGGGGCATCACAGTAGATCGACAGGCGACAGCTCACGAGATCCAGAGCCCACGAGAATAGCAGTTCGAGAGACCGTCAATGTCGGCCTAATCATGAACCCTTAGAAATGTCAGAAAGCCATCAAAACCGACATGTCAGTCTCTTGGGGTGCTGGTCTCTAGGACAGTCGGTCATGTCATGCTTGACCTGACATGACTCTGGAATTTGAGGCGAGTTGGCTCAGTCGGTAAAGCGTCCGTCTGTCGAACCAAAGATCCCAGGTTCGACTCCCACCCAGGCGGATGACTGAATTCTGCGTTGTGTGTTGTGCCCCTTCCCTTGTTCATAGACGCAGGTTATGTCAAGTGGAAAACACTCCGTCCCTCGGATAGGACGTTAAATGGAGGCCCCATGTAGAGAAGAGTCTCTACCGTTGCACGTTAAGAACCCACTGCACTATTCGTATTAGAGTAGGAGAAAACCCCGGTGTATGGCACCTGCACATACCCCCAGTATAGTACGATAGTAATCTGTAAAGAGGTCTGTACTCCAAAGGAAGAAGAAGAAGAAGAACTTCTGTTTAAATAATGACTTGATGAAACAACATTCCAGATATCCACTGATTCTGGGCATATAACATTGATATGCACAGAATCAAGGGCAATTCTAGAGGGGCAAGGGTTAGGGCACTTTTCCAACCCTTTTGTCCAAATTCTCAACTTGTTGTCTTTCGTCGAATGCAAATGGGCTGTTCATATTCTACGTACTGAAAAGCAGTGAATGGGGTGCCTTTAGAATAGGCATGAAAATACGTGATCTAGCTACGAGAAAGTATACAGAACTTTCCTGAAACTGTACGTATATTCCATGTATTTTCGACACGGGTCCCTGACCCCCTTCACCCTGTTACAGGCGAGAATTTTCAGTGCTTCCCCTAAGTTATGGCATCGGCTAAAAATATGTGTGGGATCTCCGGAAAGATTCCCACTTTAAAGTATGCGGTCAAGGTAAGGTGAAGGGGTAAAAATAGTCCTGGATGTTAACATCTGGGAGATGTGTGTGAGATATATTAATAGCGTTTGTCAAGCCGAGTGTAAACGGGGCTGCTTGCCATAAAAACAGTTTACCCAAGTCAACGCCCAATGGCGTAGATAGAGGCACGGGGTAATAAATGCCCTTCTATTGGCAAAAAAGGAGATTGATGTCAATATAAAAGACGTGTAAACTTTGATGAAAACATGAACAGATCCCACCCGCGTCTCCCTTTCCCATAATCTTCTCCACTAGCTGGCATCTCATTTAAAGCCCATCTGCACTAGTTTGTCCAGGAGGGATTATACATCCTTGCAGGGTCACTGACAGGTGGTTATCTCGTCAAATCAGCTCTCAATTAACTTAAGAAAAAGGGGAACATGGGGACCAATGGTCACCGATTAGGCATTGTTTGCTATATAGAGGGCGCCAGTACACCTGTAGCTATACGTAGTGTAGTGGGGCTTTAACTAAGCAACGCGAGACAGTGGATGCCCCCCCCCCCCCACTATTCACCACCTGCTACACCCAACCCATATCAATACCTGTTCATCAGCATACGATGAAATTGGGGCTAGATAATACAATTCTCCGAGCGAAATCAACAATGTTTACCCCTTCGCTTGTATACGTTGTGTGCTTTGTTCGAGCCACACAACTTTCGACCAATCAAAATAGGCCCTCTCGTCGGTCTCGTGTTACAGAAGAGGAACCATTTAGAATTTGTGGAATTCGTACGGGGGAAGGGATTGCATTGAGTTAAAACGTGGTGATTGCTGACGTGAAGAAATATACTCTACACCCTCCATTTCGTGCTGAGATGAAGGTGTAGGGATTTAATAGATGGTATTGTAACAGAAGATTGTTGATTTAATGAATACAATTTGGCAGCAATATTGATTCAGGTAGGGACTAAAGCTATTCATGATACTAAACTACGATGGGTCTTCATATAGATGTCTATTCTACATTTTATATTTGTGTAGGAAAACTGTTTAGATCCAGTAAAAGCTGGGGTAATGCTATAGTTAAATTTGCATGCACATAATCTTGTCAGTCGTAGTGGGTAACAGAGTGTCTGAACTGGAAGACTGCGTGCGGACTTCCAGAGACAAGCAGAGCTAGGCTCCGCTCACGACGTTATGGAATTGTTTTTAAGTGTCGATTTAGAATCTGTGCCTGCTGCAGACTATACTATAGCACCCCTAGAAGATGTAACGATACATCTAATGACCCCTGCCCTTCTCCCTTCTTCGATGATACAAGGCCAACCAGCCAATTAGATCGTCTGTCTCTGTCGTTTATAGATAACGTCTACATTATGGTTGATTATTATCAGCAGGATCTGCCCCACGGAAAATTGATGAGCATACGCCTAGGACTGATGGACTACCCTTGAATTTGGTGTATATTTTGATTAATTAGTTTACAGCTTGATAAGTAAATTTTCTTGTTTTAATCGAAGCGTCGACTTCCAATCTTGGTTTGATGGATCAAACAATCATTATTTAAGGTTATTAATCAGAATTGTGTGTAAGTATTCCGTTTGACACAATCGATTTTTCTTATCGCGTTGATTTAATGGGTGTATTAAAACAATTAGGTATTTCATTGTTTGGGATGAAGAAAAAAAACTAATTATATGAAATAAAGAAAGTGGCTACAGGCGTGAAATAAAGAGAACGGGGGAGGTAGAGCAATTGAGAGAATGGGGCAGAGATAAAGAGAAAGAGAGCATATAGAGCGGTACAGTGTAGGAGAAAGAAAGAAAAGAAAGCGATTTGGGGAGGGAGTTACGTATATCAGATTATGTTGCCATGGTAATTTGTGTACTTTATTGCATTTTGGTCATTTATATGGAGTACTTTATACCTTTTTACAGGAAAGCCCTAGTAGTTCGATGTCCCTATACATTTGATCGTTGGGTTATACCTTTGAGTTATCAATTGCCCTGAACATTTATTAAATTTGACAGTTTGCGGAACAATGATACAATATTTTAATTTGAGTTCCGACGTGGAAATTAATCGATCTCTTGGGTGGTTGGTCCCCGATGTGAAACCCATCCTGTTCTGTGGAATTGCTTTAAATCCTGAACAATTAAATTGATGTTCGTAAGAAAAGCATGTCTGCAAAATGATTGATTTCTTAAATGTTACTATGATTGATTAACAATATTAATTACACAGTTTTCGGCATGTGGTATTTTTTCCCCCGGGGAAATACTATTTCAGCGTTTTGTAACCCCAACGAAATTGGCAGTTTTTTCCCAGTGTAACACTGGGTTGGGGTTACAAGAAGGGTACATTCTAGTCATTAAGTTTAATTAGTTTAACCGCAACCTCGAATGAATCGTAATATAATGTGAAAATATGTATTGTCCCTGTCATTTCAGTTGATATATATGTTTGCACACTATGAAGTTTAAATTACGTTCGCAATTTACGTTTTGAAACTACAAAAACAATTATTTCAGGGCTGGCATATTCCAGTATCACACTGAACAAGCATAACCGATTGTGGCATTTGTAAAGGTAGTTTATATTTTATTGCAGGTGCTGCTTTTTCTTTTTTCTTTACGTTGTTTGTTTTATGGTTGGGTACGGGACTGTCAAAGCAATTCAATTTTGACAAAAAAATGTTGTTGATGTAGGCCTACAGGCAATACTGCTTACAGATATTTCGCTTATCTGAATTTTTATTTCCTTAGTAAGTGTCTTTGGCCAATTTTAGGGGACGATAAGCATTTTAAAAGCACCAACCAGTAGAAATGTTCCTATCGGTAGACTTTATTACCATTTTGTATGGTATCTATTTCAGATATCAGCTTCATCTTCATTATTCCTATTGCAATCAGAGGCAACAATTTTAAACGGTTGAAGTGAATTTCCCTTCTGCGCGCGACTTATAATTCTTTACGGCATTGCCATGATTGTCAGTGCCAGGACTTATTTTATTCGTATGAATTAATCAAATTGAATGCTGTGAACTTATTTTCGTTCCAACAACGCCCCCAAATCCCTACGTGATTGCGGGTAGAGGAGCATTCTTGAATTAATACAGTATCCCCCTCTGTATTCTTAGAATATGAAACCCATTTATGTTGGGATTGATTACCAGGGTGTGCATGGTAGAAATCTGTCTGCCATGTGCATGTCAAAATCCTTTCAATTACACGGTAATGCGGCGATGTATCATTCTTGATTTGTTTGTTTCTAATATTAACCTTTTATATTCCATATTAGCCAATTGGCTCCTCAATTCACTGGCATGCTACAAGTGGTGACCGGCACAAGGTAACTAGCGTATTAATGTTTCATGGCATGATCAGAGTCAGACCATAAAATACAGTACAGATATGCAAAGTCATTATATGAGAAAATCACAAAAGACGAGGGGAGAATCAACTAAAAATGTTCGTTCAGGAGACCAAGATGGTACAGGTGACAGTGATTTTCTTGAGTCACACAGGAAGGGTTAAACGATAAAACACTGTGCAGAACGTTCTTCCTGTCCAGCTAATCCTTTCCATATACATTGTAGTATAAACTTGACTGTTATGCAATCGCATTTCCGGATGTGGAGGGGACATACCACGAGAGGATCTGGAACACCGTTGAAAAATGCTAGTTATAGCCGTTATATAAACTGGAAATAAATCATTCTGATGAACCTAAACAACTAGAGTATGGGCGAGGAGGATGAAACGAATAAGATCTTTTTTTGAAGGAAACAAATTATAGTTCTACTTCACATTCTTTCTTATCCCTTACGAGCCTATGTGCGCACGACCCGTGTCCCCATAATCGCTTCATGTCAACCCAATAGTCTTCGTTACGACAGATGTATCAAAAGTACACTCTCATTTTGGCTGGAGTCCATGACATTGCAGTCAACTTTCAAGTTTAAAAGAGCTTTATAGATCAAAAGAAAGAGAAGAATATGTTTCTATTCAGGGATCCGTCACGTTAACTAGAAGCCAAATTTCATAAACAGGCATTTAGGCAGATTAGACATTTTCGATAGAGACTCAATTATGTCTGATCTTATAACGATTATGGGGAAATCAATTATTGTATTATTCGATTTGAAAGTTGAAGAAAAAGATACATGTAATTTTACTTTATTTCAGTATCTCCACGAAGTTGAACAAGTTCAACTCGCCCCCACCACCTCTGCGTACAAGATCATAAAAAAGTCGACCCCACACAAGATTCATCAACAAGACAGTCATAGAACATGAGAACACGGCGTCTGTGGTTTTCATTACCACATTCACTTCCGCTGAATAACCATCAAAATTCGTCTTTCTCAACTTTCATGTTCTAATTCCCCCATAGGATGCCCAAGTGGGGCGGGGAATCCGTTTCAAGCCCTGGGTTTTCGATGATTATAACAATTTGTGTCAATTGCCTAACAATCTGCTCGGAAAATCCCAGGGTTTGGTTTGAAATCAACGGAACACATAATGACATCCTAGGCGGCAGCTCAGGCGGCTTCAGCTCCCAGAATGCAGAACCCTGCAAAATGAAACGTTTCCGCCGATTAGAGGGCTTGCAGATGTGTAATACTTCTGTCGTCTAAGTACTCGCCTGTATCTTGAGATGTTCTTCACACCGGCTGGAAATACCAATTGGCTTACATAGGGTATTACTTACGCAATATTATTCGTAATATATTGTAGTTTTGACTTTATACGTGTAGAGTCTACGAAATGATTTATAAATGATGATTACATAATGTTCCAAGAAAGCCAGTTCATGTTCGCATGTATGTTTGTAAATAACGCCAAGGGACCTACGGATCTAAGCCCCCTTTGAGATACTTAGGTATAGAGGTGTCGTGGTCGAGTGGATATGTCACCGGACTGTGGATCACATGGTCTGCGGTTCGAGTCCCACCGCGGCACGTATTTCATTTGGCAAGATATTAATCTACATTTTCCACACTCGACCCAGGTGAGATAAATGGGTACCTGGTAGAACTATTCCTTGAGATGCATTGTGCGCTCAATGCGACTGCCGGAGCTAAAGCTAGGGTAATAATTTCCAAAGCTTTTTGGAAGCGCATGTGATATACGCTATACAACAACCGAATATTATTATTGTTATTATTATAAGAAATTAATTATAATCTTGTAAACCAAAGGGTAGTATGGTATATTGACATGGATCCTGTTTTCAAGACAATTCGTCGCTGTTTTCACGAAGTGACGGTAGTGAAAAAAAATTGCATTCACTTTGCGTTACGATTTTCCTCACTACCGTCACTTCGTGAAAACAAAGACGAATTGTTCGCCCACGTGCCCCGTCCCCCATGCGAATGGCACTGAAATGAAAGAGAAGAGAAAGAGAGAGAGAGAGAGGGGGGTATGTGGGCTGAACCATCGTAATTTTTCTTCTTTTTAAGGGGGGGGGGGCTTGCACATGGGCGAGGGTCAATAGTTGAATCGTTCCCCTGTGCTTTTCCATTTCTGTATCATTGTGCACGGGAATGTGGAAATTGTCTCTTAGAACTGTCGTGCTTGACATCCGTTTGTTCCTGGTATACGGAGCTCATACACCACGCAATTGTTTCCATCCATAAGTTTCAGAACGCCCCCAATACACCTGATAACTTTTGACAAATCACGTTTTTAGAAAGGTCTTGTGGCCTGCCACTGCTGTGCGGAAGTTTAAGGGGTCACACACATTTTTATTATAAATGATATATACATGTATTTTAAAAATATCTTTAAACCCCCTAGAGTTTCCGACCTAAGACCCTTCGTCTCGTTTACGAACTTGAGGATGTTTGAACATTAATGTCACCCCTTCAACCTAGGGGATTTCATCAACAACTTTAGTCACATTCAATTGTTTTAAATCTATTTTATTGTCCTGTATCGTATGTATTTTTAGGATATCTTGGGATAAGTACTTACTGGTGATAAATCATAAAAACCTCATTCCGACAGAACTGTGCAGGATTCAGAAAAATACTTGTCCTTAGTAGAGGGACTCCTCGTTGATTCAGGGTATTCACCAGAATAATATCTTGAATAAGGATGCACTATACACACATTCTTACAAAAATGACTTATATCAGCTAGCTTGAAAATGTCTAGTTGACAAGGAGATTGCAATTGCAGTGCAATATTAGAGTACACTTTGACAAGATGAGTGATCTATGACAGATATATTGAGTTTCTAGGAGCTACGAAATCTTGAATAAGTAGGCCTCCGTGAAGATCAGAATGATAAGGTATATAGAGATATCTACCAACTCGTAGAATTATCTGAGCCGTGATATCAAACATTTCCGAATTTCCTAAATCCTGGATGTTCATGAAATGTATCCCTTCCTCCGATCAACATTGAACTACATGTTACCCTGGACCGTTCTTCAGCTGTCATGTTTCCTCCGGTGTTTTGTCCACTTCGACACGGTTATTTTGATACTGAGGAGGATGCTGCAATCATTGGTAATGATAACTTCCAATATCAGTGAGATGACTTGACACGACCTGGAAGATCAAGAAATATCCTCAAGACATGTGTGGTATAGGGCTAGAAATATAGACATCGGTGAATGTTACGCAATGAAATCAGTTCTAAAGCACATATTTTATAATAAACATGTGACACAGTTGTAGTATTCTGTTTTGTGATTGGAATGAAATATCGAAAAGTATATGAGCAGAGGTTCAAGCAAAAATAAAGCCTATCAGCATTCTTCCACACAAAGGCCACACAAATTAGTCGAAGGTTTTAAAGAAACAATCTTGAATCTTAAGTCTTGAATCTTGATGGATCCGTTTACCCATGATATTTATTTTGAATAACGTAGTTTGACAGAATATGTATTGAATGATGTTTTTAGGTATGAGAGGAGGAGAACAAAAAGGCCGAAACATAAATAAAGAGAAAATGGGTGGAATAAAGAGAAATAGAACACAATGCATAATGAGAAGATACAATCACTCACCAACGCCTACCAATTTAAATCAAATCAAACTTAACGGGAATCAAATTTTATTTACCTTCAATTTCATTGAAAATATTATTTAGATTTAGTAAAATGTGATGAAAGAGACTTGATTTGATTCCCGACCTTAAAATCCCCCTCACCTTGAGAAGAATCATTGCAATTCCATCCAAATTACCCCCCGACTTTCCCATAAAACCACAATTGTGGAAAATATTATTTTATTGAAAACAAAAATATAATACATGTTTCAAATAAACGGTGTTTGGATGCTTTCAATTAATAGTCTAAAACAAATTTCGACACCGCTACCTCTATCGTGTTTTTCGTGCAATAGTTGTGGATTCATGTTGTTAGGACTTAGTATGATATTTGGGAAACAAAGTGGCATCAATTAATTGCCCCCTCCTTAGCTCATAATTTCAGACAAAAATGATTGTTGCCTTTTGCATATTTCATTTTGAAAGTAAGATCCAAAAGAGTTAAGATAATTCCCAAAATCAGTTCAAGGGTAATAATTACGGCTATCGCAGAAACAGAGAGGGGTGGGGGAACTCTGAAAATTTACGTCCCAAACAAGGGTTTCACCTTGAAAGAGAAATTCCCTTTTAGTGACTGATGATCACCTCTCTCATCGTGAGAACGTTCATGTTGATTCAATTTCCATAAAGATCCCAGTCTGGCAAACCACATTCATGAATCATGTTCATGTTTAAATTAATTCATGGGGGGAGGGGGAGAAAAGTTGAGTGAAAATTAATGCGAAGGGATTCAACCACTTGGTCTCAAATCAATTTTAAATTGCAGCGCCTAATTCCGTTTCCCTTTTGAAAGTTGCCGATAGGATGATATATTGCATTATTTAATGGCGCCGGACGACGAAGGAGCACGGGGCACTTACAGCGCTACGCCATACTCAAATGACCAAAAGCGAAAAAAAAAAGAAGAAACAGAGAAGGGGAGGTGAGAGGGTGGAGGTATAAAAGTAGAAAATGAAGAAGACAAACATGAGTCGATGGATCACTTTAGCATACCGCATCTGTGATTGTTAGTTCCACTCGACTACCACGACAACCGCAACAACCACGACAACCACAGATCTCTAAGAAAATAACAGCCTTGTAAGCCCCCCCCCCCCCCCCATCAGACCCACACAAGTTACTTCACTGGTAACATTAGTGGTTTAGTTTATACAATAAATTCAAATCGTAGCATTCACTCTCGAAAGAATAATAAGCTTTGTATTAATCCGAATACATGTACACATGACTTATAGGCCTACATAGAAATTGATCATATTGATTGTAGCGTCCTTGAGGGGATCATTTTAAAAATGTAGGCCTACTAATGCTGCTGTACATTGTTTAATATATCAGATTTTCGATACAGATGGAACGATTTCAGGATTTCAAATGATAATACTTTGTGCACCATTTTAGACGTCTTATGCAAATTCGAGTGTCAAATAAATGGAATTTACGCATTTAAATTTGTTGCTGAAATGGCTCGAACTAACTTGATTCAGAGAGACCGAAATCCATCGCGTTCTTTCGTTATAGGCTATATGGCATGTCAGTGTCCTATGACCAGGAAGAATTGGGACTTTAATAAACAACTGAAAGCTTGGCACATGAGGAATAGCATGAGTCTATGGTGCATCCTAATTAATAGCAACCGTTTACGATTAGTCTAGATCATTCATCGGCATGAGCGTACTGCTCCATTTTCCTAGTAATGTCCTTCGTGAATAGTCTCACCTCAAATCATCCGAGAACATTTCTTCTCGACAACTTCCTCGAAAGATTTCCAGGCGCGTACATGTATTTCTGAACCAAAACGAAAAAATAATAGTTCATGGAACAAATGAAAAGAAGACAATCAATTTGACATCGCGTCCGCATGATTTTCTTGATTACAGAGAGTTTCTTTAGAAGCACACCACAGAAAAACGACATCCCAAGAGACCGACAATGTCATTCTCGTTAATCTTCAGAAGAACTGTCAGAAGGCCTGCGAGACCAGCATTGTCGGTTATAATTTCTCACCAAACGAGCCCAATCAGTTTCAGATATAGGAAATGCACAATATACATGATGTAGGATGAGTTTCACAACACGTATTCAATTATCTAATACAACATTGACAAATATAGAGCAAGAATGTAGAAGGTTGGAGGGATAGAGGGGGAGATTTATATATAGGATGAACATGATAAAATATACGAATATAAAGTGGAGGAGAACTATAACATAGTTAAAGGGATAGACATAATATGTTTTGTGTGCATGAAAACGATGACAGTGATGAATGTTCAAAGATGATAATCATTTTCAACATGTGGCAAAAAATAGAGCAGATCAGTCCCAGTGGAGTTTACGACACGACCGACTCAAGAGAGAAAGGGGGAAGTGGGGTTAGCTACTCATAAGCTGCCTTTCAACGAACCATTCCTCATGTGTATCCCACATTCGTGATATCCTCTCAAAAATGTGAAAATGTTCTTGAGTTAACTAAACCCCCGGATTTATAAAATGAGGACACCAATCCCTTCTTTCAACCAACGACTCGTTCAGGTTTCACTTAAAAGATGCCGTCCCATTGCAAGTGATTAAAACGGGGTATTTTTATGGGGAGTACAACCAAAAGTTATTTGTCTAGTTTTTAAGTCTTGTTTAAAATTAATCTAGCAATGAATTTGTACCTAACATAGATAAATACATTCTTTATACTGCCCTGTGAAGTACTCGTATAAGTTCATTAAAATTGTTTAAAATAACGTTCGATTTTTTTTTCCTCGTAGAATTTCCCCATCTTAGTGCAAATAAAAGAGAACGGCGTCACTGGTACGGTTTCAAACTTCGGTCACACCGCCAATCCGACTCAATACGGTCTCCAAACCAATCGATGATTAATTGTTAGTGTCGGTCTGGTGTCGATCTCGTTTGTGTGACTGAGGTTTTAAAGTGAATATATAATCGTCAGTGCAAAATTATTGGCGCATGTACCTGTTACCTTCAAAGGCTTTATTTGGGTTGGCATGGTTGGGACTCAAAATGACGTCTCGCGTGCTACGAGCTTTTAAACTTGGCAATATTGAGTCAACGTGAATCTAATATGCCATGTTATTGCTCTTAATTACAGCCCCTCACCTACTTCTACGATTAATTATTAATTCACCCTCGTTTAAATGTCAATTTAAAATAATTACGGGAATGTAAACGTTCCCATCCTCCACGTATACCCAGGGAATTATACAGGAGTGCCTCGTTGTTGGGTGTATGCTAGCTGAGATGACAACCTGTATCGGGAATCTCGTCCCTCAAATATACCGGTCAGGGGATTTACATATCGGAAGTAATCGAGCTGCCTAGTGATAGCATAGCTTATCAGATTACCCAAACTCTTCGTCTGTCAGTACATATTTCATATCGCTGGGGCCTTTGAGAAAGACTTTATTAACGTCTTGGCGTATAATCAATATAATGATAACGCAGATTTGGAATCTGATGTATTTCCTGAAAAAAACGCATGCAGTTTAATTTTGTTTAAATTCTTATGTCAAACATTTATTATAGTATTTTTGCGTTATCGTTAGTCTACAAGTGGTACCCATATTGAATCACGTTCGTTGCGAGAATATTACATCTAAATTAGTGAGAAGAATAAACGAATTAATTAAGATCGCCCTCTTAATAGCTTTAAATTGACAACTAAGTTTTTCACAAATGTTTCCAATAAGCCACTGAAAAGTCTTTAAACTCTGCAATGGAACCATGTTCAACCATACATACGATATCTAGACATATTTTCATGGAAGTGGAAATTAATTGCAAGGGGCACGTCTTCAATTAGCGATTCATCAACTAAACTGACGCAGATGTTTCGTGCAAGGCTACTAAGAAACAGATCACAGTAACAACTTCACATTCCGTTCAGGCTAAGGAGGAAAAATGGGAAAAGATAAAACAAAAGCTGTATGTGTCGATCCTCAGGGGGAAGTATATGTTTCATCGGTCTGAAATATTTTGAGCTTTGGAAAAGAAGTGCAGTGACATGTTTTTGATTATCAGTTCCGAAACAAGATGCTTGTCATCGATGTATAATTGCAAATTCGTTATAAATGGTAATAACAAAGTTCCAAAATAACTTTTTGATGTTGCGCCAATATTACTTTTTATTCATCCTACGTCAAGGCCTATTTGTCCATCTACGTTTTGTGATATTTGTTTTCATCACTTTTATGAAGCTGTTAGTTTGTAATGTTACAAGAAATTAAGAATATTTCCTTTAATTTCCCTTGTTCAATTGGCATGAAGTTTTCAATCAAAATGTATTATAAAGCTTATAGAGATGCATTAGATATTCAGGCATAAACGTTGCATGATGAATGATGCGTATTATGCATGTGTATTATTAAAAAAAAAAGGAATTGTTAAAAAAATAATAATGATAATAAAATAACCAATAATTCAATGTTTCTGAAATATAAGGAGTTAGGCTCAACCAGCACATGTTCTATTATCTGGCCCCTTCCACCAAACTACATTTTCTCTTGTAATATAAATCATTATATGAAATGTATTATCAAATCAAATCAAATCAATTCAAATCAGTTCAAATACATTAATATTTGCGATTGTTTGATACTACATTCCCGATGTTGGTTGGATGCTCATGGCGTTACGCAATGAAGTGTATTCCAAGACAGTGCATGTGTTCATATAGAGGAGATAAGCAGAAACACCTCTCAGATATCTGGTGCCGTCGTACCATGAACTTGTCCATCCCCTTTCAGGCTTTGATTGCTTCTAGATTTCAATTTCCATTGAGAAGTAGTTGACCCCGAAAGGCACGCGTCACGGCCTGGGTTGAATTATGGCTCATTAATCTCGTAACGCCATCCCCATGCGTTTATAACGACTCCATGATGAGCCGCTGATGCGTAACGCATACCAGAGAAGCATGGATGCCGCATCATATCACGGGAGTAATTGAGTGACAGGGAGGAGGCATCGGATACCACGATGGTAGCGTCACTGTGTGTAGATCTGTTAACACTCGAGTCGGTGTTTTAAGCGATGTGAATTATGGATGCGGAGAGCAGCACCTAATGAAGTCATGGAGGTGGCGATGATCAAGTCTCCCTTGTTAAGAGTGTCTGTTCACGATTAATTGTTTGCTTTTAATTCTTCCTGATGCGCGAGAATGTCTTGGCGCCACCACCACCACCATCAATAATTAAATTGGTTTGGTGGTCGAGCAAACGTAACAAGGTAGACACTGTGCAATAGGGTGACGAACGTGAGGCACAATCAGCTCGATTCTTAAAGTTTAGGGTCAGGCGTTTGTGTTTATGTTGTTTATGTTTACATCGGCTTATACAAAGATTAATATTATATTATACGGTCCAATTAGGCTTAATGAAGATATCAAATAGTCATAAAACAACACTTCAAAAGATTTTCACAACCCTATGTTTGGTTCATTATTTTTTTTCAAGCGGTTGGACTCCGCTGATTATCATTCGAGTAGCATGGTGTTGCAGGGTGATTCGAACATCACTTTGGCGCCTTCTCAGCCTGTCAAAATCACATGTGTTGCTACTTAGCCTTGTAATCACTGTCTTTCTTGGATAGGAGTGATCTCGAATTATCTTGTCAAGTTTTCCCAGTAGGGACGTTCAGTTGTAAATCGGTTACCAAAACATAATACAGATACGGCCTGGCATACTAGTACAGTTACTGCGTACAGCGATATACATTACCCACGTCTGTCAATTTCAGTGGTTAAACATAACAAGTTTGTATTTTACTAATGATTAAAAGTAATACAAAGTTTTGGTATAGGGTCATGAATTTGGTTCAAATGAACATATTGGAAGCATATGCGATCCTACAATATTCAGTGATCGTTGTCGCGGGTGAAATCGAGTCTAAAGTTATGAAATTGTAAATAATTACTCTTTATGTTGTATAGCTCCCTCTCAAGGTCAAAATATTAATTGAGCTATAAAACAATGTTTCTTGGCTAAAATCGACCGATTAGCTATTCCCGTTTTGGAAATTATATATCACAACTAGGTTTTCTTAGATTTTCAAGGTCGCAGCTACCATAATACGGCCATAGGCGCTATTTGAAATTTATCAAAATTACCGGGAGCACCGGTAAATTTTAATATTCCATTTTTCTCGAAAGCAGAATTGTTTTAGGGGCTAAATTTTCTAGTGCTTATAATACATTCACAGGGGCATCCAAATATATCAACATTTTAAAGAATCACTCTCTATACCTAATTTTCAAAATTTCCCAAAACTTTGTATTACCTTTAAATCCCAACACTGCGTGCATTTCACGGAAAAGGGGGGGGGGCTAATTTGAGGTACTTGGCCTATACTTTACCGGCTTAATCATTAATATAGTCCTACCAGAAAATGAATCGTATAAAAACAATGATCAAACTGATACGTTCAGTGATAATTATGTTCATGAAGTTCGTTATACTATAGGTAGCCGATATGTGACCCCAAAAGAACAAATATCTTGGACTTTCTCGAAATCCTGCCTAGTAATTCAGGAGGGATTGTCCCGCCATTTTTTAAATCTGTGGAGTCGATCTTCTGCTTTCAACGTGAGCCCATAGTTCTTAGCTAAAGATGGTTGATAGTGGACATTTGCGAAAGTGATTGGAAAACGAATGAGATTGCCATCTGGATGCTTCATTTTAATCCGAGATGGGTATTTCGGGAGAGGGTTATGCTCTGGCCCGACCTTGCACTAGTGGACGGCGATCATTTCGTCAAAATGAATTACATATCTCAAGCTTCAACTTGTTTTGGGTGTCCTGCAATGTTTTATAGCGAGAATATTACAGGCTGGCATGCAGGGCAGATGCCCTTTTGAAACATTCGTTGCATTCATTGGTAATCTCGATATTAACCTGACATTAGATACCGTGAGTTTTATATTCTTAAAAAGGCACAGTTATTAAAATGGCCACATTAATTTAAGAATCCAGAAAAAATGCAAGGAGTTCACGACAACTTGACCCCCATTATCTAGACAAAATCCCTCACCCTCTCTTTTCCCTAAATCATGACTTTTTAGTATTGTTAATCACTATCGTCAAAATTCATGGACACAATAATGGTATTGTTTGCTATATCAAGTTAGTGCTGCACGATGTACTCAATTTATTGTGACAAAATTGATATTTATTAACTTGGTAAACGCCCCAAAACATGAATGATTATGACTTAAACAGAGAAGAAGTAGATTCAACATTGAAATTTACCTGATGAGAATCAGTTTTAGCTCATGTATCACTAAACCGTTGATAAAACAATTCATCAAATGCCTGTACAATAATTTTAAGAAATATTTAAGATAACGAAAACTTTTAAAGATTTTTTTTCATGAAGCGTTTCCATTCCATCTTTACTTCCGTGACGTAGAACGGTAATTCAAATAAATCTTCTATGAAGCTTCACAACAGATAAACAGCAGCTGTACATATTTTGGTATCATTCTTTATCATAGTGGATGGGACCATCAAGTGGACATATCCATGTGTCCAATTTTTATTTTAGCGATTTATACTGACGAAAGATGTCATATGGAACAAAATGAATGACGTTCAGCAGTTCATCAAACATTTAGCTTGTTTATTAAACAAAAATATTGGAGAATCAGGATCCAATCACATTCATTTTGACGCGGCGAGGATAACACTGATTGAGAACATGAATGCATTTGACCAAAACATTGGTCAGCTGCTGCAGAATAATAGACAAATTTGATATACAATGTTATTTGGGAATTAGCCGATTCCATATCCTCTAGACTTCTAGTGAAAGATATAATTGGTAGTATGTTGGCGACCTAGATATCTCTTTGTACTCATGTTACCCGGCCTAAATCCTTCCATGACCCAAGTCTCCCGGGTTTCATTATGTGGATAGATATATGGATGACGACGTTGTCTCATGTTTGATGAAGTGAACAACGATATTGTTTTCAACATTCTTTAATGTTAAAAGAGAAGCATTGTAAAATTAGAATTAAATATGATCGAAGATGGACGGAATTCGAAATGAAGGACAGAAGAGTTAAAAGACCGACACTGAAGGCATTTTCATAAGATAAACAAGAAGTGCAGCGACCGAGGGATTGACAATACCACGACGCCAATATCTTTGGATGAACATGAATAGGAGAAATAATATGTAAAACAGAAGAGAAGGAAAAGGAACGATAAGAATACTTCGAAGAGGATAATTAGCAGGTGAAGACGAATGAAGAGATGGATAATTCTTTCACCTGTTTCAGTATCTCCAAACCTCAAGAAGCTAAAAGCCAAAGACCCTATTCCTCACAGTCAGTAACCCCCCGAGTGACGGTTGCGGTTATTACCATAGCCATTTCCTTGCCCGAGGCCCTCCCGATAGTATAGCCTGCCGAAATCTGATTTATCAAAGCAATAATATTCAATCTTCCTCAAAATCATCCGTCTCCTGGGCACGATAATTCTTAGCTGCAAGTGCAAGCACGGACGTTTTGTTTCCATCCAACATCATGGCCTACAAAGGTATTTAGAGTATGAACTATCCTTTGCTTTGTTTCAGTGACTGCCGAGAATGACGTTCTGCTGTAGAAATGTTGAGAAGTCATCGAACTATTTTTAGTGCAATCATTTTATAAGTACCAGGAATATTTTTATAGAAATTTCCTTCAGAATGTTTAATACTTTCATATACATCTTTTTTTATAAATTCAGGCATACATATTTTTTAACTTTTTTCTCGTGGTAGAATCATATTCCTTCTTTTTCTCTTGCTTTTGTAAATGATATTTGTAACGTTAGTGACCATGAGTGACGGTGTGTAACGTATACCGTTGTCCCTACCGACAACAGAATGTTACCAAATATCTCCGCACTCCTTAACAACGGTAGTTTGTGATTTAAGGGCGCGTTCATGCTTGATTTTGACGGCCAGAATCAGGCATCTGTTACGCGTTTAGTTTAAAACACGGTTGCGTCTTAGCTCACTTTTGTAGAATCACCGAAAAACGGCGATCACGATCGCCGATCGTAAACTCACAAAAAGATGCGTTTACAATTTGTAAACGCGTTTAAATGGGGTCAACGCACTGACCTCTAGTGGGTCTACGTAGCATGCACAGTGAAGGTTTGCGAATCCAGCTGGAAGACCAATTAAGGCCACACACTGAGAATTGCCTGGGGGAGCCAGAGAAGTAAGCATGAACACTACATCGTGGAACTGCGATCACGATGAGCGTTTACGATGAGCGTTTCAGATCGCTCATTCTGCCTTCAAAATTTAAGCATGAACGCAGCCTAAGTCGCATCAACAAATCGTGATACCTACTACCCACTGGCGTGCTGATGGGGGGGGGGGCTTGGGGCAATTGCCCCTTAATAAAATTCTAACGAGGTTTATTTCTAATTCGAAACCAAGGTAATTTACAAATGGTGCTGAAATGAAATGATTTTCCGTTTTTTTTCTGCTCGTAACAACTTTGTGCTCACTACGCCCCTGCTACAAGCTCTACACACACGTATGCTATATTAAATTTTTCTACCCTCTGAAGATAGATTATTTGCACGAAACCTTTCTTTTACACTCCACTTGAACTTGTGGCTCCTGAAAATCCATCCCCAGCATTTCATCATCTTCTTCCATTTACGATGGCCACCCTCAAGTTTAAGTTTGTTATTGTACCTGGGTAAACCCTACTTGCACATGTTTGGTGGCTGTACAACATTGCCTCGTCAGCACCAGAAGGAAGGGTATCTATCTTGTGTTTCTTTCTCAGCCGTCAACAGCCCTGAGTTATGATGATCGAATGTCAAATGGAACACGTGGCCCAGACCTTAAAGTTGATGTTCATTGATTTTAAAAACTAACTTAATTTCATTATTGCAAAGTTGAAACTGTGATTCGACAAGGTTATCAAACTTCAATGCTTGGAAACATTCGAGGTGATTATTATTATAAATTATAAAACGCTTAAATACAGCCCCGGCATAGCACCTGAAGAGCTCTCCGAACGCTCCTGAGATGTGTGAGATCACTGTATGGACACGATTTGCACAAGCAGACGATGTCCCATGACATCACACACATTTTCAGTGCCTGTGTTTACATCTTCTCTTGAGTTCTTTCTCTTACTTCACTACCGTCAGGCTAAAATTATAATCTATTGCCTCACTCTAAACCCCGCACACGGTTTTATTTTGATGACAAATGCACCGATACAAAAATAAAGGAATTTGTCGCTTGTAAACAAAATAAGGCGGTATTGAATATTCAGCTGCACACAGCGCGGTATGTTCGGCGTTTCAAGAGGGAACAAATGCCGTCCTGATATCATTCCGGGGGGTTTTCAATTCGAAAGTCTGGTTTCTTTGATCGTTAATTAACACATATCCTTCGTATTTACAAGCAAAAGATTTTAGTTATCGGAATCGGGTCATATCCCCCTTTGAATGGTTTGACATGCCATTACATTTATATACACTAAACTCATTATAATTTGAGAAATAATAGCTTTGCAATTATGTTCATTCTCTATGGGATGTCGTCTGCTTGGGCAGTGTTGGTCCATATAGTGACGTCATTAAAAACATCGTTATTTTTCCGGCGAATCTCTCGCATATCCCAGCTGCTACTGGAGGTGGTTGTATTTGTATTTTTATAAATCACCCGATATGTAGTTGACCTAAAACTTGTACGGTGGCTATCTGTTAGCTTACCAGTTTCTAGTGATACATTAGTTGACATATTTGTGATTTTCTTTGAAGTTCACCTTTAAGGGGATTTATACTCGACTTCTTAGGACTAGGGCGCGTTTATCGGGGCTTGCCACTAGATATGTACATATCGTACCCCACTATCATACCCCACTATCATACCCCACTATACGATCGTGATTTGCGGGATGTCGCGTTTATCGTCTCTTCACGATTCACAATAAAGGCCTTGTCTCTTCGCAGCTTCTCAGCGCCGTTTGACCCGGGGAGGAGACTAGCCTGGGAATTCCTATTTGTATGTGAGGTTCAAAACAGCTTTGCGTTTATCGATCTCTCAGAAACGTGATTCCGGCTGTATGTCACATTTAAAACACACCTTTTTGCGTCTTTAGATATGCCCATATCTAAAGCCCTTTAAAAAAAGGCTTTGCGTTTATCACCTTCTTAATTTGCCTGAAAGACGTTTGAGAAACCTGATTCTAGCAAAAAATCTGGTCGATAAACGCAACCTAAGACATGAACTCCAGGCGGTACGTTTGCGTACTTTACGAATACAGTCAGACAGCTTGTGTTTGTGTGAAGATGAGGTTGAAAAATGCGGCAGTGCAATATCTGTTGACGCAAATGTGAAAGTAAAGGTTTTCGATTTTTACGGACCATTTATTTTTTAAGATGTTTTCTTAATTTACTGAAAATTTCAATTTGCAAACCTTTGTTCCACCGCCCGTGTTTCGACACCCTTATTTTTCTGACAGCTCGTAATAGAATGTCGTAACAGAAGTTACGACTCCCTTACGTTCCGATGCTCTACATATTTCGACAAGTTCACACATTCTATGACCCGGCACCTTATACCCCTTAAACCTGATACGACAACTGCAACTCATGTTTGGTGTTTTAAAACAGATTACGGCCCTGTGACAATATTTCAAAGAACGCAATAATCTTGAAAATCGGGCGGCAATTTGACACTCGCGGATATCATTATGTATTCATTTATGTTTTAGACAAAATCACGCAGAATAGTAAGATTCTTGTATTGTAATTTTCTTCCATAGTGAGAAAAGGGGCTTTGTTTGACGAGAACAAAAATTGGGTGGGGGAAAACGATTGGAGTAACTGCAGAATACCAGGTAACCTTCATCATGATAATATTGAAAGGATCGGCACTCAACGGTTCAGCGCCAATGTATTGAGCGTTTAACGACTAGCAAATAAGAGTCATTGTTCAAACAAGTGCCAAATCAAAATTGTAAGAAGGAGAGGATATGAGGATTCCATGACATTTGCTCCGGCGACAATTGCTCCGCTGTAAATTTCATACACTAATCGAATGGTTAACTTCAACCCTGGATTCAACACTATACCCTACCCTAAACCTAACCCTAAACCTAACATAAAACCCTATTGAAACCCTAACCCTAACCCTAACCCTACATCTTAGACGAAATAAAGCCCGGAGCAATTGTCGCAGGAGCAAATGTCGTGTCACCGATATGAGATATTGTAATCCGTGTTCAAAATCATTTGAGCATGTCCTTTTTTTGATATTTGTGATTTCATGAAATCGGTCTTGAGCAATTTCCCCGATGAGGTACAACAATAATTGCCACTGTATTATGAAATTAGTGCGAAATATTGGCTTACCATTCTTGCAAAGAAATAGGTTTTGTTTTAATCCAATAAATCCATCAACTGGAAAACAGTTTTGAAGAACAAGATACTTATTTACAATTTTGCGTTGAATTATCAGGCTGCACCCCATAAGTGGGGTAATCCACAGATCCATCGCCAGCTAATGTCGAAACATTTTGTTTTCCATCTTCTCTTTTAATCCTAAACCATGCCTAGTGATTTTGGCGGCTTTACATGTACATTATCATACTGAAACTACGTTTGAAAAAAAATTAAAGTCCTTTAAATGAAGAAAAAATGACAATGCCGTGTAGGTTAAAGTGGTGTCTATGAATTGTGGCAGTTGAATGATGTTTTCAAAAATGTATTTGTAGTACTCCTTCCTACTCAATGTACTTGCAACCCTGCAATTCGGCAGATTGAATGGAGGGAGCTGTAATAATGGTAGTAAGATCACTTTTCAAAATGATCACATGGTGGTTTCTGAGCGTTTAGACGAACATGTTTCCCAGTTTAGATACACAATGGTGTTTGTATATAGGCTTATATTGGTATACCTTCGATAATGGCTACCGTAGATATGAACACAGCAACTACATTCAAATTACGTTATCAGCGCTAAAACTCCGCCTTGACAATGCCTGTGGCAATGGCATATAGGGACCTCTCACCACCCTTTACCTTAATTTATATTCCTCATACAGTATGTATTATATTAAAGATAAACTTGAGTTCTGGTTAAAAAAAAAAAAAATTAATTCTCACAGAATCTAACGAAACTTACACTGAATGTTCAAGATTACAAATAAATGTCGTGTGCCAAACAATTTTGGAAGAAAATGTATACTGGCTGGGTAATGAGCATAGAAAGATAAGGAAATCAAGGTAGTACTAGCCCCGACACCATTTGTGTTGTCCCATATACATCTTTCTGTGTACAGTGATTGTTACTTTACCAAGACTGGGCCAAATTTATGATGATTTTGATGACTCCAGAACCTTGCAGTACACACCAATACTTACATGCTATATGATCAACTTTTTTCTGATCCATTCCACACCTTTTCTTTCACAATGCAATCGCATTACCAGAACCCACCTTTATCTTTAATACAGGAACAATCCCGTTCCAGTATAGGTAATGGGTTGAAAATCGAAACGCTTCTATCACGTTATCACGATTTTGTAATAATAGTGTCGAGATTGAATAAGAGCGGTAATTCGTTTGGGAGACTCGAACTAAAACAAATGCATGTCGTAGTAGGTGCCTGGTAGTATTTGAATGAATAACTATTTGAAAGTACGAACAACGAATGGACAGATTGAGAATTGGGGTTTTCTTATTGCCTGAAAGTTGTTGGCGCAGGGATGGCATTTTTACTTTAATATGTTCTGTTCTGCACTAAACTGGTTATTGCAGGCATAAAGAACATAATTTATGACCGGCTACTAACTTTATGAAAAAGTTTGGGATATGATTTCATTAAGTAATTTGAGTTCTTACGAATGATGATTAACAATTATTAAAAAATCTCAGCTACCAATATCATTCAAGTTTATAAGCACCGTGTTTTATAATTAAAAGTCTATATAGTCTAATTCGAAACAAGACAAAAGGGTTCGTTGATTTAAATCAATTTCAACTTGTCATAAGTTTATAACATTATTCTTCGTATTAGTGATTGAGAGAAAAACCGTAGAAGTTTTGTTACGAGTTTAATACAGTTGTCTTTTGTCACGGTTATATCTGAAACATTTACAAACACATGAGTCATTATGCTTCCTTTTATTTATACCACAGATACACACAATACATAATAATGATGAATCAACTGTGGAAAGGCACATACTTCTGTAGATAAATTGAGTAAGCTATCAATGTGGTGTCACAATAACACGTTCCATGTGTTTTCGGGTGTTTTACCACTTTAAAATCTCAGCATTGTAATCACCTCTGTCTGACACAGATTGCAATATATGGGACAGTTGAAACACATTCTATTGTACCACGCACGCACATAAAGTTGTGACGTGCTCCAGTTTTATGTCACCAGGGGTGTCAGAGGTCAAAGGGCAGACGGGTTAACACCGGATTAACACCAAATGACACTGAGCTAAGCTGACAGTGATGGATGTGATAGTAACACGTTCACATCACAAATGAAAGCAAATATTTTTCCTAGAAAATGAAGTTTGGTGTCAGCTTACTGCCACGCTGAACATTTTGATACACTTTTTTGTTTTGGATACATGAATACCGGTGGAGGGTCTGTCTGTAGAGACGTGGACCTAGGAGAATATGAAACCTGTCAGATTTGTAAAGCTTTTAAGAGTATTTCTACTTCTTAGAGTATTTCTACTTGTAAGAGTATTCTAACTTGAAATTATCAAATGTAAAATTGGAGGAATCTTGCACCGTACATTGGTCAGCGAGAATGATGTTTGAAACAAAAAACGGTTATGGAGACTAAATTAATCATTTTGTATTTGATTTTATTAACCATTTAGTAAAGTAATCATGGTAATAGTCATCACCAAATTAAACTAAAGTGAAGAAAATTACTTTAAAGTTTTACTAAACCGAAAGAAATTGGAAATAGAAGAGAATACAATGCTACATATTTTAGACTTGTGAGTTATAAATATAAGTTATATTTAACGATAATCATGAATAAGATTTAAAGGTAAATCTCATTCTTTGCCTCTACTTTCATTTTCAATGTTCACCGTAGTATATAATTTAGTCCCTTTATATTTATTGTTTGTAGCATATTTGCTAAGTATATCCAAACAAAAGTCTTTTAAACATGATAAATGAATGATCCACCTCCTGTCAATATAAATAAGGTTCTAACATTCATTGAAAAACTGACTTTATTCTATTGCTCAAAATAAGTGTCCCTGAGAACCTAATGTAGCGGACTCTGATTGTCGATGTTGATCACAATTATACTATGGAAACATGGAACATACATCTTGTTGCTATTTGAGTTTTCTAGAAACTATACCAGGCATGTCAATTGGATTATTAAAGCAGGGTTATTTCGGGCGTATTGAAAATCAGTTCACGGGAAATCCTTGTCGGGTAATTTTAGCTTGATAAATCATGGTCTTCGTTAACCCGATGTTCGATTGATGGAGTTCATGTTTCCCTTGAATGTTTTGAATTCTCAGATGGGAATTAAAGTAATGAGGATTCTGATTGAATATGCCATCGAACTCCTTTGTAGAAAGTAATTTTAGACCAGGCCTAAACGAGGACTCTCATGGAATGTCTTCCAATTACGGGGGCTAAAATAAAGACAGTGTCGTATTGCAGAATGTGTGTGCTCAACATGAAGCTATGCTTCATTTTTTTTTTTTTTTTTTTTTTTTTTTTGTTAGTTAACCTTCTAATTTGACCATGCTTAAACTAGGTTAATGCATGGTACAATTATATTCGGCACGGTCGAGAAATAATGTACTCTGAGTCGAGAAGAAAAAATAATGTTATTTATCTAAAGTTCTTAGACAGAGGCAATAATACTGGATTTCAACGAGTGCACAGTAATATCTGTTCAAACTGATTTCTTTGGAAATGCAACGAAGGGCGGGACGGGGTGGTATAGGGCTACCAGGTGAATTTAGCCGGATTGCCAAAGGACCTACTAGACCAATCGATGGCTATTAATTTGTATTTGAAGAGTCGTTTGATCTGGAAGAAAAAAAATGTATGTAGGCCTAGGCTATGTATGTTTTTAACGTATATGTTTTGTATATATTTAATTTCCAGGTAAGAAATAACAATACATAGAAAACATCACAGAGTTGACAAAATGATATAACATTAACAGTATTGATGTATTCGTTTAATCATATATTCCTCTATTTTGTTCATTTATTTATTTAAAGATTTAAATACATAATAGTTGGGCATCATGAGAGGTGCACAAAAGTCGGCCTGACACAACATCATGTTAAACAATTTTCACCAACCCCCACTTCCCCAGCCAATGGATCTTCAAGATAACAAGATGCCAACTCCCTTGCGTCCACCACAGACCTTATCTTAATTGTCTCGATAACAAAAGTGCAATCAACGAGGAGTTAAGATGGAAGACGATCTCCTGTCCGACGACGGATCGAATGCTTTGCTTGACAGTACAGCCTATACATGTATGGATACAGCCAACCTCGTCTGTCTGCGGGTAATAAATGGCTCACGTGTGGAGGTCAAAGGTCATCGTATTGAGAGCCAAGTGGCCATGAAAGCTAGAGGTCGAACTTGGATCTGTCTGCAGAACTTGGAAGTTGTTCCTGGAGGGGTAGGGCGACCTAACAGACATTGCCTTTCTCTATTTTGCCGACGTGAAACTATTTTGAGTACGGCGTGTTACTGCTGTAAATGAACTTTTTAATGTTGTTCTCTGTCGTCATGCTTTTTTGGTTTGGGCACGGTCGTATTATTCAGGAATCGTCGTGGGATTTGTTCCTACATGAATATAAAGTATACCCTATACTCGCATCTCAACTATCAAATCGAATGTCACGTTCCTAAATGAAGCGAGAAGTTATGCTTAACAACAATATATGACTATTTATGAAGAAAAAACGGTAGACTTGATACCCATTGATAAACAACAAAGACTAATGGATAAATATTTATATTAAAACTGAATACCAGGTAATCATCAATTTCGTAAACAATTTAACCTCACAATTTTCCTGAATATAATATTAGAATACAAGATGAGTGGATTTCTTCGATTCTTGATGTTGTATCGTTTTTATCTAAAACCGTTTCTCGGACAATTTGTGTTAGTCAAGAGGATTACTCTTTTTCATATATATCGACGACCAAAAATGAAATTACACAGAATATCCATGGGACCAAGTTACCATTCATCAGTTATGTCGACGAGGGTTGTGGGGGGGGATCTGTCGCGGAAGTTTCATCCCTTTTCCCCCACCGCACTTCTTCCAAACCACCTCCACTTATATCCTCTACTTTTCTCTCATCAGTCGCCATTTTCTCGATTATTTTCTTCTCTTCGTAATAAACCTGATTTAATGTCGCGTCACGTATTTTGTTGCGTGGTTATAGTCATGATTTTCTCTTTTCGCACGAAATACATACCAGATGTGAAAACATAAGCTCCATGGATCATATTCTTACAAATTTACAATTGTAATAATTTTTTCTCATGTTACTAGTGAATCATCGTCGATGTGAATAAGAGACTGAATTCAAGTGTCGCTGTGGTGTTCAAGAATACACATTAGAAAATAACAACAGCATCAAAGTGATGTTTGATAGGGATTTCTATGTATCTGTATTCATATTCTAATTTAGATTGTTAGATTATTTTACTGCCTTATTTACCTTTTTTCTAGTGATGTACCTGAGTGTATTGCTCACGTATTTATTTGAAGTACATTATGTTGGATGTTCGTTTCCATGCAGTGTGCTACGAAACCCGTCCTGTGAGAATAACTCTTATATCATAATGAACGATCCCATTAGCAATACTTTCTCTACAAAGTGGGGAAAATGCTATTGGTCATATTGTTTCAAGTTTATTGTCCCTGTAACATCCTTTCGAATTAAACCACATTCGCACAAACTAGTCTCGACGCATTATGATGCTTACATCGTGAGAAAACATGTATTATTGCAGTACGCAAAAATCATCTTGGAATCGTGATATTAAAACCGGTGACGCCATCATTTCTCGCCAACAACTTCCGATGGTATAGTATATGTTTATCCCAAAGTCGAGGAACTATGATCACTTGGTTCCGTGTCTCGAATATGCTGATTGTTTTTTATTTATTTTGACCCAAATATGACATTGATTTCGGAAGAAAGGAAATATATGCAACCAGGAAATGGTGTTTCTGACGACGCGTATTGTTTCCGTGGTCGCTGATGTGGCCATGACGATGGGTAATCCCTGGTCGAGGCTGTGAATGATCATTTCCAGATGGCTCCAGAGCTATATTTGTAGACTTTGGTTGTAAATAAATCTCGGGAGTTTGATAGTGGTAATAAGTCACATGTGTGTTCTATACGTGACTTTCATATGAATTGGTCTTTTAACACCTAGGGCAGATGGCATTCTTGCCTAAACTGTTTTTGATTTGCACTTGAAATCTTGCCAGTTTCATCAGAAGCATGTGACTGTCTGTATCATATGGGGGAAAGAGAGCCACGTGGCAGATTTCCTCCTCATTTTCTTGATTTCAAAATCTGAAGTGAGATAATACAGTTAAAAATAGTAGAATTTTAAATATTTTGAATATTCGAAGAACACTTCTTCATAGACGATCGCCCTAAGTTACCTACCCCCCCCCCCCGAAACCCCCCGAAAAGAAAAAAACCTTTCCCCGATATAACCACCACTTCAAAATAACTGAGATAACTACCCCTCTGACTACGACCCTCAACCCCCCCCCCCCTCCCATCTTCTGACAGCAGTCTACGTTCCTTGCTTTTACTAACCAATGCCATAAGTCCGCCAGAAGTCGCCAAGCTAGTTTGTCAACCATCGTCAAATTTACGCGTGGTGGATTTCCAAAATAAACAATGTATTTTAAAAGTATCCAAAGGATGTACATCATCATACTCTATTTCCCAATTTTTGTGACACTTGCCAAACAAAATGTCAATGCCATGAGTCCACCAAGAGTCGCCAAGCTAGTTTAGCGACCTTCGTTAAATTCAGATCCGGTAGACTTTTTTCTTCAGTTTATTTCATATTTTGATGTCCCAACGATATGCAGCATCAAGCTGTATTTCCCTGTTATTGTTAAACTCACTCTATGTTTGCAAGGCCTTAAAGGGATCCGGTAACTTTGTCTCAGATTCTGAAACAAAATTCTGGATTTAGCTCATGATGCAATGATAACTATAAACCTTTAGGTCAGTCAGGAACCCCATGACTTTTACAACCCGATCGCCTGTCTGATTATCAAGATATTTATGATTGGAATTACAAATTTTGAAAACCGTTCGCCTGACGGTTTTCATAACACTACAGTCTATTAGGGAAAACGAGTATGGTAAAACCGGTCACTCAAAGATTTTTACTTTTTGAGGCACTTCTTGATCATTTTGGAGCGCAATTTTTTTAGGACTTCAATATTACAACATATCACAGCCACTGATAACACGTAGGGCCGTGTATCTCAGATTTAACATTGTTAAATGATCCCTTTAAATATTTTGCTACCATATTATTCAACATGTAAGTCCGCCAAGAGTAGCTGAGCTAGTTCGTCGACAAGTTTAGACGCTGTCCTTCTATTTTTCCTCCCCCATCTCTCTCTCTCTCTCTCTCTCTCTCTCTCTCTATTTTAACTTGCCGATGTCTCTAGGATGATCAGCATCAGACTGTGTTTCCATATGTGATACCCTACGTTAATAGCTTAACAAGGCCTTTAATATTGTTCTATCACATTCTTCGATGCAACCAGTCTGCCAATATTCGCCGAGCTAGTTCGTCACCCTTCTTCAAATAGAGGTGTTTTTTTTTAAAGTGTGCAATGTTTCAATTTTTTTCTATTGGTCCCAAATATGTACAGCATAATAACGTATTCCCTATACTGTTGACAATCTACATAGCTTTCCAAAGCCTTTAAGCAAGGCCTTTAATAATTATTAAGCTTGCACATTCGTATAGATGTCATCGGTCTGCCAATGCCGAGCACAGTTCGTCACCCTCTTGCAGACGCGCGCCCTCAGAGGTCGTTCATTCATGGTTTCAACAGCTGCTCTTCCACTATGCAATGTTTCCTATTCCCCTCTCAGTTTATTATGAAGATGGATAGACACGAATGAGGGGAGTGGCGAAGGGGATTAGGGGAGTAGCCCGAGTGGGTTGTTTTCTTGAACCAGATTTTGTAGGGTTTGTATTTTCTTAAAACTATTCATAGAGAATAGCGTATGTTTTTAAATGTTACATTGCAATGAAAACTGGAGTGAAGGAAGGGTATTGAAAGGGAAAGAGAATGATATGGGCCTAAAAGTAACAGAAGAAGCCAATAGGTAATGATTGGTTTATAGAATACAGTACAGAACGAATAACATTGAGTACATACATTACATCCTTAATTTCGAATCTACAGGGGAATAAAGTAAGGACAGACGTAATAGTAATATAATGATGTGCATTTGAAATCCGAGCGACTCATATCTTTGATAAGATAAAACCAAATGTCAGATTTACACCTGTAGAGCCAGATGTCTAAACCTACTCATAACCGTAACCCTAGCACAATCCTTAATACCCTAACACTGACCGTGGCCCTAACCCCATTACTTTGATACGATGTAATACTGCGTTGGGATATTCTACAGCTAAGCCGATTTCTTAAAATCATTTTGAATTCGACAAGCCACAGAATGTTTCCCCAGATAAATAGGTAACACTATTCCCCTGGATTTGTGGTCCCTTTAAGCATCGACAGCTCTTCATCGAAGCCCTGGTATGCTCGAAATAGCATGGAGGGGAAGCCACAAGGAAGTGTGTAGACGATGAGTGCCTAGAGAAATGAAAAATTGGAACAACATGAAAACATTCTTAAGGTCGACAAAGTAAACGTTGAAGGTATGAACGAGTCTGGTTTGTATATATCTCAAGCCTAAGTGTCGCTATCATAACCTGATTAAATGATAAACGATTCAAAATTGTCCACAAGATGGTCCACATTAAGTGTCGCCAGATTCGCATGGCCCTGTCGAGAAATTGCATTGGCTTTCTCAAGGTGTTCCCAGCGTAGCAACAATAGCAAAGCTGATTGAAACGAACAAATAACAGTGGATTTGACATCGGTTAATTGGTGCAACCGCAAGCCTACTGTGAATTAAGTATTGTTTTGTTTGATTATATTTTTCATTGATCACTTGAAAAGGAACAAGATACACTCAGAATAAGTTAAAAATTGAGGTAAACCTTAAAATATGAATGGATTTTTCAGACCATGGCCTAACCTTTAATTGTAGTCGCATTTGAGAAACAGGGACACCAATGATGATATATACTACTCAAGTTTGAAGTAGCCTGACCTGGAAAGGATACATGCTGCTCACAGCTGCCCCGATGCTGTCATGACAATGTAATGTTTCCTATCCCCCTCTGAGTACCCTACCGTGGCGTGGCGTAGCTACACGGGGGGGGGGGGGGGCACGAGGGGCACGTGGCCCCTCAATCGAGGGGTGAGGGAACTTTTTCCATGACCAGGGCCCCGTAATATAAAGATTTGCAATTGATTCGAATCATTCGCAATTTTACCGTCTCCTTTCTCCTATGTACACATTTTCGATTGATATCAATCGCAACTCTATATCGAAACCAAGGCGATGCGCCAGTGCCCTTTGGTAAGGCATTAATCTTCATTACCAGGTCTCTCGGAGAGGACCTTAAGCCATCAGTCCCCTGGTTGCTTACTAACAAGCATGTATGCTTTCTTAGCAGTAAGGTAAAATAACCACAACCACTACCATAAGACGGGGCACAGTACTCGACTTATCTTGAAAAGAGCGGTGTATCCAGCATTTTGTGGAGCCAGCGGACCCTCTCCCTCCTGCAAGAAGGCCACGATACTTCTGCCAAACAACGACCCCTTGTTCATGGTCACATGTTAAATTCAGCATTCAATATGTCAACATAGCAACACATGACGTGATGCAAATATATGGAATGATTCATTGCTTCCCTCTGCTAAGTTATATTAATTCCGTCGTAAATGCAATGTAATTGCTAATTAAGCGGGCAAAAGTTCAAGCAAGATTTTGTGAGTTCGTTGACCATTTAGGATGGCATTCGTTTCCTGACGCAGTCCTCTCAAGGACCTGGAAATCGGGGAAAGTACCTCCGTATGACGTAATAGTAGAAAAATTGGTTAAAAAGGGTAATGTTACAATCACAAAGAGGATTCATTCGCGCTTCCGGTGAGTCAGATGGAAGAGCTGTGCGTATTTACTATTAGAAGATGGCAGGATAAAGCCAAATCTCTGAAGAACTAGTGGTAATAAAGCATAAATTGGTCTCCTTAGAAACAGCGATTTCCATAATTTCTTTTCTCTTTTTTCTTTCTCACAAATAACACATATCCCTATCCGAGTAGTGAAAAATGCGTTACGACCTCTAGAATAAATTGGATATAGGTTCATCTATCGTTCACATTAGTGTTGCTTTGACTATTGTACACGAATCGTTGTTTCCCTGACTTAGGACTGCGTCGGTCAGTATCTGTGTCGCTTCCTTTAATGCACCGCGTTAGCGTGGCTCGGTACAAAAAGTGAATGCAATACGAACAACGTGAGAATTGCATTGAATTATTGACGTATATGGACTAGTTACCTCCACAGACCCCATTAGCGCAGTCGATATTGCAATAGAAATGATGCCTCGTTCGCTACTAGCATAATGCACATATAGGTTGAAATATGCGAACATGACAGTTGGTCAGGAACTTTCATAGGAAAACGGGAGGCTTAACAAAATAAAGATTACATCTGATCACCTTGATGTCGTTTGGGTTTTCCCTGACATTCCTACTTTCTTGTCTCTTACATCCTTCGTGATGTTTCGGTTTGTCATTTCCCCTGCGTCTTGCCTGCCAAGTGACTTACATCATGAACCTAATTAGGTTCATGCTTACATTCATGTAGTTTTACAGACTTGTTTGCAACACCTGACGCACATGCAGGGTTCGTCAAATGAGTGGATTGCATTGAATGGTTTGTTTCGTATATCATGAGCATAGTAGCCCATTTGTTTGTCTTGTGTTGTTTTACCTGACTGCTAAGAAAGCATGTGCATGCTTGTGAGTAAGCAACCAGGGGACCGACGGCTTTAAATCCTTTCCAAGGGACTTGGTAATGAGGATAAATGCCTTACCAAATGGGCACTAGCGCACGACTTGGTGTCAAACCTGGGCCCTCCAGGTTACGAGACCACTGCTCTACCACTGAGCCAGCGCGCCATTGGCTGAACTGAATTAAAATCACTTGACATGCATTATTAATATGCTATATTAAACACGACTGCCCATAACATGGATGATTAAAAATAATGTTGGATTTAAACAATTGAAAATATAATAAAGTAGATTATTATTTATTGGTTTGGTTTAGTCAATAGTTTAGAAATTGATTCAAATAAGTAAATATCTGACTTTAAACTGAAGAATAATAGAAGCCTGAACACGGTAGTACAAATTGTTTTAAAAGGAAAAGTAAGTGCCACGGGTATGACTAAGAACAAAGTCAAATATTATTGTTCAAAGTGAAATGTCAGATAAATTCGTGAAGAAGAAAAAAAGAAAGAAACATCAGCATATTATTTAAGAAACAGAGCCATTCGCTTTGTCTTACAAGTGAGTAGGTTTTTTTCTTCGAGTTACGTGCCTGGATTTTCCTAGAATTCGATACACCTTGTTACGCCTACTGGGAATCATCCACCCCTATACAACAATATAACTAAACTGTATTTGCAAAATAAGGCAGGTATATCTCATGAGTCAGGTGACCAAAGTTTCCTCTTGAGGGAGAAACAGAGATAAGTCATGGGTATCACACCACATTGCTCATACCTTAGTTCTGAATACGTCAGAGATGTGACTTGGGAGTCCACATACTCATTGCACACAAGGCGTCATTTGTCTGACGTACGAATGCGTCAGCGACTGACGCGGTCTTTGACGCCCCATTGTGAGAGCGACACCGTACAAACAGTGAATAGCGATGTGAACAGGGTATGCATGATAAGCCTTGCGTTGTATTATTGGCATATGGACATAATGCCCTTACAGACTTTATTAGCGCAACTGATCATGCAATCGAGATGAGGCCTCTTGTTCCAGGGGCATAAGGGATACATGGACATTCGACGAAGCAGTTCCTTTAATCATGGATCATGGTTTAAGTCACTTGAGTAAAGTTCGATTTTGATTTTTGCCTATTTTTTGTTATTATCACATCTTTTACACATGGTTATAAACTCTCATAATTAAAGATCAGACATCTTTGAGAACGAATGAATATGTTGATGAAAGCCAAAGGGGCTACATTGTAGTTTGGGTTAATTTTATACTTTGAGGGATAACTTAGGCAAAGATAGGACACCGAAATAAAAGACCAAATGCCTGGAGAGCTTGTACTTCGATGAATTACAAAGTAGAAGTTGAATGGTAACGACAAGCTGCTTTAAAGCGATAACTTTCTAAAGGTGATCCCTCCATCTGAGGAAATTGGGCACGCTCTTGACAATGTCAAATGTTTTGATTAACAAGATGTCAAACAATGAGATAGCTTAGGCAGACCACCCAATTTTTGTTTGACGTTGCTTTCTTCTTGTACAGACCGATTGCCTTAGTTTAACTTAACATTTTCGTTTTTAAATGTAGATTTTACGTAACATAGTTTGCAAAATTATCAATTGCTTGCCCTCAATTTCAACTTGAAAAATGCGGTCAATTTTGTTTAAATCACGAAACATAACAAAAACAGAACGTTGTATGTACGTGCCAAAGTACATTTTCTTCTCTATTTCTTTATTGTAATGACATGTTGTTCAGGTAAAACATTTGAAAAGTAATGTTTGACAACTAGTGTCATCCGCCTCCTGCGACGACATAAATCTCACCGCAGGGCAGGATTGTAACATATAAACTGGATCTTAGAAAGCAATTTTGGTTTGATATGCCTCCCAATCAAAGCGAGAGAGCTCTTCGTAATTTCCCACGAATCCGTCTGCCCTAAATATTTTGGAGTCTTTTCTTCGCGCCAAGTCAAATGTAGGTCAAGTAGGTTGATATTACGGGCATGCAAGGAGCTACTGTACTTCGCTCATTATGAGCCTACCATTAAAAAAATTGGAACTTGTAAGTGATATGATAATTTGTATTTAATGGATTTATCATATAATTGTGTGATTGAAAAAGAGAAAGTGATATATGTCCAGAAATATTCTACCCTATACATTTAGAATTTACATTCAAGGAGGGACTAAATAAATTAAAAATCAAACCTTTTTCAAACTGTTCATTTTCGTAATCTGAGAACTAAAAAATAAAAGCTTAATTTCAATTTAAGTACGCTCATCATCCTTTTGAATTATTTTGCTAACGCTGAAAACGAGGGGGAAAAATTAATTAATACATTCGTATTAATTCAGTACCTGCAGGAATAAAAACTAGGAAAATAAGATGATGAACAAGAAGAAAATAAGAACAGGAAGAAGAAGAAGAAGATGTACAAGAAGAAGAAGAAGCTGAAGAATAAGAAAAAGATGATATCAAAGAAGAAGAAGAAGGAATAAAAGAAGAAGAAGAAGAAGAAGAAGAAGAAGAAGAAGAAGAAAAGAAAGGAAAATATGAAGAAGAAGCAAAGAAGGAAATAATTTAGGGTTAAGATAAAGTCAGAGGGCGAAATTATACTAGGTCTCTCACCCCGCAATGAACTTGTGGGAGTCCTAGATTTCAATTCTGAAATTATAAAAAGAAGTACACAGACACAGGTTTCGATGCATAATACTAATCCACCCTTTATCTCTTTATCATAATAGATTTTCGTTATAATGACCCTTTTCACACCTGTATTGCCTCGCAGTCCCAATCCGGATTATAAAATTGGTCTTGATGATCAATATCAATATTTGTGTTTCGTGTGAGGACAAGGAATATCAGAAAAAACATAATCGTGTTAATCCGTTTATGTTTTGAATTACGACCCATTTAAAGTTATATCTCCGCCTACAGCCGTCACTTAATCCAAGCAAAAGATCTTATCTAAATACCTGTGCACCGATCCTCCACAATCTTCCCTCCCCATCCACCTGCCCTAGATTCAGAGTTATACCTTTATTCTTACCTGGTTTTTGCCTTAAAGAGAAAATACCATATTTTATCTGATTACCTGGATGTGTATCATTGTGTAGCTCATTGGCTTAGAATCACTTCATTGTATTTGGTGAGATCTAAATTGGCACAGAGCGGATATCGAGGTAAAAGCCATTGACTTCGTGACTTCCTAATCTGCGACCATGCACTTTGTAATCCCAGTCAGGTCGTAATAAATTGCTTTATAAATAGTCATAGTCTAATCTGTGATATTTACGATCATTATCTTTCCATTTTATTAACCAAATACATCGGTACTTATCATTAAGTATTGAGTAATACTTCTATGTAATTAATCGAATGAAGAGTTTGTACATATACCCCTAACAAAACAACAACAACAAAGCAAATCTATTGACCATGTTGACTTGTTGACGCGTCTTGTAAAATTTTGAAGTCACCCCGAAGTATCAAATTCTTTTTAAGCCACTGAAAATGGCAAAGAAAATCAACGTCATTGCTATCAATAGAGAAGGAAAATATACAGAGTAGGCCTATAATTTACATGCAACAAAATTCCAACTGAAAAGAGGTATTTAAAAGAAATTAAAAAATAAGTCAAGGCTATGACTGAAATGAACATGATGCAAGTAGGTAGTACACGTCAGCAAACAAGCCTTATATGAACAAAAATTGCGTTCACATCTGATTAACAGAGGCAGAGAACCGTACAATTCAAATGATATTATAACGATGTATTCAATCCTGAACTAAACTTTTTCTTTAACGTTTTTCCAGTTTAAATGTATTACGAATGTACAATATATGGTCAGGAACAGAGTACACTTTGTTTTATCTCGAGAATCTTTACAATGTAGAACTTTCAGGATGGCGTATTCTCACGGGTTCATTGTTTTCGGGGAAATTTTCGAACTCGTGACGTGCTTCCCTGCTATCTGTGAGAGATAACTTGCGCGTACTTGTACTTCAGAAAGTGCAAGACTTCAATCTCGTTTTTTAGTATATTTTGATAACAGATCTTTTTTAAAATCATGATTCAGCTCACGTATCAAATGGTATATTTTTAAAATCATCCAAACCGTACGAAAACTGATCAATAGAAATCTGTGCGAATCTGTGATTCTGTTTAAACTTTTTTGTAATGTATGCTAGACGTTATTAACAACATTTCATCACTTGTATCTAACTATATATTTATTAAATTATATACTTAAAAATATATCCATGTACCGTTTATTTATGTTTGTTTATCCCTAAACGGCATTTATATAAAAACAATATTTATGTAAACCAATAATTTCTTCCGAAGTTCGTGTAAAACCGCTAATCAATTATATTTTTTCACGTGTGTACATCATTGAATTCTTTTTCT
Source organism: Strongylocentrotus purpuratus (assembly GCF_000002235.5). Classification (NCBI taxonomy): domain Eukaryota; kingdom Metazoa; phylum Echinodermata; class Echinoidea; order Camarodonta; family Strongylocentrotidae; genus Strongylocentrotus; species Strongylocentrotus purpuratus. The sequence continues at coordinate 13,909,811 of NW_022145614.1, forward strand.
GAAAATACCATATTATTATGTATATCTGGCATGTTTAGTGTGAAGTTTATTTTTGGCATATATACATGATGTTCTGTGATTACAGAATTAAAATATCAAAGTTAAATCTAACTATATTTCCTTCTTTTGTGTCTATTCACAGGGAGATGCTGGAAGTCCTGCCCCCCAAAGTAAGTCTTTGCTTATATATTATTTTTTGTTGAATTTTCTATAACTTACTGATTTACTTAAAGGTAATACAAAGTTTTGGTATGGGGTCATGGATTTGGTTCAAATGAACATATTGGAAGCATATGCGATCCTACAATATTCAGAGATTGTTGTCGCGGTTGAAACCGAGTCTTAAGTTATGAAATTGTAAATAATAAACTCTGTATGATGTATAGCTCCCTCTCAAGGTCACGATATTAATTAAGCCATAAAACAATGTTTCTTGACTAAAATCGACCGGTTGGCTTTTCCCGTTTGGAAATTATATATCACAACTACAATTTCTGAGATTTTCATGTTCGCAGCTACCATTGTTTGGCCGTATGCGCTATTTGAAATTTATCACAATTTACCGGGAGCACCGGTAAATTTTTATATTCAATTTTTCTCGAAAACACAAGTGTTTGAGGGGCTAAATTTTCTGGTGCTTATAATACATCCACAGGGGCATCCAAATATATCAAAATGTTAAAGAATCACTATCCACCCAATTTCCAAAATTTCCCAAAACTTTGTATTACCTTTAACATCCAACGTACTTAATTCATAAAACATGCAGGGCCCCTACTGCGTTTAAAATCAGCAATTCACTTATCGCGAACGTTTTAAAGAGAGGGGACAGAGACATATACAGTCAGAGGCAATTAGCAGGAATACATAAAATTTTTACTCAAATAAACGGGTGGGGTCCAAATCAAGCATAAAACCATTAAGTCACAATAATTGATAAATATATGAATAGAGTGGATCAAATGAGATTTGCACCGTTTGCGGTTTAAAAACTTGGATCCTTTGACGTCACGTAAGTTGGACAATATTCATAGGGAAAAAACGATTTCAGTTCCTTTGCGAACAGACTGATTGAGCTCTGAAGCCGAGAGTCTACAAATCAAGCATAAATTGATGGAATCGTAACATTATTCAGTCACTGAATTGATATTTCTTTTTTAACTAAATAGTAAATATATCATTTTTTTAAATGTATTAAATTTTTTCATCCTGCTTTCATAGTCATTTACGATCTTGCCATGGTTTATAATATAACAAATCGTGTTAACAGTAAAAGATACTTATAACAATTGGTATGGTTTCGTTTTCATCATGATATGCATAACGTTTTAAAATTACACAATTAAATTCATGTTTGGTCTCTTCAAATAAACAAATATACAAATAACATGTCATTGATGTTTGCCGGAAAGAAAGAAGGCTCTCCCACCACGATTGATAGAACTGCAATGTAATGCTTTCTAATTTTGGTTTTATACAACATGAAGGAAGACCCCAAATTTGACGTGTTATTGAGATAAAACTTGGCACAGCTCTTCGCTGATGTTTAACTCACAGGTTTAAAGGTATAGGCCAGTTTTGGAAATACCCCCCTCTAAAAAAATGAAATGGAAGCTCTTATTACCAATCATGCGAAAGAATATGTTTTGACTAATACGTGATGATACACAGTTTGCCGGTAAACCGCCTACTATTTGGTATATTTGATAAATTATCATATCGATCCGGCATGGATAGATATCGCGAATGCACTTCAACATTGAACATTTGGGGATATATTTCTGCTTTTTTGCGAATTTTTGAAGTATTGCCATCTAAACCTCTGACGGCAATATTTAAACAATATTGAATGCTTATTTTGCACCTCAAACCCTTGAACCGCAATTTTACCACTACCGGTCTCTATCTTAAAACCCTTGCATTAAAGCCACGATCTTCAATTGCATGTTTTAACGGGTGATATTTGTTCCTTATAATTTTACCAATATATTAGTATTCCACTCACGACAAGAAGAAGAACAACAACGGAAATAGTAATATTAGGGATATTAATAATGAGGATAATGATGAGGATGATGAAGATGGTGGTATAGTTGTTGATGATGATGATGATGATGATGATGATCATGATCATGATATGGATAAAATAACTACAGCATTGATTATTATAACAATAAAAATAATCGGAATTACACCATATTATCATTGTCAACGCTGATAATCCTATGGTGTCATGTCTGTCAATGTCCAAATTTACCTGATCATGACATTTCTGGCGCGCGGCTGGACACATTACAAAGATTATCCTGAATTTGATCTTTGGCTGAGGTACCATTTTGGGCACCAGGTAGCTAATTGAATTACATTTACATCAACCTGGTAGAAAGAGACAATTTTAACAAAAATATTGCATTTCATATTGAGGTCAAATTTTCAGAGGAGGGGTTTAGGAGGATGGGAGACTTTTAAAGGGATCACTTGTTATTGAAGGGAACTTCGCCTATTTGTCGAGGACCCAAGCCAATTTCCGGCTGGAGTGAAATGCCAAACTCACTACTACGGTATGGTATACGCAAACGACTAGGTGCTTATACTGGCATCGAGATACGCTGCTGCTGACATGGGCGTAGCGAAAGGCGAAGGGGGGTGAGAGTAGTTGGTACGAGGGGGGGGGGGGGGCTCTGCATTTGCTCTTCTTTTTTTCATTGCCTATTTTGTCTCCTTCTTTGTGCAAGATTGATAAATAAAGTCGCGTTTTTTTTTAAATGTAAAAACGGTATGTTGAGGACTCCCCTCTTTTCGAGTTTAATTACCTCTTATTTCTAATTATCCCAAACCGAATATTAATAGGAAATAAATGAATGAATAAAACAAACAGAAATAAAAGAATAGTGGACAATAGTTCAAATAGATTTTAAGGAACTTTTTGATCTTTTGACCCCCCCCCCCCCCCCAAAAAAAAAAAAAAAAAAAAAAAAAAAATTGATGAACTTTAAAAATCTATTGAGTGAATTTATGATAAAAACAACTTATTGTAATTGTAGTAGTAATGATAATGGAAAAGCTTTACAAAACTTGTTGCATTCTGCTGTCAGTTTATGTCCCCATGTCGCTACCCAATTTTAATAGTAAGGCTATGGAATATCAGGCATGTGTCCAATGGGAATCAAAATACCATGCCAGCATTTCACATGAGTTCAGTGATGATAGCAGAGTAGCGTCACTTGTAACATTACTGTGGCGTAACCAGGGTTGGTTGAAAGATGTTGATGATGATGATGAAAGAACGTTCACCTTTATCACACTTCCATGTAACCCCTCCTCCCCTCCCTCCGTTATGGGTCATCGTAAACCCAAGGGCCCGTATTCTGAAGTCAGGTTTAACTTTAAACCTAGGTTTAAGTCTAGTCTAAGCCTCGCCTAACTCTCAGATTTAAACCTAGGTTTAATTTTGCGTTTCTGAAGTCGGGTTTAACTTAAACCTAGGTTTAAGCCTGGTCTAACTCTGTGGAAATTGTACACATATTTAAACCTGGGGTACACCTAGTTTAAGTCTGGCTTAAGTCAGGTCTAACTATTTGTTGGATATTCAGAGGAGAAGAAGACAACATTAAAAGACATTGGCCCGTATTCTGAAGTCAGGTTTAGTTAAACCCAGGTTTAACTTTAAACCCGGGTTTAACTAAGCCAGACTTCAGGTCTAAGTATCATTTCAGTTTCTGAAAGCCAGGTTTAGTTAAACCCAGGTTTAAGTCTAAAACCCAGGTTTAAAGTTAAGCCAAGGTTTAACTACCATGGAGATGTAGTCTGCTTCTACTGCACATGCTCAGTACAGCTCATCCATCTTCAAGGGTAGCTGATATGGCCTTTATAGGCTTTGTTATAGCTGGATTTCGTGCTGCAAAGTTAATAATTTCAATTCAAAATATTCGACACAAACAAATCTCTTTCGAAGCAACCATTGAACGTTATGACGTGATTTTTTGTTTTGTTTTACCCTTTGATTTATTGTTAAACTGCTGAAAAAGTCTGAATCGAGGTGGAATTGATCTTTACGAATAATAAATAATACAAAAATCGGGATTCTACAATTTCTGCATGCCCATGCAGATTAGTCAAAACTTCCAGAACAACATAAAAATGCTCTAAATAAGATTTAGATGACTAAAAGAGAAACTAAAAATGATCAAAAATACCTTCTTGATGCAAAATAACTAGTCTAAAGTCAACATTGCTGAAGCTCATTTGTTTGATTTTTAGTTTTTTTTTAGGACAATGGAATCCTTTTTCGAACCGACATGTCGGGTATCATGATCCCCTTCTCGATCACCGTGCGCGCATATCATCGATCGTGCGCGCATTCATTTGTACAAGTACACACGGTTTAGAAATATTGCATTGTCCTAACAAAAAACGCTTAAAATTCGACCATATTATATGAGCTTCAATGTTGACTTTGGACTAGTTATTCTGCATCAAGAAGGTATTTGTGATCATTTCTCTTTCAGTCATTTTAATCTTATTAAGGCCTAGGTCTAGATCTAGATCTAGACCTCTAGTGCATCGTTCGGGGCATCTTAAGGATGTTCTCGATGTTTTGACATCATAATATAAATAGACTAGGCGCGCCTAATCGGTCTAGGTCTAGAGTCTAGACTAGATCTAGGGCAGATTCTACCCAAAACTCTACTAGATCTAGGTCTAGAGTTCCGGCTTAATACACTCGTCGGCTCTTAATTATACTAATCCATGATTGTCTTATAAATATAGATTATTCTAATCCAACCTTAGGCCTACAGTTTTATTTTAGACCCTATCTCGCATTTGTTTACATCGTTGGGACGCAATTTGAAAATGTGTATTGCACTCACAGTTTCAAAACTACGTGAGCATAACGTCAAACTAAAGGTATGGGGCTACTATATTTGTTTTCCTCTGCAACAAAGTGATACGTGTTGATTTACTTTGGCAACTTTTTAGTTTCAAGGATTGTCGTACTATACAAATCACACAATCTTATATAAAATATAAAATCTTAAGACTTAGAAAATATTAGGCATAAAGATTCAATAAGCAAATGAAGTATCCAAATTAATGTTCAAACTTGCCGAAGGCATAAAATCGCAAGGCCCACTTTTATCCGCAAGCGATGTGTGTGTCTCTCCAATGTTGGAGTCAATGCAAATCGCTGTTTGTTTGGTATTTAAAAAAAAGACAGCGATGACAAACAAATCATCGTCGCCATGATTGTGAAAGGTTTTTTTCTTTCCACAAGAGCTCTCTCCGGTCTCATTATTTGCAATAATTCGTCGTAATGGCCCGTATTCTGAAGTCAGGTTTAACTTTAAACCTAGGTTTAAGTCTAGTCTAAGCCTCGCCTAACTCTCAGATTTAAACCTAGGTTTAATTTTGCGTTTCTGAAGTCGGGTTTAACTTAAACCTAGGTTTAAGCCTGGTCTAACTCTGTGGAAATTGTACACATATTTAAACCTGGGGTACACCTAGTTTAAGTCTGGCTTAAGTCAGGTCTAACTATTTGTTGGATATTCAGAGGAGAAGAAGACAACATTAAAAGACATTACGACGAATTATTGCAAATAATGAGACCGGAGAGAGCTCTTGTGGAAAGAAAAAAACCTTTCACAATCATGGCGACGATGATTTGTTTGTCATCGCTGTCTTTTTTTTAAATACCAAACAAACAGCGATTTGCATTGACTCCAACATTGGAGAGACACACACATCGCTTGCGGATAAAAGTGGGCCTTGCGATTTTATGCCTTCGGCAAGTTTGAACATTAATTTGGATACTTCATTTGCTTATTGAATCTTTATGCCTAATATTTTCTAAGTCTTAAGATTTTATATTTTATATAAGATTGTGTGATTTGTATAGTACGACAATCCTTGAAACTAAAAAGTTGCCAAAGTAAATCAACACGTATCACTTTGTTGCAGAGGAAAACAAATATAGTAGCCCCATACCTTTAGTTTGACGTTATGCTCACGTAGTTTTGAAACTGTGAGTGCAATACACATTTTCAAATTGCGTCCCAACGATGTAAACAAATGCGAGATAGGGTCTAAAATAAAACTGTAGGCCTAAGGTTGGATTAGAATAATCTATATTTATAAGACAATCATGGATTAGTATAATTAAGAGCCGACGAGTGTATTAAGCCGGAACTCTAGACCTAGATCTAGTAGAGTTTTGGGTAGAATCTGCCCTAGATCTAGTCTAGACTCTAGACCTAGACCGATTAGGCGCGCCTAGTCTATTTATATTATGATGTCAAAACATCGAGAACATCCTTAAGATGCCCCGAACGATGCACTAGAGGTCTAGATCTAGATCTAGACCTAGGCCTTAATAAGATTAAAATGACTGAAAGAGAAATGATCACAAATACCTTCTTGATGCAGAATAACTAGTCCAAAGTCAACATTGAAGCTCATATAATATGGTCGAATTTTAAGCGTTTTTTGTTAGGACAATGCAATATTTCTAAACCGTGTGTACTTGTACAAATGAATGCGCGCACGATCGATGATATGCGCGCACGGTGATCGAGAAGGGGATCATGATACCCGACATGTCGGTTCGAAAAAGGATTCCATTGTCCTAAAAAAAAACTAAAAATCAAACAAATGAGCTTCAGCAATGTTGACTTTAGACTAGTTATTTTGCATCAAGAAGGTATTTTTGATCATTTTTAGTTTCTCTTTTAGTCATCTAAATCTTATTTAGAGCATTTTTATGTTGTTCTGGAAGTTTTGACTAATCTGCATGGGCATGCAGAAATTGTAGAATCCCGATTTTTGTATTATTTATTATTCGTAAAGATCAATTCCACCTCGATTCAGACTTTTTCAGCAGTTTAACAATAAATCAAAGGGTAAAACAAAACAAAAAATCACGTCATAACGTTCAATGGTTGCTTCGAAAGAGATTTGTTTGTGTCGAATATTTTGAATTGAAATTATTAAATTTGCAGCACGAAATCCAGCTATAACAAAGCCTATAAAGGCCATATCAGCTACCCTTGAAGATGGATGAGCTGTACTGAGCATGTGCAGTAGAAGCAGACTACATCTCCATGGTAGTTAAACCTTGGCTTAACTTTAAACCTGGGTTTTAGACTTAAACCTGGGTTTAACTAAACCTGGCTTTCAGAAACTGAAATGATACTTAGACCTGAAGTCTGGCTTAGTTAAACCCGGGTTTAAAGTTAAACCTGGGTTTAACTAAACCTGACTTCAGAATACGGGCCAAGGACTCATGTAGTAATGTTTACATGTTATTAAGCATAGCAGGTGAAGCACGCAAAGTGTAGTGGGATGGGGCGAATCCAGACGCCCCCAATTTTTGCGACCCCCTGATCAGAATATCTAGTTTCATCCGTTATCGTGTGTGATCTATGGGGGAAGGACTGGGAAATTCCGGCTGAACGAAGGCCCACGGGACCAAAATTATACAAACTTAGTAGCCTACTCTACGGTCTTTAATGGTCCAGTTCAGGTCTGCGATTCCGAAAGCCCCCGAGAACAAATTTACAAAAATGTCAGCAGCCAACGGTACAGTCTTCGTCTCGTGGATATTCTTAATATGCATTTCATCAGAAGGCCCACACAAACAAATCTTTAAGGCTTATGGACCTCATCATGAACCGTTAGAAAATGCCAAAATATAGATATGCCGGTCTCATGGCCTCATGGGCCTTCGGTCTCGCGAACCTTTGGTCAACGGGGCTGTAATCATGAAATACAAATGAAAGTGGGGGAGATAGATGTGGTTAGGTGGAAACCCCAGCCCCTCAAACTTAACACTATCACGTACATGTAAACTCTTGCCTGCACGCATTTTGTTTTGTCGGCGTCAAACTACGATGTTTGGGTTTTTCAAGTTAGACTTTGATGACAGAGTGCAGCTGGAATAAAGCCAGGAACATAAAAGTAGTGGAGAAGAGTGATTCTATGATTTTTAAGCATTCATGAACCCCCCCCCCCCCCCCCCCCCCCCCCACCTTCCCTCTCGTCTGTTTTCCAAAAGACAGATTACGAGACTTTGGACGTAGCAAACACAAACTCTAAAACAAAGCCATACACCCCATAATGGCTCACCTCCTATAGACCACCTATAGACCTAGTCTAGAAGTCTCCTCTCGAATCGACATTGCTCTTTTGGGGTAGCTAAACTGGATGCAGAATTGTAATGCGTTTTGACGCAAAATGATCACTATGTCTTGACGCCTGTTGCACATCAGGCGTCATTAGGGACTTTTCGATTTGCACATCGACATAGTAGACTGCTACTTGTGACGTCCTTTTAAGGAACACAAGGACGTCACACATAGCAGTCCACTATGCCGACGTGCAAATCGAAAAGTCCCTATTAACTGATGCAGGACTGCGTCAGCGACTGGTGTGGTCTGTGACGCGCTAGAGACAGTATAAAGTGAATGCAAAATGAACAATTACAACCTTGCGTAGAAATACTGATCATGCCGATGCCTGCACTGATAGCTCTCATTGTTTGGAATAGCGTAGGTATTAGCGCATTCGAAATGACGCCGCGTGTGCAATTGACTTAAAGCAATACCCTATGTCAAACGCAGACTTTGCTATTAAATAACAGAGTAAAAAGAAATAGAAGATAGAACCAGATTTGAGTGGATTTGGTAAATCCAATGGTAAGAGCCCTTCATTCAAATGTATCACTGCAACGACAATTTTAGCCAATCAAGACTCTTTAATAACCCAACCATCAGAGGTATATTGAACAATCGATTAATTCCATCTTGATAATCAGACTGGAGTCTATCTGATAAAACAATAATTATAGTCATACTACCAAACTCGACTCTTAAACCAACTCCAAACCGACCGATTGTTTGCCATTGTGGTAATGTAATTTCTTGTTGGGTCTCTAGTCGGTCTGAGGTCGGTCTGATGTCAGTCTCGTTGTCGTGACTTGGTTATGATATTGACAAAAATGCCGTTTACATTTTTTGAAATGATCAGGCATTAAAGATATCTACCACTGATAAAAAAATGAAACCAGGTCTCTGTTATCGAGTTATGTTTGAAGGTACAATATTTTAAATTGATTTTAACAATTTACGAAACGAAAAGTATGTTACATAAAGATTAAGAAAGATTATACCAAATCTGTGTCAATGAGATATTGAATAGTTGCTGAATCACATCATAATAGCTGGGCAGTATGATTGCATGTCTGGCAAAATCGGTTATCTAAAGTCTAAACTCATGATACCAAAAACCTCACGATCAAAAATCAAATCGTTGCCAAAAGATGAAAGCTAACCTGGGAGAAAATGTTATGCTTACAAAAGTCATAAAAATTAAACAATTTTCATTTCTGCCAGATATGTATCATCGGATGGTTCGTCCAGCATCTGCTGTCTTTCCTCGCAAACTGGTTTCGTCCCTCAACTTAATCTAGGTCGGGCAAATGTTTTGGCTTGCCTGCAATTATTAGCTACGGAGCTTCATATTTTATAATTCAAATTCTGGAGACTCATACTGAAACCCATTCTCCCCGATTTGCTATTTTTGTCTCTGTCCTTTTCCATGTCTTATTAGCCAAAGGTTCTCTTCTCCTGTGCACCTTAATAGGTTCTAGGTTAACCTTTATATATCTACATTGTCTTTATCTAATATTAATGAACTTATTGCAATACGTCTGACCCAAGATTACATCATTACGTAATGGAGTTCTGGGGCATGAATAAAAGAAAAGTGTTGTCATTAATTTGTATTCATTTAGTTATAATAAATGTCAACATTTTATCTAAACTTTCTTGTTAGTAACTTAATCCAATATTTATGAGATTATTGCAATAATATGTCTGACCAAGATTACACTATTACGTGATGAAGTTCTGGGGCATGAATATTACAAGCTCTGCTTTTTGAAGCATGCTCCACCGTTTTACGTTTTATATCTACACCTAGGGCACTGGCTTTCACCGACTTTCGTCGTTAAACGGGGGCATCCTTCTTTATTTATACTACACTCTCCGAAGATGGACGTCCTTGTTTTCATTCAAATCAAAGTCGATTCCTCTATAGCGCCCTAAATAGCTCTCAAAATGTTCTGCGGTTATTCCCCTCGGAAGAATCATTTTGAACCTCTTATGCCTAATAAGAGAGTCATAATATATTACGGTATTGCCTTTCGACACCTTTAACCCCCCCCCCCCCCCAAAAAAAAAGTGCTGTTGTTAATTGTAATTCATTTAGTCATGTTAGATTTCAACATCGCCAAAATAAATGATATTCACCAAATCCAAGTCAAAGACCATATCAATCTATTTGTCTGACTTTTCTGATATTACCCTAGAACAAACAAATCATAAAATATGTATTGAAAAACACCAATAATGCAACAATTTATTTGCGTAGAACTGGTCATACTATAAGAGTAATTAAACCTCTAAAAAGAGAAGTGTACACGACGTACGTAGGCCTAATTTTTGAGTTGTTGAAGATTTCATGAAATCTTTCTTGTATACCAGGATGCACTGCGGGTGAACCCTCAAGAAACATGAATTAGCAAGGAACATTCTAATTATGTGATGACAGGGGACATTTAAGACGGATGCTGTCTTGTGCCTCCAGTGTCCTATAACGTCAAGTACATGATGACGCTGTTAGTTGTCTCTCAGTTGACTTGACGAATATAGGGGAAGCTCAAACTTGTTAAAAAAAGATAGAGAAAAGTGGACGATGCAGGATTTAGAATTAGGGACGGCTTCAAAGGGGGGGGGGGTTGAGGGTGCATAATGGGAGCATCCCCAAGTCAAAGCGTTTGCTTTCCCGATAACCACCCGTCAGCCCGGCAAAACATGAAATCTAAAGGGCGATTCGAAAGGGTTACACCCCCTATCACCATTTTGGTAGCTGAAATTAATGAAAACACAATGAGAGATCCCTAACCAGCGGCAACACCATATTAGCATGGTGGGGGCATCGCCACTCAACCCATCCCCCTCTCTTCCGTTAGCAATTAATTCGACGAAACATTATGTTAAACATCATCTGAATCAGCACCTGATACAAATTAAACCACATTATTTCGTACCCAGCTTCAATCATGGACCTTACCCAACTTTCCAAGTCATACTATACACCTAATGATGAGTGACGTATATTGTTTTGTCTCTCACGTCTCATTCATTTCCCTAATTTGAAGATCATAACGAAGGACGCGCGTGACGGGTTAATATCCAGCATTAGTGGGATAATGCCTGCAAAAGCAGACACACATGCAGACAAAATCTGACGAATTCACCAAATTGACTGTCCGTGACTTTGGACTGAATTGACATCTTTATCTTCTTGTACCATTGTTCATGTATAAAATATGGTGAGGCCTAGATAGCTCCGTTACCACTTCCGTAAATACATTGGCCTACTTCGGGTTATTGAGTTTGAAGCCAGTGTGTCATGTGTACAATCACATGTGCAAACCAAGTTTGGCCGCGTTGTGCTTATAGGCCACTCTGCAGTAGTGTGGAGCGATGTTCTATTAAAAAGCCAATACACGTGATGCGTCATCTGCCTGGCGTAGGGCTGCGTCTTAACATGTGCGATCTTTGACGCATGCACCGTGTGAGGTGGTCATCATCTTACTACGAAAAGAAGAGTGTGAACATTGCGTTGAATTACTGACACACGCATTCACTAGGCACATGCCAGAGCCTTCCATGCGCTTTATTAGCGCAGGTTATATTGCAATCGAAATGCATGACGCCTATTGATCAAATGAGCCTATGGTCAGGCAGTGAGAACAGTCTGGTAGACAGACCGTAATTCTTTTGTAGTATTTGTACACGGCAATGACCAAGCCATTGATTGAAAACGGATATATGTCTGACAAATTGAAGCAATTATGGGGGGTCTCGTGTCTCGTCGCTCGACGACTAGAAAGGGTTGAGTAATATTTCAATTTAGACTATCTTTTAAAGTAACTATCTCGTATAATTACAAGCCGCCATGATACTATTCAGATTTATTTGTTGTAATCTGTGATTGATTGATTGATTTATTGATTGATCGTTTGATTGAATCACTGGTCGATTGATTGGTTGATTGGTTGGTTGGTTGATAGATCGAATGTTTATTTTATTGATTGATTGAGAGGGAAGAGAGAGAGATACTGGGAGGGTGGAAGGGACTCCGTCATTTTGACTTTTTTTTTGCAGGAAATAAACGGTTCAAACCATTCGTCAATAACTGAGTTGATATGTCTCTCAACAACATTATCAGTACTGTGTGATTTTGAGATTTATTGATATATATCAAACAAAACAAAACATGGAGAGCATTTTAAACATACTAATTAGCTTTTCTTTAAGTCTTCTCGCAGAGAAGAATATTGCATGTTGAATATATGAGTATTGGTTTAATATTACCTCGTAGGGTTTTGTATGTATCGTATTATCTATGTCCGTATGGTAAAATTAAAAAAAGTTGAACACGGCACGACTGAGAGGTATATTAACTGATTGACGAAATGTTTGGGATGAGAAATAGTTTACGCTGCCTTTCATCATAATCATTTAAACTGGTTTTGCGCGATACAATTTAAAAGGTTACATAGTTCCTTTAACAAATAGTATTGTGTCTAAAATATTGTATCTTTCATCCCTTTCTCAACGTTTCTATGGGCTACTATTGTCATTTTTGGCTTGATGCGAAAATTTGATTATAGCTTGCCAAAATACATCTGTCATCCCTTTCTGTTCATGTTATAAAGTAGCCTGAGTAGTCGGCTGGACATGATTTCGATAAAATAAAAAGAGGTTACAACGTCCTTTCCTTGCCTCTTCCTGAGTATCCCACTTTTCCTGCTTATCTTTCATATTCCTTTCTTTATTCCTGTCTCTTTACGTCTTTCCTTCTTACTTAAATCATTCTATCTTGCTTTCGATTACGCTTTCACATTTCCCCCTTCCTTCATCACTCCATCCCTCCCTCCCGTTTTGCTCTCCCTCTCTATCCACCCTCTTTGCCTCTCCTTCCCTCTATTATCCTCTCTCTCTCTCTCTCTCTCTCTCTCTCTCGCTCTCTCTCCCTCCCTTTATTATCCCCCTCTTCCTCCCTTTATTACCCCCCTCTCCCTCTCTCCCTCCCTCTCTCGCTCCTCTCCCTATCTCATCTCAAATGTATGTCATGTTCCTAACAATATGTACTTTCAGAATAAATCGCTAGTGGGTGCCTGCCAACAATGTTGTTAATAACTTCCTCCACTGAAGTGCACAAAAGCAAGTTTGTCATCAGTCTGCCTTCAAAACAATGGAGGCACCCGTTCTAATGTACTTATACACATGAATCCCCCTCTGCGTCGTCCTCCTCCTCTTCCTCTTCCTCTTCCTCCTCCTCTTCTCCCTCCTCCTCCTCTTCCTCCTCTTCCTCCTCCTTCTCCTCTTCCTCCTCCTCCTCCTTTTCTCCTTCTTTTCTTCTCCGACATCTTTTGTTTTCTTCTTCTTCGTCGTCGTCGTCGTCGTCGGCTTTTTCTTTCTAACCTCCTGCTCGTCCTTCTGTTGGTCTTTGATTGCTTGACAGTTTTTTTATGTTTTATGTTTGAAGTAAAGTTGGAATCTCTGAAACAAAGAGTGCATCGATGGTCTTGAAATCAAATTATCGACGCTGTATAGCACATTTATATACTCTATACACAAAATTTATTCGAGGTACCAACGTAGTAATGTGCTTTGTGAATTGTTATTATTATAATTCACAGTATAACTTTGACAGAAAACAAACAACAGCACACTTTGCTTTCTCAGTACTTAGAGAGGTATGCAAGACAATTGCCTGAAGATGTTTGTGGTTTGTCAAATAACAATTATTTCTTGCTTTAAAGTGATTATGCTCAATTTTTCGGATACTCGTAATTCTGAACAAACAACTTCCCTACGCTCGGACCATTGATCACATTAATTTGAAAAATCAAATGAGCTTGGCTTATCTGAACGTTGTTTTTTAATGCTTTAATTTTAAGGTTCGTCAATCACAAAGTTATCATTTGTCATGAACTTTTGGATTAACTCACCTTCGGTATAATGAGACATTACCATCATGGTAACATTAATAAGTTTGTGCTGGTGTGTGGCCATTACTTTTTTGCTACCAACTCTTTTTTTTTAAAATTTAAATGCCATATACAGCCCTTCGTTTGACGTTTAATATTTGTTAAGGTTTTTGTTTAATTCCCAGATTTTTACCTTTTCAAACACAAAATACACAGGTAAAATGCAAGATATGAATGAGTAAATTGTTCATATACTGGTATCTGTATTATATTGACCGTTTACATGTACGAAGGATTACATATATTTCTCAATGGCCTGACAAAGCTCTGCCTTTTTTTAAAACACTATCACATTTACCGTCAATGTGGGGGTAGATGCGCGTTATCAAAGCATGTTCTATTTTGCTGATTAACAAGTTATTAATTTATTATTTTCCTATTTACTTCAGTTTTATTGTACACAAATTGTTTTCTTTTTACAGCCTAATGGCCTTCTTTGAAACAGAGTATAAGATATATTCATAATAACACGGTGTGAGTAACGTGGGCCCATGCCCATGCGTGTCTACGCGCTACTCAAAGTATAAAATTGTGTCAATTTTCCTTCGTTCGTTCTTGTGACGAAGTGAGACGAAGGAGTCACTAATTTCAAGATTTAAAATGGCGAGTCATGTTCCTTTCAAAATATGTCACGCTGTGACCGTGTCATTGGAGTGTGTATTTTGTCCTCCAAAATGATAGATTTTTTTTAGAAAATCATAAATATGTGACCTCGTGATGACCTGCATGTTGTCAATCTATCCAAGGTCCTTGATCTATCGAGAGACTGTCACTTAGAAATAATTTGGTAGGAGTTATGCTTCCTGAAATAAAAATGAGGTGGACGCATAACTTATTAAGAAAATTATAACTTTAATGAGCAAGTGCCATTTTAAATTACGAAATTTGATTTGTCATGGGAATTGCTTTTCAAAACTTTCGTCTGAGTGGTTTTAAATTGACAGGGAAACCCTTACGGAAACGAGCACTTCTTATTAGCCGTCAATGATGTTATGTTAGATAGGTAGTGAAGTTGAATTTTGAATGACTTAATAAACTTGAAATAAGTCGTTCATTAGGTTAGACTTTAGTTGTTTATCATTAACGTCAGAAAATGTCCAAACGCACATGCAATGTTTAAAAAAAAAGGAGGTGGGGCTCTATCCAGGCAACATGTCAGGCGATATGCTCTCAGTTTTATTTTATGGATGTGATTTGTTAATGTATTCATTTTTTCTCTCCTCTCTTCCTCTTCTCTTTCTCTCTCTCTCTCTCTCTCTACAGGCCCGAATGAATCACCCGAGACTCTCATAGACGGTATGCTGGATATCATAGCAGAAAACGAAGGGATCGATGGAGGTGAGCACCGTTCATTCCTTGAACCAAAAATCAATGCAATAAAACTGATCAATAATATTTATTTATTATGTAAAAGTTAATGAAATTCCATGGCAAAAGTTCCATTTGCAAAATGAGATATACTTGTAAATATATATATACTTAGATTTGGTCTATTCCTCCGTACAGTGCTCAATGATTATAGGCAGAGCAAAATATAGGCGTGAAAATCGGAGTTGCAACCATGTTCCATTAGTCTGCCTTATTCAATATATATATATATATATATATATTTATAATGTTAATATGACTGATTCAGTAAATAGGCCTACTTAGTTTCCGACAGGTCTTCGATCTTCACGATCGTATGTTTTCAGCGCTTGTTTCGGGCCTAATGCTCAAATTATTATGAATCATCGCATGGGTAAACAATATTTATATCGCAATAAGTAAATATTCCTTACTCCAAAATGTCAACATTGTTGTGTACTCGTGAGTGTGAAATATTTGGTACGGATACAATCTCTAGCTTATCCAATCTCTGTTTTATGTTATACCCATATTTCCGGCCAAATACACGTTCATTCTAGAGGTTGAACATAGGGCACCACTTTAACTGAAAATCGATCATTTATAAAATGGAAGAAAAGGAAAAACAATGAGAGAAAAAAATCGATGACGTGGTCATCCTGATTTCTTGACGTGAAATGACCTTTTGACTTATTATTTAGTCAGATTTTGGTACACTCTTTAAAAAAAGAGTGAATTTTCACTCTATTTTCACTTTATTGGGAGTGACGTCCGTGATCTCTTGTTTAGGAGTGAAAATCGATTGATTTTAGAGTGCTCTCTAAGAATAAAAGAGTGAATGTTCACTCTATTTTCACTACATTTTCACTCTCCAGAGGAGTGACGTCCGTGATCACTCGATTTTTTTAGAGAGAGTACAAAGTCATTCAGGGCAATTTAGCTTGGTAATTCAGAGGAATAAACCATGTAATCTTTCTTCTTGCTTTTTTAGCTCTTGATAATGATAATTCGACACCTGGAAATTTTTATCAGGTTTGTGGGAAGGTGATTTCAATCTCGGCATCCGTTTTGGGGGGGTAAAACGATAAATGAAGTCAATTTGAAAATGAAAAGAATAATGTATTTTTGTCAACGAACCATGAGATTTCAATATAAACTAAAGAATTTTTTTTTCGCAGACAAGTTCATGTTTAACCTCACCATCCAGGAGCTCACCTGTCTCAATCAATGAAAAAAAGCTTTGGGCAAATATCAAAATTTATCGACATAATTGAATCAATTTGAGGGTAATTCTCAGGTATGTAGTCTATATCCGCAAGCGATTCCTGTCGTGATACATTGGAGCGTCCTTTTTCATGTTTTGTTTTTCCTCTTCTAAATGTTACTGGGATGTATTCCGTGTCTGGCAATACATCACTCAGACAATAATATTCAAAAAGTATTTATCCTCATGTTTTCGTCTGGGTGGATTAAAAAGTCAAAATGAGTTTACCCTCAAGATGTTATGATTAAATTTGTACCTCCTCAAAATTCAATTAATTCCATTATTGTGTGTTATTGAACCTAATTGATTTCACGTATAATATTGTCAGATAGAGTTCAGCATTTGATGCCGGCTCTTTCAGTGTGTTTTTCTATGTTATCAAAGAAATAATGCGATTATCGCATTATTTTGTCGGAAACTGCTTTTGATTTTTATTCGATGATCATGAAGATTAACCCATTTGATATCGCAGGTGAATATTGCGGGTAATATTTAGAATGTAAATTGCGGGAAATGATTAACAAATAGAAGATTAGGTGTTTAGTGCATTTGATAGATGTGGATTAAAAGCTTGTGAAAAACACTTCTTTCTTCTTTATGTTTAGATTTGGCATGTTTTATTTGATAATGCATTTATCAATATAAAAACTAGCCTAAGACATAAGCATTCGAGGTTAAGTGAGGGGAGCTCTGGCCCCTTAATCCCCACTGCACTACTTATAGCTACTTGCGCCCTCTATATAGCAAACAATGCCTAATCGGTGCCTGTTGGTCCCCCATGATCCCTTTTTTCTTATGTTAACTGAGAGCTGGTTTGATGAGATAACCATCTGTCAGTGACCTTGCAGGGAGTTTTAATCTCCCTGGCCAAACTAGTGCAGACGGGCTTTAAGTATGTTTCGGGCAAACTCATATTCTGGCAGCAAGGTGATCTCTTGGTAACTCTTTATATCCAGTGTATTGTTGAGCAAACGAAAGTTTATAAAAGGCTATGAATAATTTGAAATTATTTAACAAGAGGCTTGATCGCCACCATAAAAGTTTCAAAATTTTGCTCGTTCGCTTCCTAAATTTAGGGACCTTGAAAGTCTATATTCGGTCAGGAGATGTCAGCCACTGGTGAAAATGTACCCGAAATCCCGAATGTTCTTGGGCTAAAGTAGTCAGTATGCAAACTAAAAATAACGGATTTCGTTGTTCAACGCATCTAAATAATGATTTTTGAATTAATCCGATCTAACGATCTGATTAGCATGCGGCTGTTATTTGAAAGGAAATGTGTAACTGTTTTACAATATAATTATTCGGCAAAGCTGAACACAATATTGGCTAGGTGATTAGGTTGTATAGGCCTATTCAATTATGTAGATACACTGTAGTTACAAGATCTCTTTTTCAAGGAATTATTGAAAACATTTCTCTTTTCAGAATTCTTAAACCCTGTTGCATTTCATTACTTTGTTTATAGTTATCTTAAGTTTAATTCAATATCATGTTATATTTATTTTGTAAACACTGTGTAATAATAATATACAGAGCGTATTATGAAAGTGCTAACTATATATCACGAACAACTTGAATGGTAAGAAAATGTATAGTTTCTTGTAGTTTTAGTTTGTGTTTACATAACCAACCATAGATTTCATTTTCAAAATGGCAAATAACTTCATTTAAAGATTAATAGGTCAGATTAAACTGCGCATTGTCATTCAACTCAAGTGCATTTCCAATTTCATCACCGCCCTCAAACTCAGTCGCAGCTTAGCGGGCTTACAGCGCCGCTAGGGTAACTGACCCATGTCTTCTCGCCGGGATCTGAGGCGCGGTTTCCCCTCAAGAAGCCCCATCTATCTGCAGCTAGCGAGCGTGCCTAGTTTTGCCATGCTGCTGGAGTTTGCTCGCTTGATTTGGTATTTGATCGCTCGGTGACTCCAAACTTGCCGAATATTATGAAGATCAAGTAGATTAAATGTGGGGAGATAAGTTTGAAAAGTAAACGAAAAAGAAGTAAAGAGAATGTAAAGGTTAATAAATGAGGAATGGCAGATAGTGCGGGGAAGAGAAAGACGAACGAGAATGTAATGAGAGGAGACTGAGGATTAGAGGGAGGAAGACAGAGAAGAAGAAGACCAAAGGCGTAACGAAGATGAAGAAGGAAAAGAAGGAGTTGGAGGAGAAGAAGAAGGAGAAGGAGTCGGAGAAGGAGGAATACGTGGAGAAATGATGATGAAGAAGAAGAAGAAGAAGAAGAAGAAGAAGAAGAAGAAGAAGGAGGAGGAGGAGCAGCACAATAAGAAGATGAAAGAGGAAGATATGATAATAACCTGATATTAAACGGGCAACGTAAGAAAAGGGGAGTACAATACACGATATTTGAATGAGAATGACACATGACTTGTATGGATGTTCGAGAAAAATATTGAAAGTTGATATACGTCATTGAATGGGTTTAAACTACAATCATGGAAGTAGAGAAAAGAAGAAGAGTGAGTGAGGCTGTGAGCATAAGATAGAAAGAGAGGGGGAAGATGTATCATTCCTATGTTCATTTATTCATCGTATCGCCATCGCCTTCAGTGCATGAAGATCGCAAAAAAGCTGTTGTGTACTCGCCTTACTGGTCAAGCATGGATTGGAGTGAGATTCCGTCACGCTTTACGAAATTTTCACAGATGATCGCCATGATCGCCTTTCTAGTACATGTATAAGAAGTAGTTTAAGTGCCGAAAATTTCCGCTACAATTCGGCGGATGTAGAAATCATAAAACTTCTCCTGTTCATACAGCCGGAGGAAATGATGCATAGTTTAATACACCTCGGGATACATCTTTAAATTACAGTCATGTTCAAGACTGTCATTCTTCATTAGCAATGAATCTCGAGAATGTCAAACAATCATCGGACGTATTTAAATTGAATACCTGCACACCGGTGTAATACCGCTGAATTAATACCGTCTAGCACCCTACGTGTAAGTCCTTGAAACTAATGATATATCATCGTCCTCTCTTTCTTCCTCAATTTATTCTCATAATTTGATTTGGATCTCATTCGCACCAGCAATCTATTGAAAGCAGGTCACTCTGCCGGACGAGTGTACTCTTCGAATCCATGTCATTAGGACATTTTTCCACTCTTCTATAGGAGTGGAATACGCTCCAGACGGAAGGGGCGGCCGAGTGTACCTGGATATACCCAAATACATTTTTGTCTGTGCCTCCAAACTGATGGGAGGGCGGGCGGGGGGTGTACGCCAGTTCAGTTAGTTGATGGATACGCCCTCCTCCTATGTTGACGTCTACTACCTATTATAGTTTCATTCAATTTAAGGCAAAGATAATGAGTCGCAGACGATTTAATTTAATTTTCATGTTGCACATTTCCTTTGTTGTTGTGATCGTCAAAGTTTGGGCGACAATGGGTTTGTTTTCGAAAACGCATTGGCAGCATCTGATATTATGGATTGGGAGGAAGTTAGAGAATTACAAACTAGATGACGATAGAAATGGATGAGGAAAAGAGATGGGAGAGAGAGAGAGAGTGATGGGGAGAAGAGAAATCAGAGCAAAAAGAGAAAAAGATGAAAGAGAGAAGAAGAGAAATATAATTTGGAGACAGGAGAGGGACAGAACAACAGAAATAAGCGATAGAAAGAGAGGAGCGATGATAGAGCGTACTCTTCTGATGACATTGGAGGTATTTTATTTTTTGCACATTCAATTTACTCCCTAATCATCTTGATGGTGGAGGTCAATGACCTGCCTTTCTGCGGCCCTTGGACAAAGGTCTCATCATGGACCATCCTGTGTCCTGAGTAGAGTTCACACCAAGAGACAAGAGATAGAGGGAGAGAGAGAGAGAGAGAGAGAGAGAGAGAGAAGGAGAGGATTCAGAGAAAAAGAAAAAGAAAATAGAGAGGTTAAAGAGATATTATAGCGAATAGAATTTTGAAAGAGGAAAAAGAGGAAAAAAGATGGAAAGACAGGAGCGATGGATAGAGCATACTCATTTGATGACATTGAATGTGTCTAATTTTTGGCACATTCAACTTACTCGGTAATCATCTTCGTCATGGAGTTGAACGACCTGCCTCTTTGCAGCCCTTCGGCAAAGGTCTCATCATGGACCATCCTCTCTCCTGGCTTAACACCAAAGACAATTTTTTTGTGCACATTCAACTCTCTAATCATCTTGCTCGTAGAGGTCAATGACCTGCCTTCCTACATCCCTTGGACAAAGGCATCATCATGGACCAACCTCTATCCTGGGTAGAGTTCACACCAAAAGACAATTACATTTAGCAAACCAAGTTCATGATGATGAGCCACATTTTTAAATGAAAGACAAGCAGCTGTCTAATCAACGGTGGACGTTTACAAATCAACCGCTATCTGAAGTATATGATTTGAATAGTATTCAATTTCGGCGTCACAGCTGCGAACAAATGAGATTTATCAAATAGACTCCCAATCTCAATATCAACACGCGGTATATATCTATGCTGGACGATGCTCGAGACAAAACTATTTGAATGGAATGATTAAATAAAATGAGTGATTAATGAAAATTTAACGAATGAGAAGCGCTGACCTCTCCAACAGACATGAAAGACCAGCTGATGCATGGTCAGGATGAACTGAGAGATAGCGAACAGTGTCGGGATGTGTGTTGGTGGAAAGGGGGGGGGGAGGGGTGGAAGAGAGAATTTGATACAGCGTAATGAAAGCACATGAAGCACATGATAGAAGCAATATTTGTGAAACACGTCATTTCATGAAGGATTGGAAAACTGTTCAGAGAAGAAAATACATGTTTATTGTTAACGACTGCAAGGATAGTTTTAAATCGATGACTGTAATAATAAAGTCTAAATCTTTTGCGAATCAAATGAGGTGTCGATCCCATGAAGCATTGGGGCAGTACCCCCCCCCCCCCACTCCTCCCCAAAAACAAAAGTTTATAAATAAATTTTGTTTTAAAGAATAAATACGGCATCTATTTATTCGCAGCTTTAGCTCTTGATCAAGGTGTAGTGAGCTCTAAAATGGATCGACGCCCCCAATTTGATATTGAGGTTTGAAATAAAATAAACGTTTTGGGGTGAATAAAACGTAGACAGCTTAATCATCCATAAAACCATCTACTTCTTTCCAAACGACATCAATCACCTGATCGTTGTCTGGCAAGTCATCATGCCAAGTCAAACATCCATAGAAGGACCACCAAACAACCTAAGGCATCACTAAACACCGAACGTGATCGTCAAACATTCCACCAGTGGCCCCCGGCTGCTACGTTTCAGAGCAAAGTCACTAGCCCATTGCAAATATTATTAAAAACTCTCAAATGATGATTGATTATAAATGGATGATGTTTCACCAGCTTAGGTGAACTGAATGATCTACGGAGTCATTTAATTGTCTTCTTTTGTTTACTCGAGTTTATTCCGTACATAAATCGATTAGTCATGTTCATATGCCGTGCTCATGACTTGAACAATATCATTTATGAATATTGAATAGATTCAATGGTTGCTTTAATCATTTATTTTTATTTCTTTAAAGAAGGTCACATAAATTAATATTGATGTACATTTGCCGCTCTCGACCCAGGTCAAATAAATTTAGACAGGCGACCGATAGGACAAATAAATGCTTGAGCCCTTATATGGAAACTTGGCAAAAGCCTATGCAACACATTGCCTCATGATATGTTAACTCAACACAAGGCATGTAGACGGTGCTTATAAGTGTTTATTGTCATCATTATAAACTGTAATTTCATTTATGAAAATGCTTCTTTTCTTTTTGCATAGAGAACAACCATCTTGGTGATCACGGGCACCTTATCGACGCCGACATCTATGAAGAGATAGAAGGACTTGAAGAAGATGAAACAAGGAGGGTACGTTCACTGATCATACAAACTTGTTATCTATCTAATCCACCAATAAAGAATTAAGGAGACGGACTATTGACAATTCTTGAAGAGTTATTACAAATTGGGAAATATAATGCATGCAGTTCTTTAAAAATTGGAGAAAAGTGGAAGAAATAGAGGAGGAAAATAGAATTACTATCAGAAATACAAGCGAAAAGGAATAAGATTGCAACGTAGAAGTTGCTGAAGAAAGAAGCAACGAAAGTAAAATATGAAAACGAAGGCTTATATGAAAATTATACATCATAGCTACACATTCAATATTTTAGAATTATTGGTTTGACAACTACCGTCTCTTTTCCCTTATATTGATATGATATAATTGAGTTAAACTGAAATCGTTAAAGGTAAAGACCAGTTATGGTCATGCGATTGCATTGTGAAAGAAACGTTGTGGAATCGATCAGAAAAGGTTGATCATCTAGCATCTAGCATCTGCAAGGTTCTGGAAACATCAAAATGATAAGAAATTTGGCCCATTCTTCGTAAAGTTACAAGCACTATACACAGAAAGATATATATGGGACTACCCTATATCTCTCACAGACCATGAGAGAAACAAATTTACCAAATATATGAATTAGTAGGCGGTTTCCCGGCAAATTTGTTATCATCATGTATTAGTCAAAACATATTCTTTCACATGATTGGTAATGAGAGCTTCCATTTCATTTTTTGAAATTGGGGCGTTTCCAATACTGGTCTTTACCTTTAAGCAAAAACGTTCATTTTTCCTTTTTAAAACCATGATCATAGAAACGTCGCAACGCTCTCCGTGATCGAGAAAGTCTATGGCCCGGTGGTGCAGTCCCTTATGTAATCGATGGGTACTATAGTAAGTATAGATCAAATTTAAACTAATGGAATTCAATGCAGTCCAATCAATTTAATCAAAATTAATAAACTATATTTTAGTTCAGCTCAGCTTAACTAGATTCGATTCAAGTCAAGTCAAATTCAATTTAATCTGCATGGATCAAGTTCAAACCAATTCGATAATTTCAAAAATTAATTGCAAGCTACGACAATTTTCTAAATTTTGTATGATTAAATGAAATATATATTTAACCGATTTTTTTTGTGTGTAAACTGTTGGGTCCTTAATTCATAATAAAAAAAAGTTTTTCCTCATATACAATCTGGATTTGGATCACGCAGAAATAATGTTAGATTTGTTAGAAATTATTGAAAAGGGATACGTCGTCATAGCAGAATTGTGTATCTATTACCAAAGCTGTATATTGTCTTGTTCGTTGCCTTTTTCAGATATTAATCACAAGAAGCAAATCCTAGCCGGTATGCAACGTTTTCATGAGAAGACCTGTATACGTTTCGTCCCAAGGACCATCGAAAGGGACTATATTTTCTTCACACAAAACTTGGGGTACGTTTATTCTTTCCTAATCATCACTGACTGAACCTATCTTACATAAAAACAACCTTTTTACCCTGTTTTCACGACCGAATAATTGTATTTGGGGTGTCACACCCTGCCCCCTCCAGCGACCCATCTGAGTGTGCCCACTCCCTAATGGACATCCAATTATTGTTTTTCCTCTCATATCTTGCATGCCGAAATATTTTACCCTACTTTTCATGTATGCCTTTAGTTGTTGGTCAATGGTTGGACGAACCGGTGGTCGACAGAAGATCTCGCTGTCGGGAACCTGTAGGGGGAGTCGTGGCGTCATCATGCACGAGCTCATGCACGCCATCGGGTTCAGACACGAACACAACCGACCGGACAGGGATGGTTATATCGATGTGTACTGGCAGAATATCAAAGCAGGTGAGAATACAATATGGTTTAGACAAATAAAAAGTAAAAAAAATTAATGATCCATTTCTTAGTTTTCTTACTATTGTCCTTGACTCAACCACTTCTATTATCATAAAACTGTTACTCTTTTAACAATGTGCGTCGTCGCAAAATTTAAGTACAATGACCGATTGCATTAATCATTCTTTCATTTCCTCAATGTATATATGTTGTCATTCTGTATTGCAAGTTCTTCTTTTTAATTTTGAAAATATTTATTTGTGTTCATTGGTTATATATATATATTTTTTAATGTTACTCCTCCTCACCCTCTTTCTCTTTTTCCCCTTCTCGTCTCTCCATCCTTCGTGTCCACTTCATCACTTCACTCCTTACACACTTCATTCTTTTCCACCCCTTTCCACTCCTCATTTGCTTACACCCCTTGTCCCTTCCACTCCACCCACCCCTCCCCTGAAACTTCCCTCCTTGCCACCCCTTTCCATCCTCCTCCACCTACCTTTCCCTCATCCTCCACGTACCTTTCCCTCCACTTCTTCTACCCTTCTACCCCTCATTCCATTCCATCCTTCCTACCCGTCCACCCTCCTTCCTTTCCTAAATCCTCTAACCCCACCCTCTAAACTCCGTCCTTTTCTTCCCCTCTTCCCTTCTACCGCTCTCTCCCATCCCCTCCCCTCCCATCCCCTCCCATCCATCCCACCACGCCACCTGACCCCCCCCCCCCCCCCCTCCTTCCCTCTCCCCTACGTTCGTCCATCCTTTACCCCATCCAGGATTCACCACCAACTTCCGCAAGTACAGCAACGACCAGGTGC
Source organism: Strongylocentrotus purpuratus (assembly GCF_000002235.5). NCBI lineage: Eukaryota > Metazoa > Echinodermata > Echinoidea > Camarodonta > Strongylocentrotidae > Strongylocentrotus > Strongylocentrotus purpuratus. The sequence goes on from NW_022145614.1 coordinate 13,935,079, forward strand.
AGACCCTTGGCACCGGCTATGACTTCATGTCTCTCATGCACTACCCGCTGACAGCCTTCTCCAATGACGGTAAATCGGTCACCATCGGCCCAAGGTACCCGACCTATCAGATCGGTGATGTCGGCAATCAGAACGACTTCAGTCACATTGATATCTACAGGATCAACCTGCTCTACAAATGCGGACGTGAGTTCGATGCGTGTGTTGATATGATTCCTAGATGAAACATGAGAAGGAAACAGACTATTCATTACAAGAAGTATCGGCAGTATCAAACAACAAGGTTGAAACGTATATACAATTTGTGTTTTATTTTTAATTTGTATTTTGTTGCATATTAGATTAAAGAGTAAATAAAGACTCACCAAAAGCGTTCATACGTCACTTGTTCATAGTTTGAATTGTTTATAGAATTGAAAATCACAACTTCAAATTTACAGTATGGAACGAATAGCAAGTCAAGGACTGGATATAATAAATTTAGGTAACACCTTTACTGGTTGATTACAGCAATAATCAATCAATTTGTTCACATGTTTTACAATTCTAGAATGCGAGGATTCGGATAAGTACTATTGTCCGATCTGGGCGATGATGGGTGAATGTTCGGCCAACAAGGAATGGATGACCAAATACTGTCCTTTCAGCTGTGACAGATGCACCATCGCTCTTCGCAAGGGTGACGGACTCGGTAAGTTACCCCCCCCCCCCTCCCTCTCCCCCCCCCCCCCCCCACCTCCCTCACATTCAACCTCCATGAAGGTTTTAATTAATTGGTAATTGATAGCGTTCGTTTTCACGACAATTCTGTAATTGAATTGAATTTCTTTATTGTCATGCACAAATAAAAGGAAGGCATAAAAATCGTCTTACGATTCACATTTGTATGAAATATCATAATACATTAACATGTCATAAAACAAATAACTACAAATATACATAAATAACATAACAATGTAATATACGTTAATCTCTCTTTTGAGAGCCAGTGTAACTGTTGATAATTAAGGGTAATGTGTCTTGTTTATATTATCGTGATTTTGAAAGCTGATTATTCCTTTATTTTACACCATGTACGGATATTAATAAGGACATCCATTTTGGTGTCACCATTACAGATGTATTATTTTGCTGTTGTTTGTTTAAATCAATTTATAATGTATTCTTCTTCGTCATCTTGTGACAAAGTTAAGAAGTATTGTAAAGTCAATCCCATATGTCTCGTTTACATTTCATTGGATTTCTTTCTTGATTTCACTCTTTCAAAATAACTCTTTAAATCTCTCATGCTTAGGGAGACAGCACCGCGTCCTAGCCTGTAACGGGGATAACGTTGAATAACGATTTAATTCACTAAATTGTGTTCTTGGAATATGAACGTAGTGATGATTGATAAATATTTTACATTATATTTATATATTTAACAAACGGCAATAAAACATAATCCCAGACGTATTTTAATATTTTCTTTACTTGCCCCATAAATTTGATTTGCGCATACCATACCTTTCATTTGTCGCCAGCCTGCATTGACACCACGTCAAACTGCAAACGTTGGGCTAAGATCGGTGAGTGTGAACGCAACCCGGCTTACATGTTGCAGAACTGCCGTCGAAGCTGCAAGCAATGCAAGGCTATTGACACTGAGACGGGACAAGAAGATGGTAAGTGTGAATTGTCAAATATCTAGATGTCCATGTTTTGGCCATCCTCTAAATCAATTGTAGAAGTCTATCTGACCAGGCCCGTTGCTACAACATTTTTGTTGGCAAATTAAATAATTGCATCCCCTATTTTTTTCTCAGTTTATCCTTGTCAGCAAATTCCAAAATATGAGGAACTGTTTGTTTTTTGTTCGTTCTTTTTGTTTATATGGTTTGAATATTTTGCTCTCCTGATGGCCATTTTCCATGACATCCCTCATACCACTCATATTTGGGAATGTGAGGGGACCCCTATTGGAAACACATCCGTCTTTGATAAGGATGTCCAATCCCTCAAGTGGTAAGTAAATGAATAAACAATAAGATAATACATATGTAAGATACCCCCTCCCAGCTCTTTTTGCCCCGAAATGTTCTGGCGATCCCATTTTTTTTTTTGGGGGGGGGGGACTGACAGTGTGTTGGATTGAGAGTATATACACATTTTAGGTGGATTGGTGCAATGAAAGATAAAATACATTTTTCTGGTATTTTCAAAAGTAGAACAAAGAGATCACGTGTAAAGGTCACCACATAGAGAGAATATAGATGTGTATCTTTTTATTTTTCTATGCACATGTTGCTTCATCTATTAAAGTACAGTATTTTTGTTGTTTGAGGAAGATTAGATTAAAGCTATAGTCATGTTGTGGTATCAATTATAGAAGATATTTGAGGGGAAGATCAAGCTATTTTGTCATGGTTGTTTTCTTGAACAGCCTTCAATATAATGTTTTTATACGCTATTTACATTCTGAAAAATGTTCATGAGCGTAACATTTTGAAGCCCACCTACAACGCACTTAAAGGTACTATGTCCCATTTGCAGGCCCAAAAAATGAAAAAGTTAAATTCCAACTGCATTTGAAAGATAATACTAATTTAGAACTTCCCTAAAAAGGTGGGGCTTGAAAATGTCTTCAAGTGGGAAAATAACGACTATTAATTGTCAAATCGACTTTAGGGCTATAGAGCCCAAAAGTAATAGTCTTGATTTTCAGACAATCGTACCGAATGGTCATACATTTTATGCTGCGCAAAGATTCAATCAGTCTAATCTTGGCCATCACAAGAAGTGGGTTATTGATGTAGACAAATGCTCATGTACCCTTTACAACTCTTTTCATGTATGTTATTACCAAAGAAGAAAAAAAGCCAGTTAGTCACTCAATAGTGTCTGACAGTGAAGTCTAGCAAGTAAACGGGTTTCCTTGCATAATTTGAATATGAGGACACTGCTAACGATTAAATTTCACAGATAGGACATACATGACATATTCATAATTCCTGCAAAGTTCTACAGAGTTTGAGGTTGGCTGCAAAAGGGACATAGTACCTTTAATATTTATGTTCATATGAATGTTTAATTCAATATAAATTCAATAATTGCATCGATTTAGTCAAAACATATTTAAGGTGTGTTTATGACATATAGTAATCCACAAACTGTTGTGCGATGATGATATGATCATGACTTCGTCAATGTTTGTTATGACTGTGAACCAAATTATCAATTAGGGGTAAAAGTTACGTCTTTTTTCTTTGAATGATTTCATTTAGGGCATCGTGTTTTCATCTCTCATTCTGTCTCGTCATGAAATTGAATTACTAAGAAATATCCACATGAATGTTCCTTGTTTTCTTCTCTAATGTTGCTAATCCATTTGTCAAAATAGCGTGACAACATTATGTTGCAATTGAATCAATTTTGTTTTGATAGTAAAATTCCGTCTTCGACGATATAATTTATCATGCAATCCATGTTTTGAAGCGAAAATGACCATCTTTGATGACACAATTTATTCAAGATTATTAAAGAATGTTTAGATGCCGAATTGCCCGTCTTTGATGATGTAAGTCGATCAAGTACATGTATGTTCACCTCTTCACGAGAAACCCTTTATTTTCAAACTTTTGAAGAAAAAAACATATTTTTCTAGTTAATCTTTGATTTGTTTTTATCATTATATGCAGAGCTCGCGTGCCAAGACGACAACACGCTATGCTACGATTGGGCAACGCTGGGCGAATGCCGAACCAACTCAAAGTTCATGAAGGCACACTGTAGACGTAGCTGTCACGTGTGCACTGGCGGTGACGGTAGAATCATTATCGATACCGGTATGTTATGGACAATATAGCGATAAATGATCGCTCAGATGTCGTCTGCCGATGAAAGTCGAATGTCGTAGGTTGAATGTCATGCAGAAAAAAGGGAAAACACGGCTAAATTGCATGCGAATGGTTATGTGAATGTAAAATGAGCAACAATTGTGCATAATTTTTTATTTTGTTTAATTCCCGCTGCGTGGGAATTATGATTGGTGAGAGTGTTTCTGAATCTGGATGGTGGATAACTGAGTTGTGGTTTGATGGATATTATATTTGTCTAAGTTGTATGATTCAAAGATATTTTTTTTGCAGGTTTTAACAATTACTTCTCTCAAAGAACTATCTATGATTCTTTTCTCAAGATAATGGTAATTATTGCATAAATTAAAGCCTATTAATAATAATAATAATAAATTTAATTTATATAGCGCTAAATACAAATGTCTCTAAGCGCTTTTACAAATATATTATTACCCCGGTCATTGGATTCAGTGCTTACCCGCACACAATGTGTGCACAATCTCCACTCCCTGGGGAGCATTCCAGCCAGGCGTTACATGACGCTCAAAAACTGTTTGACCAACAATGACGGTCGCATCCTACCGGGTACCCATTTAACACCTGGGTGGAGAGTAGCAAGTGCAGGTTAATATCTTGCCAAAGGATATTAGTGCCGTGTCGGGATTCGAACCCTCGACCTTCGCATCTCCAAGTCAAGCGCCTTAAACCACTCGACCACGACACTCCCGTGCAATGCTTCTTCATTATGAGTGCTAGTGAAACTATGTTTCGCAAATATTGCAGGAACCTTTTTGGCTAACTCCAAAATTGTGTCTTATTCATTAGCACCTATTTCCACTCTTAATTGGAAGAATTTCCAATCAATTCCTCTGCTCAACCTTGCCTTTAATTCAAAGCTTTTATAAATGAATTTTTCATCTTTGTATAACAGACCTGGTGCTTGTAAACTTATACACTATCGCTACTATTTCCTTCCCGAGCTATACACTGTTTGCAATCTTTTTAACAACCCCATAAACCCCAGAAATAGCATCCTTTATAATTTCCTGCGATACGATATAGCCTTCCCAAAGTTAAGTGGCCGAAGGCATAACGCTCAAATCATTTATATAATTTTATGTCCTATTCATCTTAAAGGCGAACATTATATTATGATCCCCCGCTTATTTCTATGACATCATTTTCTTGCCATCCCCTTTCGTCCTCAAATACCCCCCTTGCATGCCATTTCTTTCCTTCACATGGGCGTACAGATTCAGATGATTGTCAGGATACGACAATGGATTGCGCCCTCTGGGCAGCACAGAACATGTGCAAGGATCGGCAAGAGTGGATGTCCGAACGTTGCCGAAGAACCTGCCTTTGGTGCAGCCACCGAATCGTGACCATCACCGACCAGCCCGATGAAAGCCGAGTGGATTCCGAGGGCGGGATCATCACCGACGAGACAACACGAGCGGGTGACGAGGTCAACCGAGTGGATGACGAAATGGGCGTCTTGGGTGACGAAAATAGCCGAGTGGGTGGCGGAGAAACGAGAGGGAGGAAAGGAGAGATTGGAGCCAGTGAGGGAGAAGATTTTGGCGACAGGACAAACGATGAAAAGAGTTCGGACTCGGATGGAGGGAGTAATGTCGAGGGAAACCCGAGGGTGGAAAGTCAAATCCATGCTGAAGGAGAACTCTACGGAGGCTCTGTAAATTCCACAGGTAAAAATCTGTTCATACAAGCAGAAACAAATATAAAATATATTGTAGACCCATATAACGAAATAGACCTTCACACTCCGCTGTAGAAAACATATTGTATAAACTTTGTATAAAAAGCATTGTATTTGTTTGCTGTAAAATTGGGATGTCATTTTCACATTGTCCAAAATCATTTTAGAAGAAACAGGACAAGGTGGGCAATAGAAAATGGGGATTTACTATTCCATTTAATCTATATTTATGGAATCCTTGTTGCCTAATCGACAACGCAACGGCAGTAAACTAAACACAACTTCACTTTCACAATTCAGTCATTCAGATAACCACATTTAGGACTCGTGTTTACTTCATAGAAACGCAATTTTTATTTTACAGTCCGCTGTAATTTATGAAAGTTAATTAATTAATCTAAATCTTTTCGGTACTGTCCATTCTTAGGTTGGATTAAACCTCAAGGCTGTGTTGACGAGCATGATACGTGTAGTTCATGGGCTTCAGAAGGAGACTGTATAAGTAATCCTGAGTGGATGGCTATCAAATGTCCTGTCAGTTGCGGACTATGCGGGGATACTGATATCGAACCAGGTGAATACGTTTTGGGGATTTAGTATGGAAATTTTAGTGTATAAAATCGGAATTATTGTCAATCTCTCTTGTTTGTTGAGTTTCTGACTTTTGTTCTCCATTTTCTCTTTTGATAATTACACTTACTTTTATTTATCTCGTTTTACTCCACCAGGAGTATTGAGTTGTATATTTTTCGGATCCACAACACTTCATTACAAACTTCCCATCCGTATAAATATCATTCTTCGTCTCTATGTACTCAACATTATTTTAGTTTAATGATTTTGGTCGATTATTTTACACACTCGTAGTCTGTATCATTATATATTATCGCAATAATTCTAGTGATTACAAACACACAAAAACAAAAATCGTTCCTTTCTACTTTTTTACTTTCTTCACCATAGCTTGTGATGGAAATATTATTTTAAAATGTTGTCATAATGTGCTCATGAGGTATTTGTTAGTTTGAATATAAGTAGGTTCGTTGGACTTTATACTATACAACCCCTCTCTATCTATTTCAAATCCATTTTCCTACGTTTTGCATCATAAAGTGTTCGATATCGATTTGCTTTCCAGTTTTTCTATAGTTGTCGAAATCTTTCAGCACGATTTAGCTAATCACGCCTCTGTTTTCTTTTATTCTTCTTATCTATTCTGTGATTATATTTTCCCATTTTCTAGCCTGTGTTGACCGGCATCGGAACTGTTCATACTGGGCGATGATCGGGGAGTGCGACGAGTACCCGGACTGGATGCACGTCAAGTGTCCGCAGAGCTGCGGGCTGTGCGGACCGCAACCGACCGCAGAGGAGATTGAGGGTGCGCAAGGGATGGGCGTGGTCGATATGACCTGCAGTGACCCTAACATTGATGATTGTAAAAGGCCATAGTGGGCGCAACATATCTCTTGACAGAATGGAGATTCTTTTTACAAATCCTGTCAAGATACGGATTTTAAGATATAGATACTCCTGGAAATTTATCTCACACAAACAATGAGTGGCTAAGATGGGTACGCTTGTGTAGAAAAGAAATCTTTGAAAACTTTCAACAAACATTTTGTTTTATTCTATGAATGCAGTGCACACAGATCTCGAAAAAGAAATGAACATTTTTAGAAATAAAATAGATCACAACTGTTTTTTGTTGACAATTAACACGAGAAATCGCCCACTGCGGTTTAATAAATTTTAACAGCCTGCGTCATCAACATATTCCATGAACTCGAATGTGCATGAACGCTAATTTAACCTGAATGATGATGTCAAAACATATTGAGACGTAAGCGTGTCGTCATCATGACGATGATGTCATAATGGTACTGACAATACATTCCCAGACGATGGACATGAGGTGCATGAGATGGAATATTTACTCATCGTAGTCGACATCGTCGGTAGTCGTCATCATCCTAATCGCCTCCTTGATGGATTCACGGATTGGCTAACAATGGACTATGGCACTGCATGGTTTGCTAAAGGTTTGAAATTAATAACTCATTTTGTAGGCTATAGTCTAACAGTTTTCTAATAATAATTGTGTGATATTGAAAATAACACTAGTTTTCTCATTCTAAAACGTTCACTCCAGATTGATTTGTATTTCTAACTATCTAACTATTCGATGAAATTTGTGATGTAGTGTCAAATTTCAATTTAGATTGAAAAATAAATTACGATTTACATTTAAAATGAATTACATCGATTAACTTATCTGTGTCTAACACATCCAACTTTCAGTAGAGTTTAGATTATTCTGCATGTTGCTCTAGTAAATAGTTTACACTAAACTTTTATTGAAAAGCACACTTATAATAACGTAATCAAAAGCAAGTAGCATACAGCATCGGTAATTAATATGCGTATTCTCATGTTGATAAACTAACTAAACATGATGATAAAGCTTATCAGTTCTTTGAGATAATAGTTTTTATTTTCAAATAACATACGAATTCATTGTTTTTTTTAATTACGGACAGAAAGTGTTTTGATGATTCAAACATAAAACGACTTTGAACATTGAAACGGGGGGGATGAATTTTACAGAAACTGAATGGAAATGATGTAGGCCTAAATATTGACGCTGGTATTACAAATAATGTTTCATGAATTGCAATTAAAACAAATACTCAATTATTTGAAAACAAAATACATTAAATTCATTGTTAAAGAAATTATTCAATAAAGCGTTGAATACAGACTAAAATTGCAATATACACATGTACTAAAATGTTAAATCATTTTGTTTGAATGTTATTATGAATGTCTAATATCTTTAAATTAATTTGCATGTATTTATAGTATGAATTGAATAGAGAAATGACAGCAAAACTATTTTCAGACTCTTTTCCTTCACTCTTCAAATTCATGACGATCCATTTAAGTTATTTCTTCTTGTCTGCGTTTCTAGCTTGTGCGGATAATCACCTGTTCTGCAAACATTGGGCTAAAACCGGTAGCTGTGATTCGGGCCATGTCTGGCTGAGGGTACATTGTAAGAAGAGCTGTGACTTCTGCTCACTACCAAAACTAAACCCAAGTAAGAATACATCAATGTCATCGGCTGTTCGAGTTTCAATTTGAGCATAATACAACCATCATTTTTATCATATTCAGGAGCGGATTATTATTAGAAAATGTCAAGGAATGTGAGAGACTTTTAGCAAAATGCAATTTGAAATGTAAATAAATCTCAATTGAGATAGCTTTCTACAACATTTGAAAGTAAGAGTAATGGAGAGAAGAAAAAAAAACATTATTTAGTACTATGAGTGGCAACTTGATCATCACTTAGTCTCATAATATACTGAATACGTTTTTATTTCAGTCACTAAACCATTTTTATTGGAGGGTGTCACGATGAAATAAATGCGGAGATATGAAACAAAAGTTTGCATCACTTGGAATGGATACTGAATTATATGAAGTATCTAGAAGTTATGTTTGGGAAAAGTCTCACATCCGCCTAAACTGCCCCCCCCCCCCCCCTGGTTAGGAGGGACCGCATGCGTGTTCCCCAATCTTCGGTAAAGGGGTACTTTTTCGCGCGACAAAGTCCGGCCCGCCATGGATTTACACACCGGAGATAGGGGGTGCTTTAAACAAGAGGAAACATACATACCCGTTCCCTGAATATCACTGAGTGGGGGGGGGGGGAGGGGGGAGGGGGGGGGGCTACCCGTATCTTACAATGAAGATTGTGATATTTGATTATGTCGCTTGAAAAAAAATCCAAGATTAGGAAAAAGTAGTGTTATAGTTGATCACTTTAGGTTGGGCGAGATCTCTCGCAGCTGACGGAGTTGTAGAAATATGTTTCTTTGTACGGTGTTTCCCGATGAATATTCCCCTTACCTTTTTAATCTTCTTCATGTATAACCAGCATGCATGGATTCCCAGCAGCGATGCCGGGAGCTTGCCCTCAAAGGGGAGTGCCGGTCTAATCGGGGCTGGATGGCCTACCAGTGCCCTCACAGCTGCGATACATGCAAGAAACAGAACCGATTTGAAGGTAAGATGGCAAATTTATTCAATGTTTAACAAAAAACATGAATCTATCATGAAATATCCTGCGGTGGGCCATATGGTTGAAGTAAAATGGAAGGATATTATCGCCCCAAATTCAATTTGGCCTCCACAGATTATTGACTTTGCTTGACGTTGCGGTTGATTACATTATATTATGAGTTTTAAAGAAATTGAAAGATATTTTATCTTTTCACACATTAATCATTCGTTAAGATTGAAAATGTCACTTCTTTAATCTATTACTTTCAGGGAAATGTTGATAGGTTGGAGAAGGGGCTTCATTATCAATATCATCTTACTCAGATTATTCATTAAAATGTCATCTGGTTCGTTAGACAGGAATGAACTTTTGTGTGAGCCGATATTCTTATAAGCTGGAAAGGTTATAGTATTCTATAAAGCTCAGTACTTTAACGAACAGCAGAGTTGAATGTACCCCTATAAATACAAACCGAAACCATCAAATATAAATATTGTATCAAATCACCTATTCCCTTCTACCAACAGAATGTCGGGACAAAACTCGGCGATGTCAGCAGTACGCTGCTGACGGCCAGTGCCACACGAGACAGCTGTTCATGGAAGACGTATGTCCGTACAGCTGCGGGTTCTGTCGCGTCGGCAAAACTCTACGAAGCGGTCGCTACCGGACGTTCGACCCCGCGTTGCTCGGAGGCATGCAAACGCAAACCGAACAGAACGGCGCCGGTGCGGGAAACGAACTACTACCGGCGTCGAAGCGACGACCGCATCAGTCGTTGCGCTCGCGTCTACGACTCTCCAGTACTAGGGTCAACAGCAATAACAACGTCAACACCAACGAAAACAGCAATAACAACGTCAGCACCAACGCCAACAGCAATACCAACGTCAGCACCAACGACAACAGCAATAACAGCGTCAGCACCAACCAAAACCGCAGAGGGCGGTTCCTCACATCGAGTGGACAAAATAACTCACGTAAACGCAAACAAAAACAAAGAAAACGACGACTTCGAAACAGAAAATCCCGCACGAGGAGTGACTAACAATATTCCAACCCTTGTCTGAATTTGTTTGAAATGTATAGATATAGTTTTGTTCTGGTTGTGTTTGCAATTATTGATGTCCGTAATTTCCCTCTGGTCTTCACATGGATGAACATTGCTTGAGTGGCCTCTTAATGTTTTGAATGCAGGTATTTGTATGTTTATCTATCTCCAAAATCAGTATTTCACATTTTATCATAATTATATGAGCCATGAAATTTATATGATGTAAAGACAAACCATTTTTAAATTACTATTTGTACTTTAATTTCCGTAACTTTATTGTGCGTTTGCACTTATGCATTGCATTTTTTTTTTAAAGGTTTCGAAAAAAATTTAAATAGATTACGAAATGGTGCATTTTATGTTGTATTGTTTGTAACCAATGTGATTTTAATTGTTTTTGTTTTCTTCCTGTTTGTTTGCTTTGCAGTGAATGTTCAACCTGTTGATATCAATATCTCTACAATCGTCTAACTATTAATTGATGCACGATACCTTCCTAATAATTTCGCTTTCTTTAAAGCAAACCTAATTTCATATTATTGAAACATTTCAAATACCTGATAAAGAAAAGATATACTATAATGCTGAAAAGTAGGCCTAATTACTAGTTATTCCCTTAACAATAAAATATATTTGCCAACATAATTACGCTTTCTTTCTGTCTAAAGATCTAACATTTCCTCACCCTTTTCGTAATAAAATGCACTCCTGCTAATTCTATCTCTAAAACAATTTACTAGATGAAAACAAAATAATAGGCGTGTTTTAAAAAAGAGCAGATTAATCGAGCATACATTCCACAGACGCTTTTTGAAATTGCATAATATCTATTCCCAATTCCTGCTCTTTTAGGAAATCACATTCGTTTATATTCTATCCACAGGTGAATACCACAAAAAATCTTGGAGTAAATATTTCTTTACAATGTGTTGTGTTGTGATCGGTGTGTTTGTGTATTTGTTTATTGAATGATGTATTATATGTGACAGTGAATGCTTCTCTTTATGTTGTACAGTGTGTGTGTTGATGTAAAATTGCTCAGTTTGAAAAGCACGTGCATTTTCAAGTTTTGTCATACAATCTCTTTGGACTTAAAAATATATTGAAGAATCATGTTGGCTCTATTCTTTGCCTTGTTTTGCATATAGATTTTATTTGAAAACGTTGTAAGCTTGTTCAATACCAAAATGCAAGATTACAAATCTCAAAGTATGATTGTTATGACGTTATTCGTTGTTTTGCATGACGAACTTGCCGATGACTTATTATGTAATTTGCATCAAGCATATAATAGACATGCATCTTGACACAGCATGGTTAGTTTTTGTCAAACTATGAAAGTGACTTTCTAACGACTGAAACGCCCGAAACTCCCCGTATCAAGTTTGAATGAATATTTATAGCAACCTTTAAAAAGGTGCTAAATATTTGCGTGGGACTATTTCCACATAAATGATGACATAGAAGACAATGAAGGTTTCATGAGCTTTTATGAAGAAGAAGATTTATGCATTTATTATATTCGTATTATATTTTAAATAGTTCAGTTCAAGTACAAAATTAGATCGATCTGCCAGATTCAAGACCATGCATGGTTACATCCTTAAAAAGGTTTACCTTAATTAAAATGCTGTGTTCTGTGAAATTGTATTAAATATATATTTTGTTCTTTTATTTTGTTTTCCTTTGTCTGTGTGTTTTTCTTTGTGATCCTCGTCCCGTCTGACCTCATTATCTTGTGTGTGCAAATCTACGTTTCTTTCATTAAAATGTCTTTCTAACTCCCTATATCTCTGTGCTACTCTCCATCTTTCTGTACTTTCGTTCTCTCTCTCTCTCTTCTCGATGGCAAACTACTTTCAATCCCGTCTTTGTCTTGTCAATGTTATCATTATCCCGCTTATCCCTCCCACTCGTCACACCCTACCACCACACCCGACCACGCCCAATCACTTCCCTGCCCCGCCCAACTGTTCTTTGTTGGTGTCACACCCCCTTCCACCAGGCGAGTGCAGGGACCGCAACCCCCAGTGCCCGACCTGGGCCAAGACCACCCGATGCCTCGTCAACCAGGGCTACATGCAGGAGAACTGCCAACTCAGCTGCAAATGGTGTCCACCTGTAGAAAGTATGAAGAAACAAGATTGACATTGAATCGAAGTCGTTTGTAATCATATTATTCTTCAACCTCTTTGTAAAGTACTTGACCAAATCGACTTTTATTCGTCTAAAATATTAATGAAAAACTGTTTGGGATATTGATGTACATGAATCAGGGGCGGATTTTTTTTTTACCTTTAAAAAAGAAAAAGAAGACGAGCCACCCCCTGGGAAAAAAAGTAATTTTTTAAGAGCTCCATACACCCCCCCCCCCCCCTCCCACCCGCTTATTCGGCTGGCCGGCTGAGTCTCCGCTAAGTATTTTCTTACGAATTGGGCCCCCTCTTGGGCCCCTCGCCACCGGCTGGATCCGCCCCTGACACGAACGTCTAGAAAACATATTGAAACGAAATAAACTGACGGCAAGTCTATACATGGACAAAATAATACGAGCGAAGGGGTAAAAGATGAGCCGACCAATTGCAAACAAATGTGCTCACGTTTTACTTTTCTTTCAGGATGATGATTCTAACGTATAATTTCTAAAATTGGCTACTGTGGGCGAAAATGAGGCAAAATATTAACTCTTTTATTTAAAGTGTATGTTAAACTGTGCAATTAACCGATTTTTTTGTTTTTTTTTTGTTAATAACTAATCGCACTGGACGAGACCAATATTATTAATTGTTAAATACTTTTTATTACAGCCTGTGTTGACATAGATGCTGGCTGTGAGAAGTGGGCTCGAGGAGGACACTGCCTAACCAACGAGGAGGGACTCCGTGATAAATGTCAGAAGAGTTGCGGACACTGCGGAGAAGTGGAAGGTACGTGTATATGACGATCTTCGAAAAGGCAGATCTAGGATATTCGGGGGGATATTAGAGTAGGGTTGAAGGGAGACAGAAATATCCGTCTATAATGCGGAATTCTTTAATAAAACCTTGGTTTGAAACGCGTCGAAACGCGTCATAAGACGCACATAAACCTAGATTTGTCGACAAACCTCCTTTGTGAATTCGGGCCATATAGTCTTGGAGGAACTGCCATCGATGCCAAGAGACTAAAACTAATGTTTTTTATCCTGTATCACATATCAGAATGCCGAGACGTCCATCGAAAGTGCCGTGAGTGGAAGAAGGGAGGTTGGTGTACTCGAAGCCCCCTATTCATGAGGAAGTTCTGTGCTCCGAGCTGCGGACTCTGTGACGAAAACAGACAAGGAAACCAGAACGTCACCGTGGTTCAACCCGTACCAGAGGTGATTACAAGTTTAATAAAAATTAATTTTTATGACACTCCAAGCAACTTGGATTGGAAAGACCTACCGTAATTCATTAATATCTAGATGTAGTTTGTGACTAATTTTCGGTAGGAGGAGTTGAATATGAAGGGCCACTGTATTATTACAAGTCCTCCAATTACTAACTGACCAGTCCTTTTATACCAAAGGGAAAATATCTCAAATATCCCATTAACCAGTCCGCACTGACTGCATTAGATTTGTTATTGAAGACACTCGCATCATAAAGAATTCAAATTTATTGATCCAAAATCACGTTGATGTGGAGAGAAACAAAAAAGGTGTCTCTTCAATTTCTGAACGAAAACAAAGGGGATAAATAAAATCAATGGTGAGTACTGTCAGTTCTAATTTAGATCTTCTAATCAAAATTGTTTTATTTCACTCCATATGACTATGGCGGAGCAAATTACAACAGAATATGACTTCTACATTTACTGTAGTCTCCCCACTTCATCTTTTTCTTAAACCTGACATACCATTTTTAGCGACAAGAAAGAGAGGTTTGCTAGCCTTTCCAATCGAATTTAGGTATTAACTTTGCTTATCCTGAATTTTCCTCTTTTTTTTCCTTTCTCCAGACTGCGCCAGTGAAGGGAAAGAAGACCAAACAGACGAAGCAGCCGAGACTCACAAAGCAACAAAAGCTTGAGCAGCAAGAGCAGGAGGCGGAGCAACAACGCGTGGAGCAACAGATACGGGAGCGACAGCGGCAGGACGATGGCTACATCGCGCTGGGTCTGGAGGAAGTCCAGAGGCTGCTGCTCAACACCGACGGGGACCTGACCGCGAAACAGATCAAATCACTCAAGAGGGCACGGAAGGCGATCAAGCAGAGGCAGCAACGGGAGAAAGAGCTCCGAGCTATCCAGAAGAAGGCCAAACTGAACAACCTCAACCGCGAGACTGAACCTATCATAGATCGACTTGACGAAGCAGCCGTTCGCGAATGATAAGCTGATACCATCTTTCTTTCTCTTCCTTCATGACACGACTCAAAGATTAAAAGTTAGAGAGACAAATCATGGTCGGAATATCGCCATGATGATGACGATGATGATGATGATGACGATGATGACGATACCGATATGATAGCCCATGGCTCATTTTTTTAAAGTAAATGCAGTCGGTTTTGTGTAGATTATATCGCCAGAGAAAGTTTGGTATAAAAATCGCAAGATTATTACGTAATGGGTGGTGGAATTGCATTATATTTAGTGCTGGGATGTTTGAGGTGTATTTGTAATCGTTCAGGTGTGTGTTTAGGTAGGAAGATTATACGAATTTTAAGAATAAAATGATTGAAATTGGAATGACATATTTTTTCCATGTTAAAGCATTATAATACATTTTGGAGGATTAAAATGAAGTTCGTAAGGGTTAGAACTATCTGAAAGAGCGTTTTGTTTCTTGAATCTTTCATAAAGATTTTGCTGTATGCTTCGATGCTTCATTTTCAGAATCACGATTACATACTAATAGTGATGAAAGAGTTGCACATCTGATACGCAGTGACGAAGGGTCAAATGTCAAAGGTTGCGGGTCAAACTGTCAAGATGGAATTCAATTGGTACTATTCCGTGCAATTTCTGTTCATCTCATACTACTTGTCATAATGATATAAAGTACATTAATTTGACTTCATCTACTGAAATAATAATTTGTGCCCGAACCCATACTAAATATCCCCGACAAAATCTGTGCATTTACCTTTTTACTCAGTAATCTTCTTCTTCTTCTTCTTCTTCTTCTTCTTCTTCTTCTTCTTCTTCTTCTTCTTCTTCTTCTTACTTCTTCATTATCACATTATCATTAATATTATTAGTTACAGGAATTTCAGAGTTTTACATTTTCTTCTTGAAATCCATAGACATTAATTTTGTTTAAATATTTGTGTTATTACTTTACTCTCAAAAGCCCAGACAAGTACACTTCAGACCATAATGTATCTTGTAAAAGTTTCGTTTTCTTTATGAATTAAAACGAAGGGGAATTGTCTTGTATCTTGGAGAAGCTTGACAAAATTTACTCCCAAAAAGAATGTAGTTAACCCGTTCCCGTTATCAATTTATGGTTATGGAGAAATGGAAACAACAGCAAAATTATTGTTAATTTCAGTTGAACAAAACAAATATTGATTTGTTTTATTTTGGGGAATGTAGCAAGGTTGTCTATTGCTAATAGATAGTATTGTATAGTTTCAGAGCAAGTAAAATTATTTTATGTACGATAGAAAAAAAGTTTTATTACAAATTTGCATGTTCAAAGTATTGTGTATTTTAATTTTATACTAATGATAGATTTTTGAAATAAACTAATTTTTTCTGATAAAAGTATACTTCAGTCCTTCGTTTGTAAAGTTTGTGTTGGTTTATGTTGAAAGAGATTCAAGAATAGTGGGAAGGAAACATGAGATCATGATCATGCATGATGATGGAGATTGGGAGAGGGTGTAGAAATATATTTAGAGAGAGGGGGAGAAACAGGGAGTGAAGGGGGTGAGAGACGTGATTGGAAGGGAAAGAGATAGAGAGAGAGAGAGAGAGAGATGGCATTATATCATGATACATATAACCGGAACAGATGAGAGAGAAAGAGAGAGAGAGAGAATTATATGCACAGCAGGGGAAGAGAGAGGTTTGACTTTATACGACACATAGTATATATATAGAATGGGAAGGGTAAAAGGCAAAGAGAGGGGACGTTATGGCAGTACATAGAAGTGGATGAGAGAGATGGAGGTGACATCATTTAATACATAGAAGGGGTAAGAGAGAGATTTGACTATAAGATAAATAACATAGAATGGGAAGAGTAAAAGGCGAAGAGGGAGGGGATGACATTCAAATTACAGTACATAGAAGTGGGTGAGATAGAGAGAGAGAGAGAGAGGGGAGGGGGAAATGTGGAGGCGCATGAAGGGGGGGGGGGGGAGAAGCGATGCGAATGAGACTGAAAATAAGAAATGGGATATATATATATAGGAGAGTGAAAGGAAGGAAAAGAAGGAAAGTCACTTTCAAGTTAAAATATAAATTATGAAAAAGATATCTAGGGAAAAAGAAAAGAAGAAAAAGATATCTATGCTGTCCTCTATATTCTCTCCTATTAGAGAATTTTGCAACCTTATATTACGAATATTAGTATGATGCACAATAGGGTACGAAAAAGGAAGAACGAGAGAGGGAGAAGAGAGAGAGTGAGACAAAAAGAGAGAGAGAGAGTATGTGTGTGTGTGTGTGTGTGTGTGTGCGTGTGTGTGTGAGAGAGAGAGAGAGAGAGAGAGATGGGGAGGGGGGGGGGGAGAAATGTGAGGATGCGCAAGAAGGGGGAAAAGAAAAGCGATGCAAATGAGACTGAAAAATAAGAGATGGGATATAGAGTGAAAGGGAGGCAAAGAAGGAAAGGAGATATCAAGTTAAAATATAAATTATGAAAAAGATATAAGGAATGAGGAAAGAAGAAAAAGATCTCTGTGCTGTCCTCTGTTTTCTCCTATTAAAAAATATTGCAACCCTATAAACGAATATTAGTATGATGCACAATAGGGTACGAAAAGAGGGAGAAAGAGAGAGAGAGAGAGAGAGAGAGAGAGAGATGGGGGAGAGATGCGGGAGAATTGACATAAGTTAATAAGGAGAATAGAGAGATTCGACTTTACGAAACATAATATAGAATGATAGGAGCAAGAGGCGAAGAGAGAGGGGACGACATACAAATTACAGTACATAAGAGTGGATGAGAAAGAGAGAGGGGGAGAGAGAGAGAGGGAGAGAGAGGGTGGAAGAATTGACATAATTTAATACATAGAAGGAGAATAGAGAGATTCGACTTCACGATACATAATATAGAATGATAGGAGCAAGAGGCGAAGAGAGAGGGGGCGACATACAAAATTACAGTACATAAAAGTGAATGAGAAAGAGAGAGGGGAGAGAGAGAGAGAGAAAGAGAGATGGGGGAGAGATGCGGGAGAATTGACATAATTTAATAAGGAGAATAAAGAGGTTCGACTTTACGATACACAATATAGAATGATAGGAGCAAGAGGCGAAGAGAGAGGGGACGACATACAAATTACAGTACATAAGAGTGGATGAGAAAGAGAGAGGGGGAGAGAGAGAGAGAGAGAGAGAGGGAGAGAGAGGGTGGAAGAATTGACATAATTTAATACATAGAAGGGGAATAGAGAGATTCGACTTCACGATACATATTATATAAAATGATATAGGAGCAAGCGGCGAAGAGAGAGGGGGCGACATACAAATTACAGTACATTATTATTGAAAGAGAGAGAGGGGGTGTCAGGATGTGCAAGAAGGCGAAAAAGAGAAGCGATGCGAATGAGACTGACAATAAGAGATGGGATATATATCAGAGAGTGAAAGGGGGAAAGAAGGAAAGTAGATAAATCATGAAAAAGATATAAGGGAATGAGAAAAGAAGAACAAAATATGCTGCCCTCGATGTTCTCTCCTAATAGAGAATATCGCAACCTCATAAACGAATATTCATGTTTGCAAGTGCATATTGGTTTCGAGTATTTTTATTTGTGTATTGTACTGTCCAGATTCTAGAATTTGTGTACATTTATTTCTGACAAAACAATTATTAATGATGTTCTTTTTTTTGGGGGGGGGGGGGAGGGAGGGGGCTCTTTTAATGTTTCATTTTTCAAACATTATTTGATCTCAATAGAAACATGTCCGCAAAGTACGTAGATTTTGCAATCTTTACATTTTATTTTACAAGGTAGAAGAATTATTTTTTTACTGATGAGGCAAATTTCAAAGAAAGAAGTGAAAATCTTTACAAAAAATAAAATAACAAAAAAGGATGTGCTCCAACACCCCCGACCCCACAAAAACATGCCACTATTTTGATCCTTGGTTTGCAGCTGTGCCTCCTGCGTACCCTGCGTATATCATTATTACGTCATCTGACGCGCAAGGCATTGTTACGTCATCGATATCATTTTAACGCGCAACGGGTTTAATAGCAACGCAAACACAGCATTAGAATCATTTCTGACGCATTTCAAGTTCACTTGAAACGTATGCTGATTTTGATCTTCAAATCTCATTTACGAATTTTTTCTTACCGGCATCAATTCGTGAATTTCGGGATATTTTTGCTAAGCAAAGGAAGAAATATACAACGTTGAACAAAATGAATAACTTGGTGAGTCCTTAGAAAAATCAATTTAATTATGATTTACTTTTAAAATATCGTCGCAGAAGTAGAAGTAGAATATCACAAAGTTGCCATATAATTATCTTATACCGTATGAACATAAACAGAATTTATTTCATTTTGAATAAATTATGTCTTACTAATAAGTGATTATCATTAACTACGGAAAAATAATCTTCATAAGAAAGAGTAGGTCGATTGAATAAAGCAAGAGAGAAGGCGACATTATAATATGGGGAGGTCTTAGATTTCTTTAGGGGGGCTTGGGAGCTTTGGTGTTCTTGCATTCATTGTCTACATGTGCCATGCTTAAAATCATTTATAATCAAGATTCTTTGGGACGGAAGCTCAAACCCACGCCCCTTCTTGAACCTCTACTGAGTATGATCCTTTCAAACTCAAAGAAACCTTTCGTATTCAGATATAAAATATAATTAGGGGTGTAGAAAATAATGCGATTAGAAATATTAAGTTTAAAAATACGTTTTTGTTTAAGATACATGGATATGGAAAATGTGTATTCGTATTGTCAATGTGTAAATCATAAAACTGAGAATTATAGCAAATTTCTGTTCATCAGGTGTAAATCAAAATGTCTTGCTTTTACTTCTAACCATATTAAAATTACTTTAAGAAATATTGCAAGAGCAAACAACCAAATATTGAACTTTAGTGTATGACATCTTTTCCGTTCTAGCTTATTCATCGATCACATCCCCGAGTCCAGAACGGCCTGACGACCACCAGTCCTGCCATCATCGACAGCAAGGAGCAGACTCCTACGTGTGGTCCTTGGCGCTGGAGGATCCCCAATCTCCACATCGTTTCTGCTTTCCGCTCTCTCTACTTCAGACTTCGAGGACGTACACCCGTGACAATGCTCAAACCCAGTGACATTGTCAATGACGTCAGTACTGAACAGAGGTCATCAACTCGCAGGAGCAACAAGGGTGAGCCTCTGACACCGGCTGCTTTCTCAACAAGCAGTCATAACTGCCCCAGGCCATATATCAGCAAAAAGAGCTCACCGGTGGCATCAAGCTCCTCTCTGAGTGGAATTCGTGATGTCAGCACTCCCAGTCGATTCTCCCTTCCTGGTGCGGTGGGTGAAAGTGAAGTCTTCGCGACCGATAGAACTGATAATAGTCAATCAAACAGCGATCACTTGATCTACCCGCACGTAGGAAAGGGTCGAGATAACGACCAAGCCGCTCTAGATGCTGTATCTGAAGCCAACCTCTACGATTCTGAGGTTGAAAAGGAATCGACTCGAAACTCAGATAATGATAGAGACATTATCCAAGGTGAAAGTGAGGACACGCCGTCAAAAGACGAAGTCCATCACCCGGTCGATATACCCGTCATTACTCACTCACCCTCATCGTCACCAAGTAGTGGAACCAACAGTGAGGTTGATATCAACTTTCAAGACAAGGACTTGAATGTGGATGAGGTATGGCAACCAAGACCCTTCTCGAGAAGGGGGAGGGAATGCTGGAAAGAGGAAGAGCCTAAGACACGATCTCCAGTTGAAGGAGATCTTGCAGAAGAGGAAGGTATGAGTATCGGATCATCAGTGGACTTTAGCAAGCCTGATGATACCGACACAAAAGTCCCCTGGGTCAAGAGGGGGGAAACAACCACGGAGGAATATTCTGAACTAGATGAGGAGATTGAATATTACGAGGCTAACGATGGACAGGGCGATGACTACCTCGACATAGACAAGGTGTTGAGGAAGTGCGCACCGACAGAGGTCCTCCGGAATCTGAGAGACATGGTCCAGCTCTCAAAGAACACCACCAGCCAGCTTGAGAAGGCTCTTCGACGAGCAGCTCGTATCACTTGTGGTCCCTTCCCTCGACTTCCCGGCTCTGGTCTTACCAAAACTGAGATCATCGACTTAAAGTGCACAAAGCTTGTGGGTGACTCAGAGGACTTTCTTGGAGAAATGAACAAGAACTTCCTGACCTTCTACACCGTCCAAGAGCAGATGGACAAAGTCAGCGCCCAGCAGGACAGCTTTGTCGCCTCCATCCTGGTGAAGAGAGGACCGTGTCGCGACTGGCGCATGGGTCATGCTGCCATCATGCGGAAGATGAACAAGCTCTGGAGCAGAGATTATCCCTTGGTAATCACCAGGAAGCTGAAGGCAAGCATCCAGGAAACCATCTATGAAGAGGATGGAGAGTAAGGACATAACAAACAATGTTCCAATGAAGGACAAGTTATGCAGGACTTCCATTCAGAACCCATAGGTTGAACTCCTCATAAGGTGCATATAAGTCTAGGAAACATCTAGGAAGTGGATGATGAGTATGAGCAGGAAGCAGGACAGACTGCCAATTAGAACTAAAGGGTTGAACATCTGGTCAAAAAGTGAAGAAGGAAACCATGACCAACTTGCACAGGACCAAGTCCAGAGAAGGAACCATTCTCAAAGAACACAAGACTACATGGAGGAACACATGGACAGCCCTCCGAGAGCATGTGATTTATTGAGAATGATTCAAAACAATGAGGCTCTTCACCATCTCAATCTTCTGTGCTAAGCGCCTCCTCCAAAAACTTTCTGTACTTCCTGTCAAACTTGAGCAAGATGCAAGGCATCAGGAATCACGATTAATAAGAACACTTATCCGCTTTACAATGAAATATCAACCGTCTTGAAGACAAAAGACCCAAAATGCAACTTCAACATGATCCATCTGGCAGAAATTAAAATGTACAAATTAAGCAATATCAACTTGCCATGGAAACAGTATATGTGTGTACTTCGAAATAAAGTGAAATAAAGCTGAATGTGTTCCCCCTCTATTTTTATACAGTTTAGTGTTGGGATTGAAAAGACAATGGTTGATCTTGAATAGGTGCCCCCCCCCCCCATTATTCATTTATATTTGTGAGGGGCAACTCCAGTAAAATGAGACCTATATATGTTTTGCGAGAAATCATCAAGGCTGAGTCTATCCTATCTAAAAATATTCTTTCCCACCGATGATAAACAAAAAATTAAATCCTAGAGCAGTTTAAAAGCGGCGGATTGCTTCAAAAACCAAAATGTTTCTATTTCTACAAGCATTTATTTTGTTGTTTTGAGAGGAGTCTGAAAGTTGTGAATACATTTTTATTGATGATTAATAAATAGTTAGAAAAGGAGAGAAAGTGAGTATTGAATTGTGAGAAGCTTGGAAAGGACATGAATAAAACTAACAATGATTTATGTTAAAGGGAAAAAATATCTTAATGGAGTTGCTTCATGTTTAAAGCAGAAAAGATATACCTAAAACTTATCTACATAGTCTAGTACATGTTTATCATCAATATACAATCCATTTAGAATTACAGAAAGGTAAACAGAAACTGAAATTACAATTCGTAATGATAAATTTTATTGTACATTAATGACATATCAATCATCATATTGCAATCGAAACAAAATTGGACATCATCAACCGCAAGTCGAATTTATAGAATCATTAAAGAGATGTATATAAAGTAGCATTTATGGCAACCTTCTAAAAAACTATTATACATGGAACATTAAAAATACATGTAGTTCCTTATCAATTATAATTATCTGGGGATGCAGAACGGCAGAATAGTATGGGTGTTTAATCTTGAATTCAGCATGGCATATAAAACAATCATTCTCACAATTAAATATTAAGACAAGAGGTAACAGTGTAACGTACCAAATGGATTCAACATGAAAATATTTCACATACAGGGTATCTATCATGCATTTAAGGTGATGCAAAGTGCGGTTAAAAGTCAGAGCGATAAAAAAGCCTGAAACTAAGTTATTTTTCTCCTAAAACTAAGGTGTACACACAAAATAGTGCACTACACAAAACATGTAGTTTGTGAACTTGTGTAGTTTGTGCTGTATTTGTATTGCATAGTGACACTTATTTTTTTATAACAGCTGATTCACTCTCAAAGATAAAAATTGTCAGTACGCTATATCATTTTCATACATGTACGTAAGGTTCATTTAAAAATGGTAAATCTAAGAACAAAAATATACATCTTTGACATAAAACATTTGGGATAGCCTTAAAGGAACATGATTTTTCCAGCCTGACATTCAAATTATTAACTTCATATAAAAACATTTATTTTAGGGTCCTTAAGAATGACAAGGCTTCTGGACGACTGTGGTCTTCATTTCAAATTTGATATTCTGGAAGCATGAGAAATCCAATTTTTGAACCAAATCCTTGACCTTAGCCAAACAATAATTTTGTTTCATTCAGGGAGAGTTTGTATCATCCACACAAATCATATCATTAAATCCATCAGTATCTGACAATATAAAACAAATTAAGTACCAATACTGTAAAACTGTTGCACTGGATTATTTCACAAATAAACTAGATGGAACTTCGACTGCACGCAGTCGAAATGATGCCTCCGTCATAGAGCAATTTACAAACCAAAACAGAAGAAATTTTTCAAATTCAAGTTCAATTGTAATCCATTAACAGGTTCTCAGAATATTGTGATTACAAGCAATTTCTCATATACATACATGACCCTTTGATCTTTGACCTCATGACCCTAACATCTACTCAGTTCATTGGCTCTGCAAGATGTTCCGAGTTAAATAGTAATCCATCTGTCAGTTCTAATGAGAATGTGTTCACAAGCTATTTTTGCATACATAATGAGCCCATGACCTTTGACCTTTGACCTCATGACCAAAGAATCTACTCAGTTCATTGGCTCTGCAAGATGCATACATGATCTAAGTTTGGCAGGAATCCATCAATCTGTTCTAATGATAATGCGATCACAAGCTATTTTTGCATACATAATGAGCCACATGACCTTTGACCTTAGACCTCGTGACCCCAAAATCTATTCAGTTCATCGGCTCTGCAAGATACATACATGACCAAAGTTTGGCAGGAATCCATCAATCGGTTCTTTGGATAACGCGATCACGAGCTGTTTTTGCATACATAATGAGCCCTGTGACCTTTGACCTTTGACCTCATGACCCCAAAATCTAATCAGTTCATCGGCTCTGCAAGATACATACATGACCAAAGTTTGACAGGAATCCATCAATCGGTTCTTCAGATAACGCGATCACGAGAACGGGACGTACGGACGGACGTACGGACGGACGGACGGACGGACAACCAGAAAACATAATGCCTCTGGCTTCTTCGTAACGGAGGCATAAAAAAGAATCTCTGCCACATTTAGGAAAGTCTAAACCGTCATCAGCAAAAGTCTAAAAACGAATTTGGATTCTTCGTAGAGTAACTGATTATCCTGAGTGAAGAATCATCTTCTGTTTGCTGGACTTGGAGTAGGAAGTGAATATCACATTAACAGAGGATTGCAGATAAAAACAGGCTTTAAAATATCTCAAAACTTCATAATGTTCAATTCAATCCCCACAAAATGTCCACATCATAATTCTGTTTTGAGAAACTGCGTAGCTGCATCAAAAGTGGCAGCTCTGTTGGTGTTTATTGTACATTCTTAGAAAGTAGATACTATATGGGCAAAAATCATGTTAAGTCAGAAATCATTTTTTTAGAGAGAACATTTTTATTTGTTATTTGAAACAAAGTATTGCCATTGTTCTTTCTGGTTAATGACTATGTTAGGATTGACATTATATATGAAAGCATTACTTTGCCCCATTTTCACACATATTCCTTAACATCCTGTAATGTTAATACTGATTGTTGAATAATAGCTTGAATAAATGTTAACCTTCCTACTTCATGTAGCATTTAATTGAGGCAATGATTGTTATTCCTATTCTCAGCCTATAAGGGCATGTCTTGTAGCCTGTTTGTGAGGGTACAACGTCGCTTTCGCCTTATACCGCTGACCCGCTACGTCCACCTCGTAGCTGGCTTTTGTGATGTATTCATGGGTCATGGGGTCAGAGTTCGTGACCCAGCCCAGACAGACGATCTTGCCCAGGCTGGGGCCATAGCCACTCGACGTGACGAGACCGGTGTACTGACCATTGCGATAGATTGGCTCGCCGCCGGCAGGCCAGTGGTGGTAGTCGGTGTCGTGGTCTTCCAACGTGAATTGAGTGAGGCGAAATCGGATCCCTGCCTTCTTGTGAGCCAGGAGAGCAGACTTGCCAATGAAGTCAATGTCCTGAGTTGTGGTGAGAGAAATAAAGCATCAAAAAAATTACAGGGAGGTTGAATCATGCATGATTGGTTTAATAACTGATATATGAGATTTGAGAATTCATTATCATTATCGTTGTCAAGACTTATCTTGCAGAGTCATCATTCAAAGTAACAAAGGCACAAAGGCTGACGCTTAGATATGGATATACATATACATACATACTAGTACAATAAATGCACCCTCGCTCTAAGCATTGGCACCTGATTGATTACATCATAACAAAACAACGAGACAGAATGGATGTTCACAGCACAAGAACTATGCGTGGAGCTAATTGCTTGACCGATCACCAGCTACTAAGATCAAAGATTGCATTTGCTTTACGTTCAAAGCGTAAGAAGCAAGGAGCTACTAAACTTGCAAAGCTGAACACAGACCGGCTACACGTCAACACACAACGGCTAAAGCTAGAGCAAGATATGGAGAAAGCTCTGGCGACTTGGGGAGTGCAAGAGGGAATGACAGTTGATCAGACCTGGGCATCACTCAGCAAAGTAGTATATGACACAGCGAGCAACACCCTCGGTAAACCAGAGCGAAAACACCAGGACTGGTTTGACCCAGAAGACTCCGAGCTTCTGATACTCGTGAAGAAAAGGAATGAAACACACCAACGTGTATTACAGACTAGAAGCACCAGGTCAACCACCACCGCGTACAAGGAAGCCTGCAGACACTTGCAGAGGTACACACGGAAAATGAAAACCACCTGGTGGGAGAAAAAGGCAGAGGTCCTGCAGCGCTCCGCAGACAATAATGACATGAAGTCCTTCTACACTGGACTGAAAGAAGTCTGGGGCCCCCAGACTAGGAGTACAGTTCATCTCAAGTCCCTGGACGGTAACACAACCTTTTCAGACAACAAAAGGGTGCTTGAACGATGGTCGCAGCATTTTGAGACACTACTCAACCAGCCAGGAGATATCGAGCCTGCAGCGCGTGATAGGATCAACCAGCGACCTGTAGTTACTGCACTCGATGATATTCCAACACGAAAAGAGCTAAACCTGGCAATTGCCTCCTTGGGTGATGGCAAGGCACCCGGAGTGGATGGGATACCAAGCGAGATATGGAAGCACGGAGGAGCCACACTAACCAACAGTTTACTAATGCTGATACAACAAGCATGGGCAGAAGGCTCCGTACCTCAGGAATGGAAGGATGCTAATATTGTCGCCATCTTCAAAAAAGGAGATAGAACTCAATGTGGAAACTACAGAGGAATATCGCTATTGTCAATAGCAGGGAAAGTTTTTGCCAGGATCCTTCTGAACAGATTGAATACCCACATAGCACCAAATATATTGCCGGAGACGCAATGCGGATTTAGGAACAACCGCAGCACAGTAGATATGATCTTCTGCCTCAGACAACTACAGGAGAAGTGCATTGAGCACAACCGATCCCTCTATGTGGTTTTTGTCGATTTCACGAAAGCCTTTGACACTGTTGGTAGGACAGGTCTTTGGGAACTACTACGAAAGTATGGATGTCCCGAGAAGTTCACCGGAATGGTAGAGTCCTTACATACGGGTATGATGGCTAAAGTCAAGGAAGCAGGCGAAACATCCCATAGCTTCCCTGTAAGTAACGGTGTAAAACAAGGATGTGTGTTGGCCCCTACGCTGTTCTCCATCTTTCTCTCAGCGATGCTGGAGGAGGCCTTTGCGGACTTTGAGGAAGGCGTTTACATACAATCACGTCAAGACGCCGACCTATTCAATGTCACACACTTCAAAGCTAAGACGAAGTCTACACAGATTCTCGTGAGGGAACTCCTCTTTGCAGATGACAGTGCTCTTGTTTCTCATACACCAGAGCAGATGCAACATGTTATAGATGTATTTTCATCAGCATCAAAGAAGTTCGGTCTACAAATAAACATCAAAAAGACTGAAGTACTATTCCAACCAGGTACAGACCACCGAGAGGAGGAGGAGATCCTAGTGGATGGTACAGCCCTAAACCAGGTAGATGACTTCACTTACCTCGGCAGCACTATATCCAAAGACGGACGCATCGACTCTGAGCTGGTGAAAAGAATGTCAAAGGCCAGCAGTGCCTTTGGAAGACTGCGAACCAGGCTATGGAACAACCATCATGTCTCAACAAGAGTGAAGTGCAAAATCTACAGGGCTATCGTCCTATCCACTCTCTTATACGGTGCGGAAAGCTGGACTCTCTACACAAGTCAAGTAAAGAAACTTCACGCGTTCATGATGAGACACCTTCGAGCAATCATGAGAATCAGTTGGAAGGACAAGGTGACCAACAAAGAGGTACTAGAGCGAGCAAACCTTCCTTCTATGGAGGACCTGCTCATCAGGAAGAACCTACGATGGACAGGCCATGTCATCAGGATGCCCTCTGAGAGGTTACCAAAGCAAGTACTATTCTCGCAACTACCCGCTGGCGAAAGAGGGATTGGTCGTCCACGGCTTCGCTACAAGGACACGATCAAGAGGAACCTTAAGCGGAGGCAAATTGAAACCAAGACTTGGACAACTGCTGCAGGCCAGCGAGCTGTATGGAGAACAGCTGTAAAGTGAAAATGAAGGCGGTCATTGTCGCTTCGCGACAGACAGCTACTACTACTACTACAATAAAGATATAACATTTGAGCAAGCACTGTCGTATACAACTCAAAATTTCAGGACTACACACCCTCAAGAAAGATTACAGAGAGTCCTCAATCCTCCCTCTCTCTCACATGGTGCATCCGCAAGCCTACTGTATGACTCAAAATTTGTTTCCTTAGAAAATAATATATTTCCAAATTCACAAACCTTGTCAAATTTGACTCTGTGCTCCCTTCCAATCTCGTATGGGGTGTGCGTGTCGTTGAAATCATCTGCCCAGTAAGCAAAGAGCTTCTCTATCCTCAACCACCTGAGGGCATAGTAGCCTACATTGCGTATTCCGTATGACTTCCCGGCACTCATCAGCGAATTGTACACATTGATAGCCATCTGTATAGAAACAAGGTTATAGTCATTATTTACCGCTTGCAGCGACAGCCCAGTTGAATAAAGGTTTTGAGAGATCAACCAGTCTCATTCTTATGAACCATCTGAAAAGTTGTCTTAAGATCCGCTAGATCGGTCTTGCAGGCAATCTGGCGAATTTACTGTGGGTCTTTGTTGGTCTCGAGGACCGTTAGCCCACCTTTGTGCCATACAACAACTACGATGTCCCAACCTCTTTCATGGTTATGCTTCACAAAGAATCAGTCAGGACAGAGAATAGCAGACATTGTGTGTGCCAAAATCATCTACCAAACTCAATAACAATATAGTTTCCCACACCTACCAATCTTTATTGTCCCCCTATATTTTCTTGGTTATATACAACTAATATCAAAGGAAATAGCATATTTGAACAGCATGCCAATACATTTCACACCAAAACCTAGCCTAGGCCCCACTTCAAATGTGGAATCAGTCTGGACTTGACCAACTCCTCATGTAAAGATATTTAAGATTCCCTATGTAGATAACATACCTCATTAGGAATGTAGAGTACACAGCCATCTTCTCCTGCATGTGTGACCGATATGGCCCTCACAGCGTTGGCATATCCTATACTTATGTCCTGTAGGATTAGAGATAAAAATTAAACATAATAATCATAATAACCTCAAAATCAAGTCAAAAATCCAGTTGATATTTGTTACTCTTTATCATTTTAACTTGCAGATATTTGAATTTTGAACATGTAGTTTTAAATTCGTTTATCTGGAAAGCATATTTTTGTTTTTGAAAAATCATACATGAACCATGACTTGACCGAAACTGCTCGATACAAATGTATTTATAACTCAACTAAATGTGATTGTAATCTGAATTGACTTGACTAGAAATCATGTGGCTAAGTTGTGAATTCTTTAACTTGATTCAACTTCATTCAAAATGACTTGCGTAACTAGGCAGACATAACTTTCATTAAGTACAGTGGTTGGTTGGCTGGCACCAGGCTTACATATGGTACTCAATGGGCCTCTGAAGGACTAAGAATACAATTCACTAGATCAACTAAATTCAGCTTAAAGAAACAAACTGATCATTTACCCTGACAGTAAACGGCTTCATATCTACAAGAGCAACGGATGTCGTGGTGAGCCTTTGTAACACACTTCTTGCCCTTGGTCCCAGTACATTGATTCCTGTGTAGTGGCTCGTTACATCCCTGAGTTGTACAGAACCGTCCGAAGGCAAGTGCTTGGAGATCCATTTGAATCCTCGTCTCAGCTGCTGGGTGGGGGAGATGATAAAGTACCTGGAGAGATGTGAAATAAAAGAAAAAACATAAGTTAAAAGAGAAGGTTGAGTTCTGGGAAGAGGAGAAAAATACTTTGTGAGCGCTATCGTTGTATTATACAAGTGTAGAAGAACATCAGATAAAAAATGTTCCCTAAAAAGCATGGCTCTTGAAATGGCTTATTATTCTAAATATGGCATGCTACATCATAATAATCGGGACGGATTTTTATGTCACATGTTTGTCACGTCTTTCTGTGTACAGTGCTTGTAACTTTACCAAGACTGGGCCAAATTTCTTATCATTTTGATGATTCCAGAATCGTGCAGTACACACCAATACCAATGATCAACCTTCCACAACGTAACTTTCACAATGTGATCACATGACAACAACTCAACTTTATCTTCAAATACAGAAAACAACAACAGAGGACGTGACAATAGTGCAAAGTGTAATGAAGAGACCTCTTTATGACACTTTGAACAGTCTGTAAAGACCAATGGAATACTTGCATTTATACCATTCAGCTTATTTACCACCAATGGAAGTACATTGGTTAATTACACATTGAAGCAGAAGAACTTCATATAAAATTTGAGTTCTTTTTTATTATCTGCTATCTATGATCAGCTTGGATAGAATATTCTTGATATTATTACGTTTACAAAGGGAATATTCACTTAGTATCAACAAATGAAATAAGTAATAGGAGAACTTTAGCTCCAAACAATGATTTGGCTGTCCTAGCACAGTAATTACAACCAGAATGAACTATAACATTACTGTTACTAACATACAATTAATGAGTAATAAATAATGAATGAGAATTGCTTTTTACTTGTTTTCTGATACTCTGGCGACACTGCAATCATTCTCGTATCCTCCCCTCTCATTGAGCATAGGTGTGTGTGCTACTGATCCTATGGCCATGTCCATCTCATTGGGACATAGCTTCTGTAGTAGAGCACATGCCTCAGGGCCATCTGACTGCAAAGAATCAACAAAAAAATATGTACGATTCTTCATTCAAAATGTATGGAATTGTGAACAGAGATATATCGTGCATTAGTATGAAGCGTGTATGACCAAACTCAAAAACTGCAATCATGTGCTGTGGATCCTATAATAACAATAATCTGGATTTATACAGCGCTTAATACGAAATACGGTCTCTAAGAGCTTTACAGATATTATTACTAACACCCCGGACATCAGACTCTTTCACGCACAATGTGCACCATCTCCACTTCCTGGGGAGTATTCCTACCATATAGACACCGTGAGGGCATAGGCAATTACTATTAACACAAAAGCTTTTGTCATCCTATCGGGTCCCCATTTCTCTCTTGGGTATTGAGTGGCAAATGTAGATTAATGCCTTGCCAAAGGACATTAGTGCCATGCCAGGGATCAAACCACTACCTTTGACATTCAAGTCAAGTGCTTAAACCACTCGGCTACGACACTTCTACAGTATAAGGAATTAATAAGAATGTATCAAAGAATTGACAACAGAGAGAGAGAGTCATCTACAGGGAGACATTATTTCTTGGTATAAAGCATTCATAATCATTGTGTCACTGCATGTGCTACTGATACTACAGGCATATCCATCTCAATGGGACTATGACTTCAACACAATTAAAATGTGATTACCATTAAGTAAAATAATTCAAATTTAAATGCCACGTTAACCAATCAAGTAATTACTACCTCTAACACTCAGCTTCATCTGTTGAAATGAGGACAAGTCCCTCTTCATCATGCCTATCTTTTAATGCTTATTAAAATAATGATTAATAGACAGGAGTATCTCAAACACTTTGTGATTACCTCAAGCTCAAACTTGCTGAATGATGACATGTCCATAAGGCAGACACTCTCCCGACATGCCCAGTACTCCTCGCTAACATAGTCAAACCAAGCAGGCTTTCCAAAGCTACCTTTCTGAAGATCATCATACAAAGCCTCTGCAAAAATTAGAAACAGTCATACTAATAATGCATCAGTCCCACCACAAAACAGACTTTAAACTGATCAATAAATGACTAAATCTTGACTATTAATAATGAATTTTTTGTTTGTTTTGAGTCAAATGTCGGTCTTGTGGTGTATCTGCACTGGGGTACAATGGAGGAATATAAATAATGTTTTTCAGTCCAATTATGCCACAGATATTTCAACTTCGATTCCATTATTTTTACATGTATGAAATTAAAATAATCCCATTTGGCATTACCACCAATAATGAAAAAGTAGAAAAGCATGAAAACTTATTGACGAAATGGAGAAAAGACGATCTTTAATTCCAAATTCAGTAGCAGTACAATTTTCTAATCTATTTGGAATTCAATGAAGACTTGACTTGAATTTACCTTTTCAGCTTTAATTGAACTCTAGTTGAACTGCAAAATCGTTGTAAATTTCAAATTCCTCCTTGTTTACAAATTTCTGACCAAGAAATTTCTTGCTTGTTGATTTCTTGTAGATTTCTTCTATCCTGCAATTTACAGATTCTCCATTTGTTAGTTACACACTTGCTAGTGTAAATTACCTGAAAGCATTTCCTGTGTAATGTACAACATGCCAATGGAAGAAATAATGAACCTGCAAACTTATTTTGACCTACTTTTCTTTTAAACAAGATATTGGTCACTGATAATGTAATAAGGGTAACCAAATTGATGTTGTATTGCCCTTTGCGGACTGACCCAAAAATCTTGAAATCTACGGAAGGCTTTTTAATAAAGCTTTTTTTACCCTTTTTTAGAAAGAGGAAAAAGTTTGATGGATACAAAAATATGTATTTTTGTTTGTTTAAATGGGATATAATTGCATAAAACCATCAAATTAGTCCTAAATTCTCACTCGTTTCCTGCCCTAGTTTCAAAATCCTGCTAGTGTAAACAAGTAGACACCGGCCTCGTGTACATGCACTGCACCAACTAGAAATCAATAAGATTTGGGAGATGTTCTTGGTTTTGAATTTTTTTGGGCGACGGTGGCGGTTTTGAGAGGGGACCAAAAAAGTTTTTTTTTAAATAAAAATCTGACCGACTGACCCAGGATCTGGCACCTAAAGGGCAATACAACATCTTGTCTTTAGTCATAACATAAACTAGATGGAACTTCGACTGCGTGCAGTCGAAAATGATGCCTCCCTCATAGAGCAAGTTTACAAACCAAAACAGAAGAAATTTTTCAAATTCAAGTTTCATTGTAATCCATTAACAGGTTCTCAGAATATCGTGATTACAAGCAATTTCTCATATACATATACAGTATGACCCTTTGATCTTTGACCTCATGACCCTAAAATCTACTCAGTTCATTGGCTCTGCAAGATACATACATGACCAAAGTTTGGTAGGAATCCATTAATCGGTTCTTCAGATAACGCGATCACGAGAACGGGACGTACGGACGGACGGACAACCAGAAAACATAATGCCTCCGGCTACTTCGTAACGGCGGCATAAAAAGGAGACCCATTTGAATATCTACGTTCCTTCTTCCAAATTGCTCACCTTGATTAGCTGGGTTCATGAAGTAGACGGGTCTCTCTACTCCACCCTTCTCAGCAAACACTGCTCCGGCCTGCCTCTGCGCCCCAAAGAGAGGGGAGCAACGTAGCATGCGCCCCGTCTCATAGTTAACATCCCCGGGGTAGGGATTGTGGTAGTGGATTCCTAGAAGTGAAAAGAAAAAGTGGTAAAATGTTTTGTAAGTATGTTTCTGAATACTTATGGTTCAATTTCACAGTGAGTATCCCAGTGATTTCTCATAATTATGATGTCTGTTTCCTGGAATTGTAATTAAAATAAGTGGAAATTGTTTTTGAATTTTGTTTCCAGAACATGTCGGTCCATTTCAAAGTTAGCATCCCCAAGATATGAATTATGATAGCAGATTTGTGGAACTGAAATTGAAATAAGTGGTAAGAGATTTGAAAGCATGATCTTTCCAAGGACTTTTGGTCCACTTCTTAAACCAAAATGATTGGAGGAAAACACAATACATAGTTAATATGGAAATGCAAACATACATAATTATTTATAGCATGAAACTCTGATTATTATTCATACAATCATGCCAGGTGATGAAGAAAGTGATTATTTATGCATTTGAAATTGCGTGACGTAGATTAGCTAAATGCAGCGGCATGCAGAGAAACATCCAGAATGCAAAACAACGATAGTTGTTGGTGATATCAATAAATTAAAAGCGTAATTTGACAAATCTAATACTGATATATCAGTACTATAGAGCTTAGTAAAGGTAACAGAAGTATTTAACAACTCCATATCCTAATAATATTGAATTGAATTGACTGTATTTGTTTCCAATCACAGTAAAAATGACATTATACATTGTTGTAATACATACATAGGCAAAGAAAAATACATTGAAAGATATACATTTACAAAAAAATTTAAAAAAGAAAGAAAAAGAAGACATGATTAAATCTACTAAGAGTATAGGATGAAAAAAGGTGCATCCGTAAAATGATGAATGGCCCACCCTTTGCAATAAGTCACGATCATCAGCAACGATGCATATTGAGTTCCGGACGTGTCTTTATGCACCTCTACGTTCCACTAAGCTAATTAAAAAGAATGGTGTTCAGACATACCCTCTGTTTCCGTGACTCTATCCCTCAAGAAAGCCTTGTTATTGTGGTACTCCGTGAAGCGCCGCACATCCATACACCACGTGTTGAGGGAGGCGTGGCCTTTGACGATCCATTCCGCCATGACCCTACCCAGACCTCCGCTGTAGACAATGCCCTGTGAACTCATACCGGCCATCACAAAGTAGTTGTCAATCTATGGGGAGTATTAAATCAGAGATTTGACACAGTAATTTTAGGTTGGTGAATGAAACAACATAAAATTATAGTAAATGATGTGTTCATGTTTAACTTTGTATAATTATCGAAGATCCATTCTGCCATGACCCTACCAAGACCTCCGCTGTAGACGCCCTGTGAACTCATACCAGCCATCACAAAGTAGTTGTCAATCTATGAGGAGCAATACATTAAAGAATGACACAGAGTCATTTTAAGTTCACATTATCAATGGCCGCAGAAGGACATCAGTAGATTTGCAGCTGAACTAAGGATAGACTTATACCATCAACTTCCCAGCTGTGATTCTCGCCTCTACCACTATGAGCCAACCAAGGGCACAGACAACACGCTGATGACCTCAGAGGAAAGCAAAAAGGGACATATTGAGTGATTCTGAGGCTGTTTCTGCAAAGGTCGAATGGCTCTCTGAGAATGATGAGAATACCATCGGAAGGGCACCTGCTGCGGCCCCCGGCACTCCACGCGAAGAAGACGCCAGTGGTAGCCTAGCTGCACACACTTCCCCATCAGGCGTGTCATCGGTTCAGGAACGCACTGATGACGTAACAACACCAGTGGGAATAGCGAGATACTTCGACGCGGCAACAAAAAACTTTGTAAAGATGATTGAAAGAGCCATTGAATCTCTTGTAGCTAACCTGAAATGCCTCTGAGAGGCACGGCTGGGACAAGCTATAGAATTTGAAAGCCGGAGAGTTACGGAATTGGAAGACAAAAACAAACACCTTGAGAAAAGGATGGAGCAGATGGAAGGAGCAATGACCTCACTTCAGATGGATGTTGCTAAGCACAACGAGCAGCTCAACAAAGCGGAGCAATTTTCGCGACGAAAGAACATTCGCCTAATACGTATCCGCGAACCTGCGACGAACCGGGACAAGGACTGCGTAGCGTTGGTAAAAGGCATCATCAATAAAAAGTTTGGTGTCTCCGTGAAGGTGGAACGCGCCCATCGCGACGGGAAGCCCAGTGAAAGCCACCCATGACACATTCTCTTCAAGCTTCTATCCTACAGAGACAAAGTCAGCATCATGAAGATCCAACGCACTAAGTTAGCAAGCGAGAAGTTCTTCATGGTTGATGACTTGACACCGGATGACCTGAAGGAGAAACGGAAGCGATCGTGTGATGTCCAATGTCTTTACGACGAAGGCGTAAGGCTCCGTTTCTATGCCGGAAAGTGGCGAGCAGCAGGTGGAGCTCTGTATACCTTCATCGAGACCGAGAATGCTAGCGCACGAGGTGACTATGATATCAGTTTGAATCTGATCATCTTTGTTCTCAAGCAAGAACATGTCAGTTTTAAGTCTACCATATGCTAGAACATCTTTTTATTATCAGTATTATTATTACTAAAATTTTTGATGCAGTCGGTAACATACAGAATAGGATATCTTGACTTGCCCTATAATAAATGAAAACAAACAAACAAACAAACACGATATAGTTTAAGAATTATTCATGAACCCTTATTTACCCAGGGCTGTCAACTTTGGGGAACTGCTTCGAGGGAGACCGTATGCAATTTTGTTTTGGCTCAACAGGGAAGGGGAGGGTGTTGAGTAAAAAAAATCCATATGATACGAGTAGGCTGGTTTATTTTACACGTTTGGCAGGAGGTTTTTTCATAAACCGGGGGATTGCGGGAGATTGCGAGAGAGCGAGAGGAAGGGTGTGGTGGCGGGAGTCTCCTGCTTCGAGCTGGTGGGACGGCGGGAGAATGAGCGTGGTGGCGTGAGACTCCCTCCAAATGCGGGAGGGTTGACAGCCTTAATTTACCTCAGGTGCAGGTCCAAAGAGGGGAAGCCCATCGGGTGTGAAACTCTCAGGGCCATTAAAGAGCTGCTGTACTTCAGCCTTCTCAGCTCCCTCCACTCGTTTCAGAAAGCCTTGCAGATGTGGAGCTGGTTATGGCAGAATGTTATGTTGAAAAATGAAATGATTATTTTTTAAATATACACCAGAAACAGAAGCTACAATGTGCATATATTTAGTATAATGTAAGCAGCTTCAATTCATCCACATTTTCAAAAGCTAGAGACAGTGAAACTTATTTTTGTAGGCATCTCTTTATAAAGCCCATATATAATAATAATAATGGTGGCTTCTTATATAGTGCACATGTCCGTCACATTGTGACACTCCAGGCGCTGCCTTGAGTATAACCCTGGCTTTAGCAAGGCGGCCACTTTGGTGCTCTAGCATTTTAAGGAATTAATTCCTGCCAGGTACCCATTTACACCCACCACCTGGGTTGAGTGTGGCAAATGTAGATCAATGTCTTGCCGAAGGACATTAGTGCCGTGGTGGGACTCGAACCGGGGACCTTGTGATCGACAGTCCGTCGACGTATCCACTCGACCACGACACCTCTACATATCTGTAGTGGTCACTTATAATGCCCCATCTAGGAGGAAATCTTTACAACCAATGATAAAGTATTCAATCAAAACTCACCAAAATGATCCCAATCCTCTGGCATGGATAAGAATTCTGACTTCTCTGGAATGCCTTCAAAGAAGAGAGGCTTGCCTTTCTTGGCGAACATCCCTGCCAGGAAGCCTCCACCCCAGTCTATGAGGTAGTTTCCAACATCTGTATCTCTTACATCTACAACAAAGAAACAAAGTAATGGGAGGATGACATTTCAAGACGAGAAACAAGTAATAACCTTTTTTTTAAATAACTGTCATTGCACCTTTACAAACAATTTTTTTATCAAAGAGGAGGTACGATGGATCAGTGGAAGACAGTGGTCTCGTAAGCGGGTGGTCCAAGGTTAGAAACTATTTGAAGAGCTAGTGCCCTTTGGTAAGGCATCAATCCCCATTACCAAGTCCCTCGGACAAGACTTAAAGCTGCTGGTCGCCTGGCTGCTTACTTACAAGCATACAAATGCTTTCATAGCAGTCGGGTAAAACAAAATTATAAACAAACAAATTAAAATAAGATTTCCACACTTTTGTTGTTTGACGTAATCTATAAATGTTTGATTCATAATCATGGTAATTATCCATGACATCTACACCTCAAAAACTTCTCCCTACAACAAATATCTTTAGAAAATACTCATCAAATGCAAATTAGATATGCTCAGACAAATTGGAGACCCCAGTAAAAATGTTTAAAAAAATATGCACCCCATAGAGCCATTTCATTTCATGGAAATAACAATAATTATAATATGGATATTTAAATAGCGCCGATATCCAACAGGCTCTGATGCTCATGGCGCTTTACACATATTACCGTGTTTATAGCCGAGCTGCCAAAGTAACTAGCGCTCAAGCATATTAGGTACCCATTTACACCTGGGTGGAGAGATTAACATCTTGACAAAGGACATAAGTGCCGCGGCGGGACTTGAACCCCGTACCTTGAGATATGCAGTCGGGTGACTTATCCACTAGACCACAACACCTCTACAAAGAAATAATTATAACTGGAAGCTGGTACTCACATGGGTATTTCTGTGGCTCCACACCAGGAATTGGTTTGGTGATCATGTACTGATGCTCTACACTGTGCAGTGGAACCCTTACAATGGGATCACTCTTCAAACCTATATCTCTCGCCCACTGGTGATGAAATACAAAGATGATTTAAATTCATTCAGCTTGTTACAGAGAGAATACAATGAAATAATACAGTCAAACCTGCTTTAGTGCCCACCTGTCTACAAAGACCACATTTTTTGTTTCCCTTGAAAATGTTTTCTCATTGAAACATGTAATAAAGACCTATACAGAGACCAGTTTTTGTGTTTCCCTTGGGCAGTCAATATCTAGAGGTTTGACTGTAAGAGCAAATAATCAAATGCTAAATTGTGGAAGAACTACAAAAGCCCTGTAACTTTCAATTTGA
Organism: Strongylocentrotus purpuratus; assembly: GCF_000002235.5. Taxonomy (NCBI): domain Eukaryota; kingdom Metazoa; phylum Echinodermata; class Echinoidea; order Camarodonta; family Strongylocentrotidae; genus Strongylocentrotus; species Strongylocentrotus purpuratus. The sequence continues at coordinate 13,973,528 of NW_022145614.1, forward strand.
TTATCTTGAATGGGAAACAATATCTTTCCATAATGCCTCCTCCTTGATCCATTACCTTCAAAGAAGAATCACCATTTGTATTGCAATAGCAATGGCATTGGAAGGTAAAGGTGAGATATCCACTGATCCAAGTATAACAAGATATGATAGTGCAAACAGCACCCATTTTGGAAACCTCAATACAAGCCTGGGGCTACTTGTGGGCAGTGTCTGACCTAACAACACGTAAAGTGTTTATTTAAAAAAATGAAATATAACCAGATTTTTTTACCTGCCTTCTGACAAGGTATTGTTACATTACTAAACGATTGTTAGAGCTTTGTCTGACCATGCAACAACTAGTGAAAATGTGAAAATGAAAGGATGTTCTTCATCCTTCATTCTCCACAATTAACAGGAGTATTGTCATTGTCAGAGCTATGTCTGATCTAGCAACAATTACTGGAAAATGTGACAACTAATAAAATGTTCTTTACCATACCTGCCCTCCACAGTTGACAAAGTATTCACACTTGACGGTACCATGTGACGTCTCGACAGCGGACACTCGACCATTCTCACTCCTGATCTTGTTAACTTGTACACCCTCAACGATGTTGACACCTGAAAGAATAAAAATATTGGTGTGTTCTGCAAGGTTCTGGAATCATCAAAATGATAAGAAATTGGCCCAGTCTTTGTAAAGTAACAAGCACTGTACACAGAAAGATGTATGTGGGACTACACAAACATGTCGCATAAAAATCAGCCCCTATTTTTATGATGTTACATGCCATATTTAGAATATTAAGGTATTTGAAGAGCCATGCTTTTCAGGGAACATTTTTTATCTGATGTTCTTCCTTACTTGCATATTACAATGATAACGCTCACAAATTATTTTTCACCTCCTCCCAGAACTCAACCTTCTCTTTAAACATTATGAATATTATAGTTCAGGGCCTCAGAGTTCATATTGCAACACGTAAAATGCAATGCTGAGTTGATGAAGAGGGTATGATAAATCTTTTGTTCACAGGAGCCTATTTTGATTTCCTATCAGACAAAAGGAATGTTACCTCGGGTTGGTTTTATCCTGCGAGCTAATTTTAAGTTTTCTTGTGCTCATTTTGACAACACCAGGGCCCCATTTTCACAAAACTTGTCATCAGTGACAAATGACAATTTCTGTTACAAGCTAGGAAAATCCTTGCTTCTGATTGGTTATCAGCGGATTTGTCACAGATTTTTGTGATTAGTCATTGAAAAAAGGCTTTGCGAAACGGTCCAAAAACTCAACCAGTCTCTGTTTCGTGGTAATTTTACTGGTGTGGTATTACTGATATGTGGGCACGTCCCAGCTTTCTGGAAATTTTGTGTCCTAAACACTACCAAGTATTAATGACATTATGAATATACAGACACTGAAGGTATCGTCATCCTTGGTACTTTATCTGATCCAAGCTATGGTAAGGGTATGAACATGTTACAATCACCAGATATATCAATACATTTGACTTGGTTGGTCAAGTATGAGATCAAATAGCTTAGAACTTGCCAACATGTAAGACAACAGGGGGGTGTTTCACAAAGACTAAGATTGAATTTAAGTTGGACTTAACTATGGCAGGCCGTTCATGCCAATGCTTGCTCTCACCATTTACTGGCATTGTTCTCTCAAGGGAGGTACAAATCATGGTCACAAATCTACAGAATTTACATTTTTTGAATGGCCTGCCATATTTAAGTCCAACTTAAAGTCGATCTTAGGCTTTGTGAAACACAGGTCTTTTCAAGCACAGAAGCAATTGTACTTTCAAGTAGTCAGTAAGTCATTCTACACGTAGACACTACTCTCCACTGAAGAAAAAAAAACAGACATTACTTTTCTTTCTCTAAATGCTAGGACAGGAAGTGTCTTACCGTTTGACCTTGAGGCTTTGGCCAAAGCCATGACTGTGTTAGAAGCATCTGTTCTGCCATCTTTGGGTGAATAAATGCCACCTACAAGATCGGTAGTTCTAAGATACGGAACCAACTTCTCAATCTCTGAAGGCGTCACTATTTCGCATTCCGTTCCAGTCTCTCTGAGTATAAAAAAAAGGAAGGAGTGATGTATTATGATAAAGATACTATGTCCCTTTTGCAGCCAACATCAAATTCTGTAGAACTTTGCAGGAATTATGAATATGTCATGTATGTCCTATCTGTAAAATTTAAACATTAGCAGTGTCCTAATATTCAAATTATGCAAGGAAACCTGTTTACTTGCTAGACTTCACTGTCAGACACTATTGAGTGACTGAATGGCTTTTTTTCTTTTTCGGTAATAACATACATAAAATGAGCCGTAAAGGGTACATGAGCATTTGTCTACATCGATAACCCACTTCGTGTAATGGCCAAAATTAAACTGATTGAATCTTTGCGCAGCATAAAACGTACAACCATTGGGTACTAAGGTTTGAAAATCAGACTGTTACTTACTGGCTCTATAGCTCATATCGATTCGACATCTAATAGTCGTTATTTTCCCCCTGAAAGACATTTTCAAGCCCCCTTTTTTCATAGGGAAGTTCTAAATTAGTATTATCTTTCAAATGCCGTTTGTGAGTCAATCATGGATACAAGGACCATGGGGGTGTTTCACAAAGACTAAGATTGACTTTAAGTTGGACTTAATTATGGCAGGCAGTTCATGCCATTGTTGCTCTCACCATTTACTGGCATTGGTCTCTCAGGGGACATACAAATCATGGTCACACGTCTACAGAATTGAGCTTCTTTGATGGTTCATTATTGAAGGAAAAAATATTATCTAAAGATCATAACTGAGAGACCAATGGTGAGAGCAACTAGTTGCATGAATGGCCTGTCATATTAAAGTCCAACTTTAAGTCGATCTTAGTCTTTGAGAAACACCCCCCATATCTCCTTTGACATGGTCGATGGCCAAAAGATTCTTTCTTTGCATTCAGTGCACCCAGCCTTTTTAAGACTAATCAGGCAACAACTTACCTTTCCCTTGCCTGCAACCTCTTAAAGGAGGTCAGGCGATCCTGGGTCTGGGCAACCGAAACAGAGCCTGTTTCTCGATAGCCTGTTAACAGAAGAAAAAAATTGTCATAATGCCAAGAAAATATTGAAATGGTGTTATATGAGGCATAAGTACATATGCATTTAAGTTTTTTTTTTTAAAGGTACAAGCATGCATTTTGTTTGTATTAACAGGGAGCACTCGTAACTTTTGATTTCTAAAACATGATGCAGCTTTGAGAACTCACTTTAGATTACTATACCATTTTCTTTTAAATTGAAGGCCTTCCCCTGCTATACTTTTAAATCTTACATCTACATTGTTTATTTCTGTATAAACCTGGTGGACACACTTTTGGTAAGACATGCATTTTCCACAAACTCCAACCACACCCATCTCAGGCTTGGTATGCAAAATATAACAAGTTATTGCTTTACACCTAAGGGTTGTGCTCTCTTTCTATGAGTGTTATATTACTTTCTTATCTTCCTTTTATCTTATTTTTTTCAATCTTGTATCCATCTCAATTCTGAAAGGAACTTGCAAGAACCGAAGTGCTCCTGTCTTTGGCTATACAAAGTTTAAACTAACCTGTTGTTTACTTCTAGATGCACTTGATGCTGTCATCAAAGGGGATGTCTATGATCTTATTCCACAATGATTGGATTTTGCATTCGGGGCGAATCTTTTTGTCCCCCTTCATTTCAATTAGCTACTTTAGTAAAGACAAAATATCAGCTTTTCAGGCACCACATCTTGTAATATTTGTACTGGGGGGTGTTTCACAAGCCTTTTTTAAATGACTTATGACGAATATCAGTGACAAATCTGCTGATAACCAATCAGAAGCAAGGATTTCACTAGCTTATAACAAAAACTGTCATTTGTCACTGATGACACGTTTTGTAAAACACCCCCCTGGTGTGGATAGCATACCTGTATCAATATCTGTTTCTTCCTTGAGACTTTCATAGAGTTCAGCACTCCATCTGGACACCTGGCCCAGCACTGACTGGCCCTTCAGCAAACCTACTAGCCCCACAGAATGCCATGTTGTACCGCATGTCAAGCTGGAGGAAAAACCACACCAAATAAAAAAAAGGAAGGAATGTTAAAAAGATTCAGGTTTTCGTATTTAAAACAATTCATATCAAATTAAAACGAATATCACATCACTATTTACGTATGGAGGAAGAAGAAGAAGAGGTTCCTTAAAAGCTTGAGGCTCATGGTGGGGGTCCCCAAAACAATAAAATCATGATAAAGTCTAATCCGCAGGGAATGATAGTGAGCTCTATTTTCTGGAAATCTGGAAAATAGAGGTAAAATCGGGGGGGGGGGGCAATTGGGGGGGAAAAAACTCAGGAAAAATATATATTAAAAAAAAGGAAAACGATAATTATCAGGCCTAAATCGGGGAAGGGGGTGGTGGATAAAGAAAAATACATCAATGATGTATACAATACAACATACTTTATTGTATAGATAGTTTTTGTTTTCATCTTTCAAGTAAATGGATGGAGTACATTTTTTAATGCTTGAATTTGCAACAAAAAAATTCTCACTTTCCTTGCTCCAGAAGAAGGACATCGTTCCATCCAAGTTTGGCAAGGTGATAGGCAATGGAGGTCCCAGCGATACCCCCACCACAAATCACTACCTTGGCTCTATCCGGCAAGTCCACTGATGGAGGAGCTCGGGCGCCGGCAAGACGGGTGACAGAAGGGTGGATGAGACGATGTGATACACTCCATATGGGCACTAGCCTCTGGAGGGAGGTAGCCCCTCCCTTTAGGAGAACTTGCATCTTTGTACAAAATCAAAGAGATTAAATGTCAGTCAATCAAGTATTAACCCATTGTCTACGGGAGATGGGTTGTCCGTGTGTTAAGTCTATGGGAATGAAAACATTCAGTACTCATGGGGTTAATGAGTCAAAACACATATGGGTCTAAAGTTCAACATCACATGCTACAGATTTATTAGATACAGAAGACCAGCCAGATACTGCCATGATCTGTACAAGCGATAAAGTGGTGCCTGTGTAGACTATGACGCAAGTACAAACGGTATGTCATTAGAGGCAGGAAAAACTAATAAACAGCAATGACCACAACAAAAACATCTATACAACAGCTACAAGATGTTTCATGATATTCTCCCCGCCCCCCCCCCCCTTTTTCTTTCAAGAGTGATTTAAACAAAACATACAAAAACTGAATTCTCATTTTCAAGACACTACATAATATTGAATTTATTTTCCATGAAAACTTTTTAATTATTTTTTCCCTAACAATTCATTTATTATCAACTACAGGAGAATAAAAATTAGAAAAAGTTGTACCTTTATCGCAGCTAGTCACCGACTCACGACGTTTTTCACATCTGATTCTGTAATAGAAAGTAAGCCAGTTAGTACATGTACAGTATGTAGAAGGGACCGGATATTAAAAAAGCTTTCTGTATTAAACAGATGAACAAAAGCAAAAATGTACGTTTCTTTTTTTATCTACAGTCATGAGTTCAAGGCCACGATATGAAAAAGAAAAAAAATGATAATAATATTTCATCAATTGAATCAATTGCAATGGAATTTACTGTAGAGATACTTATCATTGTACTAAAGTCAACACATTCATTTTGACAAAGCGACTGGTGATCCGAGACAAGTTTGTCCCAGGGTCTGGCACAAAAAATAAGGTATCTGGGCCGAGTCACATACTTTCCTGTTCATGACATAACAGTAATGCATTTTCCTTCAGGCACGCGAGGTCGTGAGTGCAGTAACTTCATTGCTCTTCTTATTTCCTTTGTGATTTTTGTTCAAACTCACTAGCCTATCTCCCTGCACAAATATAGGCTAGCATTGTATTACAGTACAAAGTTCATCTCCATTATGTATCAAGGCCTTGAAAAGAAAAGAAATGTTCCAGATATAACTGCCACAAAATCTTACCTTATTACCCCCCCCCCCCCCCACCTCACTCCTTTTTCTATTATTGTACTTCCATTTGGTATTGTCCTAGAGCTAATTGATTTCCTTAATTCAAATAATGGCCCACCTTGCCATTTTGGTTTGTGCAAAATACATTTATTTTTTCAAAGGGGAGGTCTTCAAATATTTTCCATTTTTCTTTCATTCTTCTTCTACTAGATCTGTATGAATCCCTAGCTAATTCTACAAACTTGAGGGGGACACCTTTTGTCTATCTGTACATCATAAATACTATTCTTTAAGCCAGCAATTCTTGAAATTTAAATTGAAACTTTAAAGTCTCAGCTCATACAATTATTGAATATTCAATATATGTAATGCACTATTCATGTAGGAAGTCAACCTACTCCACAGTTTGATAGCCATCTGGTGTGAGAGATCAACCTATTCCTGGCCTGGCTCATAGTCACACACAGACAAAGTATGGTCATAACATAAGCCATTCAACTTAGTCATTCATTCAAGTCCAAATGGAATTAAATAACCACGTACCCCCCCGCCGCCCCCCCCCCCCCACGTAGAACTTTGCGCATTGAGCGCTGTACCATAAGTTTACGCGCTCCCATTAGCTGATCCACTTGAGTGGCTTCAAATTTAAGTGAGACATGAGAGAGGGCCTACTTAACTTAAGCTCAACTTAAGTAGGGTGTCTGATCGCGCACTCGTTTTGTCTGCCAAAACCCTTCCCATAGACATTGCACGCATCCCTATGTTGTCTACGTGCATTGCAAAATTGGTCAACGTTTTTTTTTTTTTAATTGAGATTCAAACCTTTATAATTTGTGATCCTGAAGGCGATACTCAATAAATGGTGTCATATGAAAGAGCAGAATAATCTAATATTTCCAATGGGGTGCCATTTTGGATTTCTAAAAATATCTTGGTCCAAACAGTGATTAAAATGTTGTTTGCATCCTACAATGTAGCTCTGATATTTGCTATTTTTAAGAACCGAAAAGTAGTCCCATTTGTAAGAATTATATCAGTGCGCTTATTTTTTCGCTAGCTCTAAGGAATCACAAGTTATTACAGTTTGAAAATACCCTCCCCCTTATTTTCCGGATCAGCTAATTAGGGAGACGTGCACTCCGCTCAGTCCAAAACATGGTGACAACGCGTAAGAAATGCACATTCATATGTATTTGGACCGCATACGTGTATTAGGCGAACAAACCCGGAAGTGAATGCACGTTATAGACATTGGAGGTAGAGCTTGCCGATCGTGCTCAAACCAGGAAGTGGATGCACGTTGTAGACAACATGCTCAAGTTGCGCATTCAGCTAAGCTACATGCGTACGCTAGCTATGCATACGCTTGCATATTGCGCGATGGAGCTGTTTAATAGGGTGTCTGAACGATTTTTCAATTTTCAATTTGGGATCGTTTTTCACCATTTTTGTTTGATATTTGAATAAAAAATGTTATCAGAATAATACATTTCAAATTTCAAGTCTCACCGATGTTTCTATCAAAAGTTACAGCCCCTCCAACACGCTGGTATATTCATATCATTTTGGTCAAAATCGACGAAAAAGACGTCCACGCAGAGTGATGTTGTTTTGCTAAATTTAGCCAAACAGCTGTATCGCGCGATATGCAAGCGTATGCATATCGTACGCATGCTGCTAAGCCAATCCGCGACTTGCAGCTTGAGCTACGCTGTCTCCGCGACATGTGCGATTGACTAGTATGGTTGGCGTTCGTCGCACAATAAACCCGGAAGTGAATGCACGTTATAGTCAATGGCAATATCGCGGAGACACAGTCTCCGCGATATTGCCATTGACTATAACGTGTATTCACTTCCGGGTTTATCGAGGGAATTGCCAACCATAATTTCAGTCACTATAATGTTTAATTGAATTTGGGGTTTCGTTCGTGCGCGGAGATGTTACGCGATGTAACCATGGTTTGGACTGAGCGGAGCGCACGCCTCCTAATTAGCTGATCCACCAAATAGCGAGAAGGGTATTTTTAAACTGTTATCAGTTGTGATCCCTGGGGGCTAGCGAAAATATAATCACATAGAATTGTTCCTTAGGACTGGGACTACTTATCGATCGGGGCGTCATATCTCAAAAGTGACAAACCTCAGAGTTAGCCAGGACACAATGTTTAAATTGCTGTTTTGACCAAGATATTTTTAGAATTTCGGGGGCTACGCCCCTTTGGAAATATTGGAATTCACCTGCTCTTTCATATGACACCTCATTCATTGATTATCACCTTCAGGATCACAACTGATAAAGGTTTGAATCTCGATTTGAAAAAAAAAATTGACTTTTTTTGCATGGTCGCGCAATGCACGTAGGCTGCATAGGGATGCGTGTAATCTCTATGGGAAGAATTTTAGCACACAACATCGGGTGCGCGATCAGACACCCTATGTTTAACTCTGCGTGTACGTCTTTTTGTTCGATTCTGACCAAAATGCTATGAATATTGCAGAGTTTTTGAGGGGCTGTATCTTTTAAATAGAAACATCGGTGAGTCTCGAAATTTAAAAAGTATTATTCTGATTACATTTTTTATTCAAATATCCAACAAAAATGGTGAAAAACGATCCCAAATTGAAAATTTGTTCAGACACCCAAACTTAAGTTCAATGGCAATGTGAATGTCAATAAGTAATTATTAAGTCACACCAAGGATATTAAGACATGTCAAGCTTTCTCCTCGCACCAATACATTGAGTGAATGGAAGCCAGTGATAGCTAATAAGAAGGGCTCTTGTAATTGTCGGCGCCAATTTAGTAAAATGAGGCTGCAATTCGCCGAGATCAGATGAACGTTATGTGCATGCGTTAAATCATGTAAGCTAAAGACAGTTCTTCAGTTCTTCTTTTTCTTCCAGTGTACAGGTAAGTGCTGCCACCAGCAGTGGAGCAGCAAAGCAGTTTCCAGGCTAGGAACTTTTATGACTCGACTACCTCAACTGATTAAACTGAAGAACTATAGCTGTAAATAGTCAAACTTGACCGAACGCCAAACCGAACGTAACAACAAATAACCACTGCCGAACACCGACGAGGTCGCAAATACGTCTACGTAACACGCATTATTATTAATCATACATGTACATCGCCAAACACCTATAATGATTGTAGCAACTGTCTGTGAAGAAATGATCATAGATCTAAATAAAGATCGACGGTATACCGCTAGAATCGCGGTAATGGTTCAAAATGAAATTGTAATACTTACAATAATACAAGAATGTAAAGATTTTAGCAAAAACTGTCATGCGTCAGTGAGCCTTTCATCACAATTCAACGTTCCTCTCTTCGTAGCTGCGTAGACTTCAAACGCTGCCCTGCTCGAGATTCGCTGAAGCTTGCGATGCCTACAGCCTAGCCTGGCGCTGACCTGGGAGTGCATAGGAGTACATGGGATGATGGGCAGCGTTTCATGAAACCGTCACAAGTACAAGCAGTGGAGGATTCAGGGGGGGGGTACCGGGGGCACGCCCCCCCCCCCCCTCCCCCGGTAAAGAAGGGGGAAGGGGGAAAAGAAGGGGGAAGGGGGAAAAGAAAAAGGGATAAAAGGAGAAAAAGGGGGAGAAAAGAAAGAAAGGAAAGAGAGAAAGAAGAAGAAAAAAGGGAGGAGAGAAAAGGGGAGAGGAGAAAAAGGAGAGAGAAAGGAAAAACGGCGGCAGGGAACAAAGGGGGAAGAGAGAAGGGGAAAAGAAAGAAAGGAGGATGATATTATAAAAAGGTGTTTTTATTACCGGGAAAGGGACGGGGGCACGCAATGTTGCAGTGTGCATAATGGGGTCCTTCCTTGTCAAGCGTGTAACCCCCCTCCCCCCCCCCCCCCAAAAAAAAAGTACAATAAGAACAACTCTATTTCTCGCTTTCCATCTCGTCTAAAAAAATCTCAATCTCTCATCCATCCCTCTCTCATCCCTCTCTCTTTCATCCACCCCTCTCTCACTCTCATCCATATATATCCCTCTTAGTGTGGGCTGTTGGGGATATTTTGGTGCAGATTCTTCTAAAAGCACCAAATTTGGCCCAGAGGTAGATTATACCATACTTTTACGATTTCTGCCGGACGCCAAGAAGGGCGCTCTCTGGGACTGCCATATTGGGCAAATCCAAAATGGCCGCCATCTGAGTTAAAGGTCAAGCGTAGTTCCAAAAGGAAAAGCGCTTGTATGATAATAGTTTATATTTTTATAGGGTTTTGGGGGGTCAGAGAATCTGATTATGATGTTCATTCATTGATTTTAGGTCTCCTTGGGGCTCCCTTACTGGTCATAATGGTCAAATCCAAATGGCCGCCATCTGAGTTACAGGTCAAGTGTAGTTATGACAGGAAATGGGCTAGTATGATAAAAGTTTATATATTTCTGGGGTTTTCTGGGTCAGAGAATCTGATTATGATGTTCTTTCATCGATTTGAGGTCTCCATGGGGCTGCCATACTGGTCATATTGGTCAATTCCAAAATAGCCACCATCTGATAGTTACAGGTCATGTGTAGTTTCGAAAGGAAATGCGCTAGTATAATAAAAGTTTAAATATTAAGGGGGTTTTCGGGGTCAGAGAATCTGATTATGATGTGCTTGTATCGATTTGAGGTCTCCTTTGGGGCTGTCATGCTGGTCATATTGGCCAAATAAAAAATGGCCGCCATCCGAGTTAACGGTCAAGCGTAGTTTCAAAAGGAAAAGGATCATCAAATAAATGTGCCTGTCAGAAAGAACGGTTTGTATTTTTACAATGCCGACGCTGAAGGTTATACGAGATAAATCCACTTCTACGTAAATATTTTAAAATGAATATCTTACTTTTCTGACTCGATGGCGTTTAGATAGGACGTTATTTTCTTTTGTGCCGAATGGGGTAGGATTGGTGCAGATGGGATGAATTATGTTTCAGTGCCCTCCATACCCCCCCCCCTTTTTTTTTCTTTCTCTCTTATCCCGTCTCTCTCTCTCTCTCTCTCTCTCTCTCTCTCTCTCTCTCTCTCTCTCTAGCTCTCTGGTACTCTCCTCGGCATCACGACCGGTTGTTAAATTCATTATACTTTACATGTAGTTGTTGTTTCACTTTTTATTAAAGCTTAACTTTTTATATTTGATTAATTGGTCAGCCTCATACAAGGACCACCTCCTTTCTGGCTGCTACCAGCATTAGCAATTTCCTTTGTATTATTCATGTTTGTAAATTGATTCTGTGTATTTCTGTGTTTATCTATGTTAGTAATAATTACAATTATTGTAATTGTGTGAAACTTTGTAAACTGCTTTTGTTTTTACCCTGTATGTTTTTTTATTGCTTGGCAAAATAAATTGAATTGAATTGAATTGAATTGAATTTCTCCTTCAAGTTTTTATTTACCATGTCATTAATTTAAGCTTATAATGGAAGTTACAAACTGATTCAGCTGAGGACGCAGGTTCAAAACTGAGTCACGTCTTTCGGATGCAGGGGCGGATCTAGCTTTTTGCTAAGGGGGGGTTGACCAAAATAATGACGATGCGAAGCATCGTCCACGAGCCGCGAAGCGGCGAACCGATTTTTTGGGGGGTGTTTATTTGAACCCCGTAAGTGATGTTTTCCTGGCATCTATTAACACAATGGAGACCATAAAAAGCAGTGCATGATAACGTCTTTTTAAATCAAGTAACAGTTAAATACACAGTTATATCCAGAGTTATGTGTTTGGTTAAGTTACCAGATTAGTTGAAAATCTTCTCACAATATTTGCACTTGAAAGGGTTTCTCTCCAGCGTGCGTTCTTTTTTCTTTCTTTTTTTTTCTCACTTCGGCGGTGGCCCGTGTCCTCAAAAAAGCTGATGGGGGGGGGGGGGGGGGGCAAGGGACTCTGTGACATTTGTTCGCCCAACCCCCCCCCCCCCCTCCCCCCAAAAAGAAATAATAATAATAATAATAATAATAATAATAATAATAATAATAAAAATAATAATAATAATAATAATAATAATAAATGAAATAAATACATAGAAATAGAATAAAATAAAATTACAAGTTTAAAAAAAAAGATAAGATTTAAAAAAATGGTCCCCGGATTTTTTTTTTTGGGGGGGGGTTGCAACCCCCCCCAACCCCCCCTCTAGATCCGCTTCTGGGATGGTGACGTTTAAAGTCGGTCCCCAGACGGCCTGGCCAGACGTATATATCATATCTGATTGATTGATACACGTCTGTAAAAAATACACACACATGTACCGTATTGTACCGTAGATGGCGACGCAATGATAAATCAAGTTTACAAAATGGCAGCCCCCACGTTATTTGTTACACTGATCGGAGTGACAGTGAGATCCGTACTATTCAACTCGTTTGTATCAAGCTGGCTGACTGATCGAGTTGAAATTTCTACACCTCTTACATCATGGAAATCGAGTAAGTTAGAAATCTCACAAAACCATTTAGACCCTATATTTCGTACATCAAAGTCTACAAAAAGTTGTGCACTGCACTGTTTGTTGGCTACTGACTGTATAACTCCGGGAAGCTCCAACACCGGCGCCGCAGGCGTCGGAGCTTCGGGTGGTTTCGTTGGTTTCTCGTGGGGGCTAGTAAAACAGCCGATTGGGTGATATTATCGTTAAATCTGCAAAGGGAGTACTTACAATTTTTACATCATAGGGTGCACGACTCCTCAGGGCTCAACTCCAATCACTTGAATGTATAATTTGAAGAAGTCTTCGATGTTAGTTCCGGCTGGATTGCCAAGACATGTAGTATTATACACATGAATGTTTTTTTTTGCGTTGCCAATTTGATACTGACTTCACGATTATAGCGATTAGTATAGCATACAAAGGCCTTGCACAGAGTTTGCCGAATTAAGCGAACTCCCTGCGCGCACACCTCTTCTTCACTAATCGCTATCATCTAAAATTTCCAAATATCTGATACCATAGATCCACGACCCTGGCACAAGTCGGAAGCAAGGGTACTGTGGTCATACATTGCCAAGAAGACAAAATAAAAATGAATTAATGCTAACAGGGCATTAATTATATTTCTAATTTGTTCTCTCAGTGATACCATAGTACCAGTTGGCTAGCGCTAGCGCTAGATCAGTGATGTCAGACATTCGTAAATTTTGAACCATATCAAAAGATACTAGATACTCTAAAGATACTCTATAGACCTACATGTACGTTATATTATCTAGGTTTGTTTGTTTTTCAATCAAATCTTGAATTTAGAGTTTTAGACCAAATGTGATGTTTAAAATGTACATGTTTCATGCAAATTTTGTTAGTAATTATATGTAGAACTTTGACTCGGGTATTCTAGATCTATTTTGAGAAAAGAAAGAATGGCTCAATTTGTTTTTGGAATTCTGTAGACCTATTTCTTTTTCATAGGAGCTTAAATTTGGGATGTGCATGAAATGAAACTGCCAAAATACAATGCCATAGATCTGCGATCCCATACATGAAACATATCTTTGTTCATATTACATTAGTCATCTAATCAGACTCGTTGTGTTTCTGTGTATCTCTTTCCTCGTTTGATAGATTATCTCTCTCTCTCTCTCTTTATTTCTGTATCTCATTAATCTTTCTTTCTGCTATATGTCTTTTTCTTTGGTACGAACAGTGGTCGAAGGTTTGACTTTGCTTGAGAGGGGGATTTCGCCGTATGCTGGAGATACTTTCCATGAAGTGAGTCCCATGGCTTTCACTATAATTATCTCTTTATCTAATAAAAAAAAAGTGTATAATTTGTGCTTTGATTTCAGTCTGAAAATGAAATAAGAGTTCTCACTTATACAAATCCCCCCAGCTTTCAGTTTTTATGTTGTGGAAACAAACTTATATGTTACATGTAGGTTTGAAATTACACTAAAAAGACGGATGAATTGTTTTTACAAAAAATAATGTTGGTAGATAGATACAGTCATTCCTGTCTTGATGCATTTTAGGAGAAACACATTTATCGTCGCTGTTTTCACGAAGTGACGGTAGTGAAAAAAAATTGCATTCACTTTGCGTGACGATTTTCCTCACTACCGTCACTTCGTGAAAATAGGGACGTTATAAAAGAAAGGGGATTTTTTTTTTTTTTTTTTTTTTTTTTTAAACTGGAGTTTCCTCTAGCATTTTTAGATAGATTTATATAATATTCAAACACTTCATCTTTATCTTTAAAAAATTGGATACTATCTCTAATGATACATTAAATAGTTAAATTTCTGTTTTAGTTTTGGAAAGTCAAATTGTATGCTTGAAAAACAAGAAATAAGGACACAATAAATACAAAATATCATGGTGAACATAATCTTGATTACAATGAAGGTCAACAGGAAGAAATTTCTAAAAAATTTGGATTTGTTTGTAATACATGTATTGTGCTAATGTGCTTCATGACTATTCTTGTTTCTCCAGACCCCTTTGTTGCTATATATCTTCTACTATGTGCGTTCCATCTCTCCGACCCTGGTGCCGGTAATGTTTGTCATGGTGGATCTGATGACGGCATTCATACTGCACAAGGTGGCCACCAGGACAATGAAATACTTGGTAAAACTTCTATTTGTAATTTCTTTATTTTTGTAGTAAATACTAACTTGAAAATACTTTTGTTGAGGATTCTTTTTGAAGAGAAAGTGACTTGAAGTTATCTGGAAGTATTTGTCATACAGTAGGTGGAGTGTCTGGATCTGTAAAATGTAAGCATTAAGCAAACTCTAAAAATACCAACAACAAATCCCCCAAAACGGTGCAGAAATGGCATTACCTGGAAAGCACATCACACACCGTGACTGTATGTTATTGGTCGGAAAATCTGAGCTCAATTTCTTATATGCTTATTATTACATAATTTGATATTTCTACCAAAATTGTTTCACAGACAATATTAATCTGTTAACTATTAGTGGATATTTTGTATGATTCTGTGAGATCTTATTTTCTGGTGTTATGAGAACTTAGTTACCTTAAAGCAACAAAATTCTTCGTAAATTTGTTTTCTTGTTTCATTCTAGGAGGGAATTTTTTGAGAAATAGCAAATTTAAGGGAGAGGGGTTGGAAGCGCTACTGCAAAATCCTCTCTAGAGCCATCTCAGGTCAGCTGTGGTAATATTGTTCCATAACTCGCAGCGCTGTTGGTGCTTGCATCAAAGCAGAAATTAGGTACTGTTGGCAATTTAACCATGAGATGGCGCTGTGCAGATAGGGCAGATAGGGCAGAAAGTTCATCAGTTCAGCATCGCTTTAAACAACATTTATTTCATATATCACGCATATGTATTGAACAACAAGGGATCAAAAATGAGAATCCCTTGTTTGGATATTGAAATGACAGTAAATCACAGGGATTAGGATAAATTGCTACCTATCTTTCATGAATTAATGAAATGAGTGATTTTTTTTTTTTTTTTTTAATTAAAAAAGATTTTTGGAAAGAAATGCAATTAATAATAATATGATATTATGTCCGAGTCGGCTTGTTCAATCATACTTTTTCTTCTCTTCTTCTTTGTGGTATTCATTATTAGTACAATCTGCAGAAATGGGAGGAGAAGAGTTATGCTTCAGGAGTTGATCCTCTTCTCATCCTCTCATCGGATGTCATTTCTATTCCTGACTTGGCTATGGCAATGTAAGTTCCGCCTAATGTCTCAGTCACACCTTTGCGTATTTGGCTTGCGTATTGCTGCATATTTTATGGCAAGCCATTCTAATATTTATTCCTACTTCTTGATATCAAGAAACAATTTTCTGTTGTATAGCAATGGTAATTCTTGATATCAAGAAATAGGAATAGATGTTAAAGACCGCCAATACTACTGGGCCAAAAGGGATTAGACCACACAGCAAGGTCACTGACAGGTGGCTATCTCATTAACTCAGCTCTCAACTAACATAAGAAAAAGAGGATCATGGGGGACCAACAGGCACCGATCGGGGAAGTTTCCTATATAGAGGGAGCAAGTAGCTACAAGTAGGACAGTGGGGCTTTAAAACGTCTTGCCATAAATAAATAAATACGCAGCAATACGCAAGCCAAATACGCATAGGTGTGACTGAGGCATTAGAAAGGTTAATCTTAGAAGCAGCCAAAGCTAATCATAAAAAAGGAGTAGATTAAGCCAAGTCTTTCTTTAGAAGGGGCTTACCATCATCACTAATCTAAGACCTAAGGCCTAAGATCAGTCATCCCATCTAACCCAGCCTCCCCCCTAAAGGTAGTACGTCTCTTCTGCAGGCTGAAAATATAAACTTGTGTGAATCCGATGGTAAACAAGAGATAATACCAACGAAAAACTCCCCTGAAAAGATTAGAACGGGTAATTGCCTTTATGTGGAATTATATTGACCGCGTTTCAAAAATTATGCATAGAAAGTAGTCTGATTTTCAGACCCTTGAACCATATGGTCGTACGTTTTGTGCTGCTCAAAGATTCAATCTGCTTAATTTTGACCATTATAAGAAGTGGGTTATTGATGTGTACAGATACTCACATACCCTTTACAGTTCATTTTATCTTTTATGTATGTTATTACCAAAGAAAAAAAAAGAAGTCAGTTAGTCGCTCAATAGCGTCTGAAAGTGAAGTCTAGAAAGTAAACAGGTTTCCTTGCACAATTTGAATACTAGGACACTGCGAACGTTTACATTTCACAGATAGGACATACATGACATACTTAAATCCTGCAAAATTCTACAGCATTTGATGGTGGCTGCAAAAGGGATACACTACCTTTGAATGCATCTTCCAACTTCCCCTAATCCTGACACTTTTGTGAAGTTTTGATCGATTGAATTCAACGACTAGTTTACTGAGGAAATTTGTGCATCATTGTATTATGTCAACTTGTCATCAGTCTCTTCAAGTCAGAGTGGTACCTCTTCTTTTTTTTAAACCAGTTTTGTATCTTGTGTGATTGCAGTTACTTGCTGTGTCCATATAGCATCGTGACCTGTGTAGCTCAGTGCACCGTTGTGTTTACCAATCTTACCCTAGCGGCTACTTTTCTCTTCACGTTACAAGGTAAGGCATTCTAAACCAATTTTAAATGGATCCGGTAACTTTGTCTCAGATTCTGAAACAAAATTCTGGATTTAGCTCATGCTGCAATGATAATTATAAACCTAATTGTCTCAGATTCTGAAACAAAATTCTGGATTTAGCTCATGCTGCAATGATAATTACAAACCTTTAGGTCAGTCAGAAACCCCATGACTTTTACAAGCCGATCACCTGTCTGATATATCAAGATATTTAGGATTAGATATCAAAACCAAATTTTGCGTTTGCCTAACAGTTTTCATAACACTACAGTCTATTGCGAAAAACGAGTATGGTAAAACCGGTCACTCAAAGAGTTTTACTTTTTTCAGGCACTTCTTGATCATTTTGAAGTGCAATTTTTTTAGGGCTTCAATATTACACCATATCACAGACACTGATAACATGTAGGGCCGTGTATCTCAGATTTAACATTGTTAAATGATCCCTTTAAAGGACTGAAAGTTGTTGTGAATTGAAGTGGTCTACCTTCTTTTTTTTTCTCTTTTTTTTTACAATGTACGGTACAGCTGATATGATGAATCACATTTGAAGTGATGATAATATTGTCTGATGTCATAGTTTGATACTTTCCATTGATTTATACTTCCTTTGTTCCAATTGTCATTCTCTTTTCTCTTCACACATATGCCACTCCCGTTCTTCTTTACCGTAATTAATGGTGTATTAACCACACTTTTTTGCTGCTGAAAAAAATTCAAAGTCGGGGGTGCGTCTTATACACGGTTAAAGTTTCGATTTATGCCCCTCCACCTGGCGCTATGCCTGGCAATGTCTCCCAGCTCAGTAATCAGTGTGTTGACTCACCACTCGAAAACTAGAACAACACTCAAACTTGTCTGTCATCTTAGTTTGAAAGTAATCTTTCTGATAGATCTCAATATGTAGTTTATAATAATAATTCCTCCAAATTTTCTTCTATTACATGGCGTACCACAAGGTTCTATCCTAGGTCCTCTATTGTTTATTAATTTACATTAATGATCTTACACATTCAGCTGCACCTCGCAGTTAAAACCTTCCCGCGTGGGTTTTTTAACACGGACCTGGCTTGCGGCCGACAGAGTCGGCGAAATAGAGGGGTGCGGTTAATACACGAGGGCGGTTTATTCACCGTTAATTACGGTAATCATTGTCTTTTTGTCCCCTGTCTCTGTCTGTCCGTCTATGTGTGTGTGTGACTGACTGTGTGGTGTCTCTCTCTCATTCTTTCACTGATGTACTTGTGAAGTTTCATTCCTTTCTCGTCGCCTATGTTTTTATTTACAGGAAATGCAGTTGCAGCCACTTTGTGCCTTGCCTTTGCCTCATACCAGTCTCTGTACCCAGTCACGTTAATTGTTCCACTTGCAATGCACATAGCCATCATCAAAATGCAGGTGAGATATGTTTACCAGTCTTCCTTCTCTATTTTACCCAACAGAAGATGCCACTGAGAGAGTTCATTCAGATTTACGAGAAAAGGAGTTGACTTAAAATGACTCGGTAACATTGTTGAAGGTTGATGAACAAAATGTGTAATTTTTGTATGAAATGTTACTTATTATATCCCTTCTCAGGGATGCCAGTTTTCAGGCAATAGCCTGAATGTAGGCCCTGGCAAGTTAATTTCAGGCTTTTTTGTGTACAAAATAGCTCATTCTAGGTGATTTTTAGGCCCTCTGATCAATTCTAACTGACATCCTTGTCCTTCTACTGTACTTACCCTCTAACAGGCAAAAAATTGTGAGAAAATTCTCAGGCCACAAAGATATTTATGGTTTTCTTTGAAGGCATCACTGTGCAACACCCTCTAACAGTGATTAAAAGTAAATTCTCCCAACCATTTTTGAATTTTCTCAACCGTTTTTTCTTGAAAGTAAAAAACAAGACAGTATTTTATCTTTCAAAACTTGAATGTCTGGAATGGTATAAAGAGCCAATTTATTGATTTGTGATGATTTACATTCACCTAAAACGTAATTAAATTATATAATATATTTGGGAGAATTAGGAAATCAATCAGATCAGTTTTTCCCAATTATTATCATTAATGATGGTTCGTTTCAATCAAACTTTCAGATTATCTTTAATTGAACATCTAGCATTGAAGTCACTTCCCATATTCGGTCTGTTTCGCAAATGCTGACCATGTAGAGATTAAGTCGCTGACTACCGTCAATCAAGTCCAGTCGTTAACATGCAGTTGTCCAAAAGAAGACGTAGATGGCGCTACACTCCCTTTCATTGGTCTACTCATTCACTTTTTTTCCTTCTTCTTGTCCTGCAGGCATCTCAAGATAAATCAGTGAATTACCAAAGACCAGAGGCGGTACATTCTATCATGTTAACTGGAGCTATCTTCTTTTTCTGGTTAGCCTGTTTACTGGGTCTCTCCTTCCTCATGCTCGACTCATGGGGGTTCCTAAGGTCTACTTATGGATGCATGTGAGTTTTTAATCTATATTTTTGTACCACAAGGAATGTAACATGGCTACTGGCTGGAATGCTCCCCAGGGAGTGGAAAATGTGCATACATTGTGTTGCGGATAAACCTGAATCCGATGACCGGGGTAATAATACATCTAGCATTACACAAAGCTTGTTGTTCATAAAACTAAAGATTATCTCAGGGATTGACAACACCTGTTATTGGATAAACATCCCATGATGTCAAATTCCCAATGAGACTCCACTTGTATGCTCACTGATTAAGCTCAAAATGAGACAAGTATAATTCGTTAACCAACTTGGTCCTGGCATATTAGTGTTACCCACTCTCATCCTTGCCTTGAAGACAGCAACATTATTCAATAAATGATTTATCAACATTTTGTGTCTCATTCTTTCAGATTAGCAGTGCCCAACCTACAGCCCAACATGGGTCTTTTCTGGTACTTCTTCACAGAGATGTTTGAACACTTCAGGACATTTTTCCTCTGGATTTTTCAAATTAATGTCTTCATCTATATAGCTCCCTTGGCAATTAAAATGAGGTAAAGCACTTGTTCGCCCCTATTTTTGCCTGTGTTGCTTTCTTGTTGTTCTCAGCCATAGTGTACGCTATTGATAGGTTGGTTTTTGAGTACCGGTATTTAATCTGTTGCTAATTTGATACCTTGCTCAAGGCTGTACATCTAGTCTACACTTACAACATGAAATTTTGTTCACAAATCATTGATGACGCCAGGAGAGAGCCATTTACATGGCAATAAACTTTCAAGATTTGAAGAAAAAAATATAGTTTTGCGTCAGTTATGGTTCGACTATTTCATGGCATGAAACTTTTGCGAATTTAAACTATCGGCAAAATTTGTGAACATTTCATGCATAAAATGTTCAAGTTTTATAGGTAATAGGAAGTTTGGTCTATGCTCAATACTAAGGGGACCCCCTTATGATATACGATACCAATTCTCGCTACGGCATGTGGCAATATACATTCCCATAATGCATTGCGCCTCCGATACCTCGGCGATATTGCGGACACACTAACTTCTGGTGATTCTAAAACATGTATTTTGCTATACTACGATATGCGTATAATCATTATATACAATTCTTAATCTTGCTCGATAGTTACTTATTGTGAAGAATACACAAACAGTTACCACGTTTATTTTTTTAAAGAAATGTACCAGCATTGGCGAACGCCAGCGCTTGGAGAAACTCTGTCGGAAAAGCTTGGCAGCTGCAACACAAGTGGCTTCTTTTCCCAAGCCATGACTGTGCACTATCTTCAGTAATTTTTAGGAATTTTTCTGTAATATACACAAGGGTCACATATTTAAAGATACTGAAGTTCTATATTTGTAATTAATTTACATCATTAGAGATTTTGGCAAAACTACATTTTCTCATTCTTGGTCCTATTGACAGTAAAGAGTAAGTCCAATACTTTGTGGCTCGTTTTGACAGGTAATTCATGTGACTGCCAAATCCTGGCAAGTTCACCAGTAAACATTGAGCGCTACTTAAAGGGATCCGGTAACTTTGTCTCAGATTCTGAAACAAAATTCTGGATTTAGCTCATGCTGCAATGATAATTATAAACCTTTAGGTCAGTCAGGAACCCCATGACT
The DNA here is from genome assembly GCF_000002235.5 of Strongylocentrotus purpuratus. Lineage (NCBI taxonomy): Eukaryota > Metazoa > Echinodermata > Echinoidea > Camarodonta > Strongylocentrotidae > Strongylocentrotus > Strongylocentrotus purpuratus. The sequence continues at coordinate 13,994,623 of NW_022145614.1, forward strand.
TTTACAAGCTGATCGCCTGTCTGATTATCAAGATATTTATGATTGGAATTACAAATTTTGAAAACACTACAGTCTATTTGGGGAAAATAAGTATAGTAAAACCGGCCACTCAAAGATTTTTACTTTTTTGAGGCACTTCTTGATCATTTTGATGCGCATTTTTTTTAGGGCTTCAATATTACACCATATCACAGACACTGGTAACACGTAGGGCCGTGTATCTCAGATTTAACATTGTTAAATGATCCCTTCAAGTTGTCTTGTTTTCAGCTATATGCGGTAGGGATTATTGTTGTACCCTGTATATAGTGATATGTCTTGGAGATGTTGTAGTAGAGTGGTTTTAGCAACACAACACTTATCCCTTTTTGAAAGGCATTAATTTACATTTGCCACTCTATACCCAGGAGAGAAATGAGAACCTGGTAGGCTGACAAAAGCCTTTGTGTTAGTAATTGCCATATTCCCTCACAGTGACCATGTGGTAGGAATCCTCTCCAGTTAGTGGAGATGGTGCACATTGTGCGTGAATAATGACCAGGGTAATAATATCAGAAGAGCGCTTTAGAGAAGGTATTTTGTATCAAGCGCTGTTTCAATCCAGCTTATTATTATTCACCATCAATTTCCTCCATTCTTCTGTCATCTCTTTAGAGAGCACCCGTTGTTCATAATGCTGGTCCAGTGTATTCTGATCGCCATCTTCAAGTCGTATCCATCGGTCGGGGACACCACTCTCTACCTAGCCCTACTACCCATCTGGTCTCATACGTTCCACTGTAAGTAGCACATGTCGTTGTGGCTCTGTGCATTCTTTCCTTACATCTGTTAGCTTTGGACACTTTGTTCCCGCGATGTCCTCGGAACCACGAAATCGAACCAAGTCTGAAAGGATTCACTGATCATATCGTCTCCAAAAGGTCAAAGGTCAAAGGTCATGGGGTCATTTAGGTTACTAGTGTACACATGTACTAGTAATATGCAAGAAGTCTTGATAATGTCTGTTATGTTTGGGTAAAATGGATTATCTGTGATTTGTTAATTTGTTGATATCTTTTTGGCCATGGTATGGATAACGAAGGATCCCTTTTTTTACTGTTTCGTTGTACACTACATTCCCATTTACACAATAATCTATCGTTGCTAGTTTCAGGTAATGAATTAGAATTAATTTGTGGCTAATGAATGCAATTCCATGGCAATTTGAATAGTTGTGTAACTCCATAACTCTTCTAACACAATTGTTACCCAACAAAATTGGAACAAGAAGCTCTATAAACTAGTATGTTTTTTAAATAAAGTGTAGTGATATGAAATGAATTTGGTTGAAAAGAGTTTCCATGTGATAAAAATTGCATATTTTTAAAAATATCAGCTGTAATATGATATTTTTTAAAAATTAGATAGAAGTAAGAAATAATTGAATCATGAGTTAAAGGAAACCAAAACCTTCATACTAAGTTACTTTTATTGTAAAGTTTAAGATATTTGAAAAATTTCAGGGAAAATTTGAACAAAATCGGGCAAGGAATAAGGAAGTAAGAGCTTTTTGAAATGACTAGTCACTAGAGGGTGGTATTCAATTTGATGACATCATCTGTGGACAACTCTCCATGCCTTTTGTACACCAAATTTCATGTTTTTCCTTCTTTCTTGTGATTGAGATAATGTACTCCCCCGAAAGCAAGATATAGCATGCAAAATGATGTTCTACTTCACATGTTATTAAGTCGGATCAAGAACACAAATAAATACGAAGAAAACAAAAAAATTGTGAAATTTTATGTACAAAAGGCATGGAGAGTTGTTCACAGATGATGTCATCAAATTGAATACCGCCCTCGAGTGACTAGTCATTTCAAAAAGCTCTTACTTCCTTATTCCTTGCCCGATTTTGTTCAAATTTTCACTGATTTTATTCAAATCTTTTAAACTTTACAATAAAAGTAACTTAGTATGAAGGTTTTGGTTTCCTTTAAGAGTTTATATACTGATAAAATATCCTTCTAGTAGTGTAGCCAGTGAAGTAGGAGTTTCCGTTTTCCAGACTGGCAGACAAGGATTTCCTGTAATTCCAGGAAAACTTTGGTGAAATTAGCAAGTGCCAGGAAAAAGGAACAACAGTGTATATTTGTTGTAAGGGAAACAATTATTGATATACCGGTAAGGCCCTGTGAATCCATTACTGCTAGGATTTTACGGTGGAACTATGGGTTGATGATAGGTTTAAAAAGAAGTTATTTTGTTTGGCATCCAGCCATCAAAATCAGTTGGGAGATGAATCAAGATTGGTTAAAATTTATTTAGAAAAATTCAGAGAAACATGATGGTGGATAAAGGGTATTTTCTGTAGAATCCACTCACTCAAGTAATCTAGGGCTTGGTAATCAAAGGTTAAAGCCCCACTGCACTCCTTGTAGCTACTTGCGCCCTCTATATACCAAACAATGCCTAATCGGTGCCTGTTGGTCCCCCATGATCCCCTTTTTCTTATGTTAATTGAGAGCTGAGTTGATGAGATGACCACCTGTCTGTGACCTTGCAGGGAGGTCCAACCCCCCCTTGCCAAACTAGTGCAGACGGACTTTAGAAGGCCTTTTTGAAGCTGTAGACACAATTGTCTCTCTGTTTATCACAAAAAACCAAAGAGCTTTCACATCGATGGGTCTTCAATATACTATAGACTTGACAGAAATTCACATTTTTGTTTATGTAAACTCCTATTTGGATTTGAATTCTATTATTTTGACATCTGACATCCTGTCTAGCTCTGGCTCACATGATTTCCTGTCATATTTTTGTATGGTCAGATCTGGAGATGTATTGGCGATGGCAGGAACTCAACCAACTTCGGTGCACCAAATTATGAGGCAATACACATTGAAAACGATGTGTTTTTAAGCTGTATAGCTGTATAGGAAGACCACCATCTATGAAGATCACCTTCTTGCAGGGGAAAAAATAGATGGGGGCTCGGGGTGAATTAGCCCCCGCAAGTCATAAAAGAGCCCCCAAAACTTTGCATAGATTTCAATGCAAAACAAATAAAAGAGTGTAATTTTAATGCAAGCAAGCTTGAAAGGTAGCCCCCGAAATTTTTAGAATATTTTTTTCCCTGCCCACTTGAACAAAATTTGTTTGACATGTTATGCTGTATAAAGATTATAATTATCTTGAACCCAGAGCACTTATCTCACCAACTCCCTGTTATCCCCTTGAACAGATTTCCGTAACAGCCTGGTGGTTGGCGTGATGATGCTGCTAGCTTCACTCTTAGCCCCGGTTCTCTGGCATCTCTGGATCTATGCTGGCAGTGCCAATGCAAACTTCTTCTTTGCCTTCACACTCATCTACAATACAGCACAGGTAAGGCAGGTGTATGTGTGGAAGGGGGAGGAGGGGGGGGGGAGGGGGTGGGGGGATGAGGTTACAACTAGACACTATGAACATGACGGACAAAGAAAGCGGACAAAATATACAGTTCCTCATTCTACCCTCAACAATTACTATGGTAGACAAAGGAACATCCCTTCACTACTATTATGTAAAAATCTGTAGAATAGGTGAATATGCATGTGACACCTGTTCTACAGATTTTTACATAATATCAGTGAAGGGATGTTCCATTGTCTACCATAGCAATTGTTGAGGGTAGAATGAGGAACTGTATATTTTGTCCGCTTTCTTTGTCCGTCATGTTCATAGTGAGAGGAATGAGTGTATTGAGGGGACTGTTACATGAAAGCATTCTGACATTCCATATCTACAACCATTCCTATTTTAGAGAAAATATTCCCAACTTTAGGCCTGTGGACTAATGTTTTGAACCCTACTTTCTTCTTTTTTTCTTCTAAAAAAAAATGTGTAAGAGCAAACTAAATACACTGTATTCGTGATTTTGCTTTGAGAGATTCCTCATACTTGCTGCAGAATGTTAGTGGGTAATTCATTTTTAAAAACTGCCGAGGAGGGAGAGGGGGAATTGAAATCTTGCATTGCATTTGTTGACATTTTATTAAGGATCTGATATTGTGCTTCCTACATTTGAGGCTTTGATAAAATGTTAACTGTCACTTATATATTGCTCATATATCGATTCATGGTGCTTAGACATTATTACCCTGCTTATAGCCAAGCTGCCAAGTGACACCTTGATGGACATGAGCAAATGTAGATTAACGTCTTGCCAAAGGACATTGGTGCCGGGCTGCGATTCAAACCCTTGCCTATTGTTCTGCTTCTTCATTTTGTTGGTTTAATTAGTTGGTTCATTTTTAGGTCATTCCTTCAGATATTAAGAGTCTTTTTATATACATCCAAAGAACTACTCCCAGACTACCACCAGACAACTTCCTTTTTTAAACACCCTCTCCAATGAAAATACAACTTTATATCAATGGAAAGCTATGTGAACCTTGAATAGAAATATAAAGCAATAACAAATATTTTTCCTTTCAGCACTGCGCAAAAGCAAATTAAAACCCCTTTTTTCCGCACCCCACCATATTACGGGTCAAGAGAGGTCAAATTCACCGCAGTTACAGTTAGGATATAACAAGTGGACCCCATCAGCTCACCTATATAGCTGAGCCGTGCTTGATGAATGCAAAGTCATTGTGAATATGCATACTTGACATAATATGATGTCATCAAGTTGATAGCTAGTCTTTAGGTCAACAGCTGGTACTCCTCTGGCAGACACAAAAATAGCATATAATCAATATTATTTTAATCTATGGCTTATAAGCTTTCCGCTTATGTATAATTCATCTTTTTCATTTTTCACTTCTGACAGGGTCTTTAGTAAGATACTCCCCCAAGCAATTAACTCCTTGATGATCGCCAAATTGAAGTCGGATCACAGAAAATAAAAATTGACTATAACTTAAATCTTGTTCATATATTGCTTTGTTTATGTATTTTTCATATATATGTATATTTCTATTTCTTTCTTTGTTTTAAGATTTTTCTCGTGACTGATCTTGTCTTTGGTTTTCTGCGACGGGAGTTTGCTCTCAAACACGGGATGGAGCCGCTCGACGAAGATGGCAACAAGAGACCTATTAGACTACAATGAGAGCGCTCCCCACTAAACCAGTCTGAACCAGTCTGAACCAGTTTAAACCAGTGTGAAACTAGGATATCCTTCATAGACCAAACTCACAAAGAAGTCCTTTTGAATCAGGAAAACTGAAAGAGAAGGATCTGTTCTGGGGAGAGGTGAAAAATAATTTGTGATTGTTTTCATTGTCATTATGCAAGTGTGGAAGAATATCAGAGAAAAAATGTTCCCTGAAAAGCATGGCTCTTCAAATGCCTCCATATTCTAAATATGACATGTATGAACAGCTTAAACATGAGGACCTCATTCTTATGCCACATGTTTGTGTAGTCCCATATACATCTTTCTGTGTACAGTGCTTGTTACTTTTACCGAGACTGGGCCAAATTTCCAGAACCTTGCAGTACACACCAATACTTACATGCTAAAGGATCAACTTTTTCAAATCGATTCCACACCGCTTCTTTCACAATGCTATCGCATGGCCAGAACTCAACTTTATCTCAACTTTAGACAGGTAAAACCATGTGTATAGTCCTTAGGAGGATTGGGGTATTCTCTCTTGGAAAGATGTGTTAGTTCTTTAATAAAAGAGCTGTTGTGTAATTCTTTCGCAGGTATAGAAGTTCTTTTGTTATCGTGCATGTCTTAACCAGTGTGAAATTAGGATAATCTTCATAGGCCAGACTCACAATGAAGTCCTTTTGTTCTTGTGCCTGTCTTACATCTTGGCTCATAATTATGCCGGACTAAATTTTAAAGACGATTTCAGGTCAATACTGCAGACTTGTCAGCATTTTGTAAGCCTTGGGATTCCATGTTAGACTACGGAATGCCTGAGTAATCAGGATTCGGTTTGAAAGTATTTGGTCATAAAGGGTTTGGAATTTCAGAAGGCGTACGCAGGGGGGGGGGGGGGGAGGGGGGGAAGGGGGGTGTCCCCCTCTCTCAATTTTTTTCCCTCAATGTTTTTTTTGAAAAAAAATTAATACTCCTCACTGACCCCCCCCTGAGCGAAATATCGGTCGGCGCGATTTCAAAATCTTCAAACACTCACCTTGAAAAAATCCTGCGTACGCCACTGATACAGTGTATTAGGTGTTAAAACTATTAACTGCAATCAGAACACATTCAGTTGAGAGGCATATTTGTCAACCTTTCTTTTATCATTTGAGTTTTGGTTAAACCTTGTAATTTTGTTACTTGACTAAACAAGATGTTACTGCAGAAATAAGAGTCAACCTTTGTCATTTCTTTAAATGGCTGATGGTACCACAGAGATTTCTTTTCGTGTTGTTATGGTCCTAATTTATGATGTTGAGACCTGTGCAATATTCATGATCAGTTAGTCCATCATGAATTATATCACAAGGCCCATCCAGCATGTTATTGTAAACTTTATATTTGCATTTTTTTACCACAGAGTACAGAAATATGTTGAAAAATGTTGGAATCAACTTCAGAGCTGGGAGAAGATACCTTGATAGA
>NW_022145614.1:14003672-14248672 GCF_000002235.5 Strongylocentrotus purpuratus
ACCTCTGTTACACTGACCAAACCGATTATAGACTGGACATAAAATCAGATTAGTGCGAACTGCCAAGATTTGTCGATATTCAGTTCCTATTGAGTTGGTTCGGAGTAGGTTAAGCGGCTGTGTGACTGGGGACAGTTGTGGCGGAAGGGACCCGTTAATAGCGACGAAACGGTCAATTTAGAGTTAGGCAAACATTCGTCTGGGCCGGACGCTGGAGCACTTCGGCCAGCCCGGAAGGAAACTCGGTGTCAACGAACAGACGGACACTTCCACGGCTATAAATGAACCCCTGTCACTTTACTTTTCCGCGCTCGATCCAGCCCAAGCAGGTTATGAAGAGCAGTTTTGGGTCAGGCTGTGGATAACATTTAAAATCATAGAGAGGGGTGATGTCTGAAACTTTTATCTTTTCGATAAAGATTTGACTTTAAAAGACTGAGGTGATCCTTAGTGTAAATTTAACAGGGACATAAATAAAAATGTATAGCCTTTTTTGATCGTTTAGATATAGGGCAATTACTAAGATCTCGCTACATACCGCTACATGCATAGGCGCCGGAAGTGGGGGGGCAGGGGGGGCAGTTGCCCCCCCAGTCAAAAAAGTGGGGGGGCAAAACGCATTTTTGCCCCCCCAAAACGCCCCCCCCCCCCCTCCAAAAAAAAAAAAAAAAAAAAAACAGTAAAGGCTTGTATTTTTAATCTAAAAGAACGTAACAATAATAAAAACCTGAATTAAATCACATATACAATTCCATTCGAAGAAACGGAAAGTTCACAGGAATTAAATTTCATAAACATTGCGCATGCCACCTATACGGTATTTATCAATGGAGGTCTCTAAAATAGCGATACGCGCATATCGTGGACATATTGTGCGCGAATGGGAAAGCGTGTCCGTTTTTTTGTTATAGGGGTGAGAAGACATGAGCCCCTGAACGCTGGCGTACTGATGGGGGGGGATGATGTATTTCTTATTCGAAACAACTGATTTACAAATGTTGATGTTGTGACATGATTTTCCGGCATTTTTTCTCCATTTCTTTTGTAAGTCATACCTTTTTATGCGTTTGTTGGAAAATAAGAAATTCCCAAATTACAGTCAGGCGAAATACGCTAATTTAGAAGCCTTTATGTCATGGTCTGCAAAGTGGCTGGGCTCGAGCCCCCCCCCCCCCCCCCCTCCTTTTTGAAAAAGTATGTTATAGAAAAAAAGAAAGAAAGACGGAGAAAAAAATAAGTGACCTGCCAATGTCACAAATAAGGTATAAAAAATGCTCATCTGACCGTAATTAAATGCTTAAAACCCCAGAGCTTACGGGGGCTCCGCCCCCGGACGCCACCAAGGGACCTAAGGCGGGCCCCTGGATGCTCATCTGACCGTAATTAAATACCTAAAACCCCCTGGACCCCACCAAGGGCCCTAAGGCGGCCCCCTGGATGCTCATCTGACCTTAATTAAATACCTAAAACCTCTGAGCTTCCGGGGGCTCTGCCCCCTGGACCTCACCAAGGGCCCTAAGGCGTGCCCCTGGATGCTCATCTGACCGTAATTAAATACCTAAAACCCCTGAGCTTCCGGGGGCTCTGCCCCCTGGACCCCACCAAGGGCCCTAAGGCGGCCCCCTGGATGCTCATCTGACCTTAATTAAATACCTAAAACCTCTGAGCTTCCGGGGGCTCTGCCCCCTGGACCCCACCATGGGCCCTAAGGCGGGCCCCTGGATGCTCATCTGACCGTAATTAAATACCTAAAACCCCTGAGCTTCCGGGGGCTCTGCCCCCTGGACCCCACCAAGGGCCCTAAGGCGGCCCCTGGATGCTCATCTGACCTTAATTAAATACCTAAAACCTCTGAGCTTCCGGGGGCTCTGCCCCCTGGACCCCACCAAGGGCCCTAAGGCGGGCCCCACGATGCTCATCTGACTGTAATTAAATACCTAAAACCCCTGAGATTCCGGGGGCTCTGCCCCCTGAACCACACCAAGGGCCCTAAGACGGCCCCTGGATGCTCATCTGACCGTAGTTAAATATCAAAACCTCTGAATTTCTGGGGGCTCTCCCCCCCCCTTGGAACACGTCAATTGCCTTACAGAGGGCCCCTGGATGCTCATCTAACCGTAAATAAATACCTAAAACCCCTGAGCTTCCGGGGGCTCAGCCCCTTGACCCCCTGCCGAGGCTCATTCCCTGGACCCCACGCCAATTTACGCTCTACCTGATCGATAATACTCCACTTTGAAAAACGTTCCGCGGGACCTGCATGTAACGTGTAAGACTGGTGGTGATGCAGGTTTTTCGTGTGCCCCCCCCCCCCTTCCGAACTTTTTTTCTCATTACGTCACTGCCCCTGGAATGTGAGCCCCCTGGAATGTTTGCCCCCCCCAGTCCCAAACTGCTTCCGGCGCGCCTGGCTACATGTACCATTAAAAAGAAAACATTAACCAACAAACATACAAGAAATAAAATAGCACCCCCCCCCCCCTCGATAAAAAAAAAACGGCTGTATGAATCATGAAACAAACAAACAATTAACATTAAGGGTTAAACAAATGAATCGCAGCCTTTCAAACTAGGCCCATATATCTTTAACATTCACTTAAGAGGACGGATGATGGTGAAAATGTCACCAAATAATTGCTGCACCATTGCCATGGTTATAGTGTATTGTGCTGTCACATTGATTAAGGACCACTAGACTCGTGGCGTATCCAACTCCAGGTCGAACGGGGTCTGCCCTCCCCCCCCCCCCTTTTTTTTTCTAGCCCCCACAGGAGATACAACGTGGAAGGGGGTTTACGGTAGGCAGTTCTTTACAATACATTCATCATGTCCTTGTCTCCACCCCCCCCCCCCTCACCCTCCGTTTGAAATTACCTTAACTGTTTACAAAAATTAAATTAGATTAAAATTAAAAAGAAAACAAAATGTGCTGAGAAGAAGTTGATCAGGTTGACGGGTTTAGACCTAGCCTATATTTCTTGTAATTAACTTTTTCTTTTACTTTAAAAAAAAAATCTGATATGTTTCTTTCCAAGCTTGATGTTCTGTGCGTGATGAAAGCTGAAATAGAACGATACAAAAGAGGGTCAAAACTCAAAAGTTATCCAGGGGCTTATAAATCTGAACTCTTCATTTCAAGAACTGTATAAAGGCCACCAAAAAGTGAAAGACACTGGGATAAAGATCGCATTCTAAATTCTGACAATTCATTTCCGTTTGCTAACTTTGACTAGACAGTCCTGTCGCGGGGGACAATGCTATTGGCTCGCGCCAGTTTATTTTTCTTTTGTGCTTTCCTCAGTCGAGCAAAAAACTTTCTTCTTTGGATCTGGGGGTACGGGTCAAGTCACTGCTTATTAATGGTTGCTCCTCGTATGTATCCAGACAGAGATTGTTAGAAGGAATATTATTCTCTTTCCAACACGGAATAGTTTATAGCTATAATTGTGAAAGAAGTGCTGTGTAAGAGAAGAATATAAGCACAAGAGATCAGAAAACTTGTAGACACAAAATTATAAACATTAAACCAATATAATTAAATAATAGGAAAGGGTTAGAATTAACTCGAACAAACGATGGAAATGAAGGATTGGAAAATTTAGGACTGGAGAAGTGCAGGAGAGAAAGTAACCGCAAACGAAAAAGCACCCCAAAAATGAAACTGACAAAAAACAAGAACAAAATAGGGGAGAGGAAAAGAATATGAAATTCCAGGCGAAAGGGTAAACAGGACAATGCGATAAAAACAATATCCATGAATTGTCTTAAAAAGAGAGAAGATTTAAAGGATAAAAAAACGAACCCATTTTCACCTTGATGAAACCTTTCGAGATAAAATGAGAGTAAAACGACTAAAAATCAAACAAGCATTAAAGCTAAAGTATCGTATACTAAACAAAAATAAATCTTCACGGAGTGATGACTATTTAAAAGTTTGCTGATGGATATATATTTTTTCTTCTTCAAACTAACAACATCGTTTTGTACAAAATTGTATTGGAAATGTTAACATTTTAGCTCGCCCATTTGCCCCAAATAAAATGAACAAATAAAAAGTAAGTAGGCCTAATATTGAAAGTTATTGAAATTTATTGAAACTGTGCGGGGTAAATGAACTCCAAATATCACTCCAAAGTTCTGTAATGTGTCCTCATAGTCTCGAAAGGCTGTTCGATTGAAAACAATGATTATAAGATCTATTCAAACATTGGTTCAAATTGAAATCACATATAGAATCTAAATTTAGTTCATTTTCCTTTTCCCCGTCATCTATCATTTTACATGTACTTACTTCTTGGCTTGAAGATGCCAGACACAGACTCGTTAAAAATACCTCAGAAGTCCTCAACGGAACCTCTCGTCTCAATCGGTTTCCCCGGTGAGCAGTGCCAATGGTCATTAGAACGTCCACAAAAATATTTAAAATGAGGGTCAGTCATGACTAAGAACGCCATACATCTAGCCTAAACGTCCCGCCAAAAGAGAACCAAAAATTATAGATTTCGATCCATACAATGATTCATAAAGCTCGTATGATCGTGGATGAATAAAGTCTGCGAGAGGTCTTTTCTTTTTTTCCTTTTTTCCTTTGTTTTTATCTCTTTTTTAATCGCAAGCGTGTAAGAATTAATAATAAAGACGTTTGTAGCCCGACAATATTCTTTATTGTACAAAATCGCATGGTTTACGAAACAAACGCAATGTCCACCTTGTCCAGCAATTATTATGTTAAATTTTCCAATGAATTATTATGCGAAGTGTTCGAAATTTCATTTTTTATTTTGGAGAATGTTTTGGCGAACTTGTTTGCAAAATGATTTTTTATTTCTGGGGGAAAAAAAGGAAGAAGAGAAATATATTGAATTGCAGCTTTGTTCTTATAAGAAACAAAAGAGCCTCATTTAAATTGCTTTATTCCTCTGGTCCCCCTGATTCGGAATCGAACCACGCAATATAGCCTGAAAGCTAACTTATGAAGTCGGTCGGGTCAAATAAAGTCTGCGCATTGAAACTGAAGGATGAGGAGGGGGAGGGAATGGGGGGGGGGGGGGGGTTCCAAGCAAAATGATTATCAAATGCTTTGCTTTATACAGGTTTTCACAACGTTTCTCCTTGAATTCACCAATTTTGCAAGGAGTCTATATATTGAAGTTTGCCCACTCGCTCATAGCGAATGGATCATTTAATCGACTATTCATTTTCTGTTTGATTATTAACCGTCACGATGGACATAATGGCTTATATAGACTTTGAATGTTATTACATTTTACGTGCATGGTAACATAATCGCTATTTCTTATAGATCAAGCGATATCATCAATAAGACTTCTTCGTTTTGCTGTTGTGTTTTTTTCTTCAATTTTGCGGTTATATTATCGGATAGATATTTTCACCAAAATGATGATCAAACAATATTTTTAATGAAAAGTATGCCTGTTTATGTTTACCTATAGGTATCCGTTATCTGTATTAAAACATAATGATGCTTTTATAGCTACGAAAACACAGTCACATCACACTAGTCATCAAATCACTCCATTGGTTGCCCATGGGTGAACGCATTGGTTTTAAAATTCTTTGCTCTTATTTTTCATGGTTCTGCTCTAATATTACTGTGATAAATCATTAACAAATTTGAATTTTGTATCATTAACAAATCATTAACAAATTTGTATTTTGTACATTATAATAATTCACTTTTTTTTTCTTCTTATTCTTCATAGTTACCCATACCAATTATCTTTTCCTTTGTTTTGATTTGATTCGTTTGTTTTGTATAATATGTTCATGTTTTGTTGTCTTTTGTTACTGGTTTTTGTTTGTGATATAATCTGTATATTTTTTATTCAGTTAACACAGACTTTCTGAAAAGTCGTTTCTCTCAGCCTAAACGGCTGTTTTCAGAAAGTCCATGTTAACTGGATAACAAAATACCGTGTTTAAATGAATAAAGGAAATGAAATGAAACATTCCGTTCAGATCATTACGCTCTCTAATAATATCCAGATATCTTGTTGGTCATAAGCTAAATACTAATTGGAGGAAAAGAACCTTTGGTCGCGAAAGGCCTTATCTTTGGAATGCTCTTCTTCAAGAGACTCGTATTCAGATCAGTTGAAGTGTTTCAAAATAATCTCAAAACATGTATGTTTAATTCGGCATATATAATTAATGTTCAGTCATTTTCATATATGTTCTAAGTTCTGTTCCTTTGTTTATAATGCAGATGCCTTTCTGTATTCTTATTTGTTTTGTTTTTGTTTCACGAGTGCGCCTTGATTGAGCATTTTGATTTCAAGTGGATTCGGCGCCTTACGAATCTCATATATCATTATTATTATTAACTTAAATCATTGTGATGTTTTTATTGCGTAAATCATACCAAAGATTTAGGATTGACACAACTTCATACAGCTCCACTTTCTATATTGTTCGCACACTCACGTCCTTCCATGTATGCAGATAAAGGCATCATCCACCCGACAACATCCCTTTGCTTGAAAGTGAACAAGCATTCGTGTTTTACTGAGTTTCTAATTGGATGACATGAGTTCCTCGTTGGCTAGACGTGCTTTTTACGATAATTAGTTTACCGTGGAATAATTCGCGAACGTTTGCCGCCAAAAGCAAGTCGATTAATGAATCGAGAAAGGCGGGGTGATTGAATCTTCGTCGAAGTTGTAAAGCTGTCAAATCAAGTTCATAGATGTTGTCATTTTAAAGCAGAGAATTTCCTTCACATGTTTCACTATGTTGCGCTGTAAAGGAACTTCTTGGTTTTATCAACAATTTAGTGTCATGTATTATCTACTCCTCCAGCCGTTTGTTACCGCCATTCGTATCATTATCCTCCTCATCATTGTCACCACCACTACGCTCATGTTGACAACGATGATGACGGCGACGATAATGATGGTAATTATCATTATCGTCGTCATCATCATCATCATCTTCGTCACCAAAAGAAGGGGGTCATGTCATCATTTGGACAGCTTATAAAAGTGTCAAATTTTCCGAAAATGTTAATATTGTTTTTTTTTCAAAAGAAAATCTTTAACAAGAAAGAATACAAAAGAATTACAAACAAATATAAAACTTATATGCAAGTTCATATCTTCAAATTTAGCCGTGAGGCATCACAAACCAATAGAAATGGGACTCGAGAGATCCTGTGAAGATCACTGTCCATGATTGTGATAAGGTTTCAAAAATACAAAGTGCGGTTACTTAATTCATCTCGAAGGCCGTCAAATTGAGGAGGGGGAAGGAAACACCCCACACCACACCCACTCATCAGCTTAGTCTAACCGTTCAGACCCAAACTACACTGTTGCTCATAAAGTTGGAAAATGTTTCCCCCAATTTATGGAATTATTTTGACAATGATTTATTCCTAACAGATCTAGATAATACTATACATTCTCAGATTTTATTGAATAATAATTTGTATAATGTGTATGCTACTATGCTTATCAACTAGGGGACCCCTACGCCCTTAAGTCATAAATGACAGTAATGAGGATTAATGCCCCACAAATGTTATCTATCCTTCTCCTGTCCTTTTCTGTACAATTTTAGATTTGGTGATAACAGCCAAAGACTAAAGCAAAATATTTTCCCTCTTTAAATCGGATTATATGAAATTAAAATTGACGCACGAAACCCCCAGTAGTTTGTGTATTGAAAGCATAATGTTTTGTGCCTCTTTACTTCCAATTTAAAAAACGGTCACTCAAGTTTCCTCCTATGATTCTCTTGTAAATGATCATTTTATTTTTTTCAATTTTGGGTTTTATCTGTTTTGATATAATATATTATACTTCTTTTAAATCAGTAAACCATCTGAATATCTAAAAAATCTAAAGAATTAAAACTGAAAACAAAATTGATTTTCACCTTGTTCCTAAATATATGATAAGTATACCTACATCATGTCTGTCACAGACGATGGATGTTTAGCCATGGAAGAGGACTGTTATTGAACTATTTTTGTATTATTATTATTATTATTTTTTTTTTTTTTTTTTTTGGGGGGGGGGGGAGTTAATATTCATTTCTTTGCATACACATTTCAATTAGAATTGTTATTCTATGAGGATTTTCATCCTACAATTTCAGTGTAGTACTTTGAAGTTGTGAAGCATCTCACCGGGTCTAATGTGATTTAGACTATTATTCTCTATCACTTCCCTCTGTCTCTTTCAGTCTCTTTCAGTCTCTTTCAGTCTCTCCTAATTCTATCTTTAGTATTCTCTTCTCTGTCCTTTGGTTGCTCTTTATCCCTTCTCTTTTTCCTCTCTTGTGTTGTTGTTGGGGGGGGGGAACTTTATCGGTCATTCCATTTAAATCTTGAATATTAATCGTATATCCAACTCTCTTTCTTTCTCTACACCCTCTCTCCTTATCTCTCTCCTTCCTAACTTCCTTTCTCCCCCTACTTTCTGTCTATCTTCTCTTGATCCCCTTTTACCCCTCTCTCTCTCTCTCTCTCTCTCTCTCCATCTCCCTCTCTCTCTCTCCCTGACTCTCTCTCCTCATCTCTTCTTCGCATCGCGTGCCGTTCATATTTCCACCTCATCCTCAGACAATAACAATAGGCGTGCGTGTCGGGCATTGCTCGAGTTAATTGATCTCCGTGAGTAATGTCTAGACCACGACTTCCTGATAAATGAAAGGGGAAAGCTGAGCAAAAAAAAAAGAGAATCCAGACTGCTTCAAGAAGTCGACGAGAATGGAAGCCTCGAATATCGTGAGGTAATTTCCCGGAAAATCGGACAAGGCTCTTGGCATCTTGCTCCGCGAGCTGCCAATGGAACGCATAATAATCTGTGCGCCTTCCTATTCAGCACGCTGAGACGGGTATATCCAAGATGTTATGACGACATCTTATCGTTAAAAGTTAAAAATACTCTTCCGTCTTCACCAATAAGGAAAATATACGTGTTGTAGACTCACGTATTTCTCCCCTCGAGCACAAACGTTGTTTTGCCCTGGTGTGACATCGTTGCTTCAATATTTCGCCAAATTCGTGTACGTGATAGTCTGACTGTTAAGTGGGTGCTAACCTAAAATTATCAATGGAATTCCCTGTTGTTTTGGGAACTGTTATCGAGTTATCAAGCAAATCTTTAAGATTCTATTCGTTGGTCCCTCTTAAATCATGATGGTAGAAAGTGGTTTACACCGTAACCGCCAGATATGCAAAGATAAAATGAAGTGTTATAATTTATGTAAACTTTGGAAAATGCCCCAGCTCGTCAACTGGTCATGATGCATGAATGGACATCCACGAACATGTATATTCCCTATAGGTTCAGTGTCTACTTTATTTCAAGGACATAAGACACCATATACCAAAATCGGTATGATTAGCAAATGCACTGGTATTACCATATTTTGATTTTTGCTGCACCAGTGCACCTCATGGTCAAATTGTAATCAAGGTATTCGGGATACACTGATTAAGTGCAAATGCACTGGTATTACCATATTTTGATTTTTGCTGCACCAGTGCACCTCATGGTCAAATTGTAATCAAGGTCTTCGGGATACACTGATTAAGTTGCATAAACAGATGGCTTGGATTGTTCTCCAAATGAATGTACTTACACCAAGTTCAGAAATGTTCTTAAAACTCAAGTGGATAAACATGGAAAAACGTTGGCAATTCCAGAAATGTAAACTTATGTTCGATATTGTAAACGGTATTTCCCCCTCATATCTTCAAGATATGTTTACTCAGTCTGCAGCAACACATCGTTATAGCACTAGAATCGCTGATACTCGTGGATTAGTCATCCCCAAAATTAAAACTGAAAATGGTAGAAGGGCCTTTTCTTTTGAGGGTGCAATGACATGGAACAACCTCCCTAGTGAGGTACGAAATGCCCAAACCAAGCAGTCCTTTTGCACCAGTTATTTTAGAAAAATGTAAATATAACCCAAGTACATGCAAATAAGTAGCCTCTATCACAAAAATCAATATTTAGTAATTACCTATTCCAAGATCACTGTATTTCTCATAAATATCCTACAAATTACAAATAATTATGTTTAGACACACTGTCACTATAATATAATATTTTTTCTTCTTCAAAATTTGTTTATGTATGATTTTCTTGAAGACTTGATTTTTTTTGGATTTTTTGTTTGTTTACTTGCTGAGTTTAAATTTATATTTGAGATTTAATCTGTATTCTTTCTGGTATGTTTACTACTCACCATGTGATGATGTTTTCATGTATATGTCTTTATATGTATTTTAAGTTATGCAGGGCCCCCAAAAATGAGTATTTTAACTACTGATGGGGCTACCCTGTTGAAATAAAACGAAATAAATAAATAAATGATATATCAAACAAGATTACAGCACACAGTTTACAGAGGCACATGGAGTTTTGTAATGTGTTCAAAATGATTCCATGGTTGAGGTTCGAACCCTGATCAGGTCCCGCTCAAATCATCACGTCTACTAAGAACGCAAAAGTATGCGAGACTGTCATTAAAATAAAAAGTAATGCGTATAAGTTCATCACGTATCATTATGTTGTGTGATGATAATATACACTAAAAAAACGGAGCACACTGAATGTGCCCAGTCGCCCATCCCCCCCCCCCCCCCCGAGGTGGGGGCTTTACTCAGATTTAGTTTGGACAGTTGGATGTGGCTGAAGCCTTCAAACCCATACCCACTTTTCAAGGGTAATTTTGGCAGAAAAGGGTGGGACTTTAGATGAAATTTAGCGATAGCTCAGTCGGTAGAGCAGTGGTCTCGTAATCCGGAGACCCGGGTTCGAAACCAAGTCGATGCGCTAGTGCCCTTTGGTAAGGCATTAATCCTCAGTACCAGGTCCCTCGGAGAGGACCTAAAGCCGTTGGCCGTCTGGTTGCTTACTTACAAGCATTTATGCTTTCTTAGCAGTCAGGTAAACAAAATAACTACCACCACCGCTTTTGTATCTAGGAGTTACACTTTATCGAGAATATGGGTGATATATACCGCTATGAAGTTGAAATGGTCAACACGAATGAGATACACAAATATTATTCAATTCAATTCAATTCAATTAATTTATTATTCCTCTTTCAATCGTTCATATTTACAATGATGGTACATTTTAACATATTCACATATTTATATACATATAGATCAATTTGCACAATACAATACATTAAAAAAATATACATGAAATTGAAAGGAAAGGAGGGCCGACTAAAAAGCAGAGCCTTGTAGGGTGTAAGCCCCCTGTAAAAGTAATTATCATGACTTATTTTATGATGTGCATATGCCCGTCATTGAAATGGAATTAAAAATAAATACATAAATCATGGCTTTGTCTAGACAGATGAAAATGGGAGTATATACAAAGTCGTTTCTTTGACTGAATTTGTAAAAGCTAAACATGCACACGCTGGCGACTCGTGGCAGCAAAAACAAACAGCGATGTACTGCCATTTCTACCCACTTTCATCAATTTCTAATACAATCTACATGTCTGGCTCTAATATTGCCTTTGGTGTCAAAGTACTTTCTTGGAATCAGTTTTTCAAAGTTTATATTTGTCAGACATCCAATGGCGGCAGCAAAAACACATCAACAAAATTGTCAGCTGATCATGTATTATCTTAATACAAAATTCAACATATATTGATGGTGGTAAGCAGTGATTCGAGCTTTTCTAAATGGGATGATCGAAATGTTCGTGGAGTAATGACGCATTTGTAATCTGTATATCATGTAAAATATAAAAGGGCTGCTCGTGTTAGGAGCTGGCAATTTTAATTTGCACAGGGGCATTTTTCATGAAGGGGGCACTTCGTATTTAGGAATGTAAAGTTGCAAAGCTATCGATAAGTGTTACGAGGAGAGTCAACTGATCAAAATAGGACGATTGCAGAATGTTATATCTAAGGTTGCTTCTTAGATATACCAAACGCTCGGAAATGTATCTTAAAAGTATATTAAAGAAGTATGTCTTAGAATTATGTCACAGAAGTATATTGTATAAATATATTATATAAATATATCATGGTGCAACCGCAAGCCTACTGTTTATCTAAGAAGTTTATCTGCAAATTATATATTAAAGTATATATCTGAGATTTGAATATATCTTAGAAGTATAACTGAGAAGTTTATTTTAGAAGGATATCATAGAAATGTATATTAGGAGTATTTATTTAGTTATATGTGAGAAGTAAATCTTAGAAGTTAGTCTTAGAAGTATTTTTTTAAAGTATATCATTGAAGTATAACTGAAAAGTATATCTTAGAAGTATAGCTAAGAAGTGTATCTTAGAAGTATATCTTAGAAGTATATCTTGAGAAGTAAATTTTAGAAGTATGTCATAGAAATATATCTTAGAAGAATTTTTTACAAATATAGAAGTATAGCTTAAGCTTTAAGTAAATCTTAGAAGTATGACTTAGAATTACATCCTAGAAGTATGTGTGATAAGTATATCTTAAAAGTGTATCTTAGAAGTTTATCTTAGGAGTATATGTTAGAAGTAAATGTTAGAATCATATATCAGAAGTATATATAAAAAGTTTATCTGCAAATTATATTTTAAAGTATATCTTAGATTAGAAGTATAGCTCAGAATTATATCTAAGAAGTATATCTTAAAAGTGTATCTTAGAAGTTTATCGTAGGAGTATATGTTAGAAGTATATGTTAGAATCTATATATATATATATATATATATATATATATATATAGTTCTAAATATACCTATTAGATATATATATATATATATAAGATACACTTTTAATACGATATACTTCTAATAATATTACTACGATGTACTTCTAAGATAATTATGCTTCATAAATTATGCTGACTAGGTATATACTTCTAAGATATACTTCTAATAGATACTTCCAAGATAAACTTCTAAGATATAATTTTTAGATATAATTATCACATATACATTAAGGACATAATTCTTAGATATACTTCTTAGATATTTCTTCTGAGCTATACTTCTATCATACATTTCTAAGAAATAATTCTAACATATATTTCTATGACATACTTCAGTCTATGATATACTTTTATGATATTGGCTTCTATGATATACTTCTAATCTAAGATAATACTATATCTAAAGATATAATTTGCAGATACACTTTTTAGATATAATGTTCAGATAAACTTCTTAGATATACTTCTTAGATATAACTCTAACATATACTTCTAACATATATACTCCTAAAATAAACTTCTAAGATACACTTTTAAGATATACTTCTTAGGTATACTTCTAAGCTATACTTCTAATCTAAGATATACTTTAAAATATAATTTGCAGATAAACCTTTTATATATACTTCTCATATATATATATAAAACAATTATCATAGAAGAATATCTCAGAGTTATATTAAAGAAGTATAGTTTTCCTTAGAATGTATATCATAGAATTATATCTTAGAAGTGTATCTTAGTAGTTTATCTTTGAATCTTAGAAGTATATCTTGGCATATCTTACAAGTATATATTTGCATATTTTACAAGTTTATTGTAGAAGTAACGTTTACAGTCTTCTTTAAAGGGGGTTTCAAAGTCATCGATAAATGCAATGCGAAGTGGGGGGGGGCAGTTGCCCAAAATAAAAAAAATCACCAAATTTCTTATTTTAGTGCATCTATATCCTTCTACAGAAATGCATATATTAAATACAATAATTGGAAAGGATAACAAGCATTTTACATGACACTTCCTCCCTTTCGAAACAAAATCCATTTTCACCCTTTGCGCGCATTTTATGAGAGTCGATATCTTACTGTTCATATTTTCCTTTCATCGGTCATTATCGTCTGCAAGCCAGACAATATAACAGCCTGCACTTTTCCTGCGTCTATTCACCTAAGCTTGGACAAAATTCTATAACTACAGAAATAATGTGGGGGGGGGGGAAATGAAATATATGTCTGTATCTCTCTCTCTCTCTTCCCTCTCTCTTTCTCTTCCATCTCTCTCTCTCTTCCCTCTCTCTCTCTCTCTCTCTCTCTTCTCTCCCTCTCTCTCTCTCTTCCCTTTCTCTCTCTCTCTTCCCCCTCTCTCTCTCTTCCCCTCTTTCATTCTCTTCCCTCTCTCTTCTCTCTTCTCCCTCTCTCTCTCTCTCTCTCTCTCTTCCCTCTCTCCCTCTCTCTCTCTCTCTCTCTTCCCTTTCTTTCTCCACCAAGAGTTCGGTGCACAGGATCGTCTTGTATCAAACAAAATAGACATAAATACTGGTAAAGCGATATGGAAATGTCAAGTGATTTGTGCGGCCGTTTACCTTGCGACTAGCCAAACGAACTATTTAAGTAGGTCTAGAGACCATCGTTTTTTTTTTTTTTTTGGGGGGGGGGTGATCTATTTTCGGGTTTGATGATGATTTGGATTTTTTGGGGGTGGAGGGGTGATTAGCTAGTTCTAACGTATTGACAATGATGTATCAAATAAGCAAATCTATGGTAAATGTTTTTTATTTTGTTTTTGTAAGTTTTAATTATTTTCTCACATTAATAACAGTGCAAATAAAGATTCACATTTCATACATTATAACAGATCCATTTTTAATTGACGTAAATGTTCACCTAAACAATATTACAATTATAATTTTTGGATAGCTTTATCTTCCTTTATTTTAAATATTCTCGAGGATTTCATTTTGGAACGTTTTTTTATCTTACTGACGCTTCCATCAGACCCGCATAATTATTATTTAAATATTGTCAGGATATTCGTTTTGAAAAGGCCATGGTAAGCTTGATTAATTACAAGGGTACGGGGTCTATGTAATCATAATGATTTTAGAGTATTGTGCACCACTTTTTCATTCCAACCTAACACGTATACAAACAGATAATATTGAACGAATACAAAAACGGGCATGTAGAATTATTTTGGGACTTAATTATGAAACATATAATCATGCTCTAGAACTGTGCAATTTGTTAACGTTGGAAGAACGTAGGAATAAACTTTGTTTTGATTTCGCCATTAAATTAGAAAAGCATGATTTGTGTTCGTTATGGCTACCAAGTCAAAGAATTGTTAAATTTAATTTACGAAATGTAAAGAAATATTCTCAATTTATTTGTAAAACTAGTCGCTTTAATAACAGCTCTATTCCCTATTTTGTTCGTATCTTAAACGATTATTATTCAAAAAAGTAAGCTTCATATATTTTTGTATATGTTTATGTTTAATGATGTTGTCTATTATAATATGACAAATTTATGTGTATAAATGTGTCCAGTATTTTTATCCTTTTATATGTCATTAATTTTATTTTATGTCAACATGTATAATGCTCAGTGCATTTTAAATATCATGATGTTTTTACCTTGTACAAATGATCTGCAATTCAGCTTCGGCTGCCAGAACATCATACGAATAAACCCTTATTGAATTGAATTGAATTGAAATGAAATGAAAGATTTTATATCATTGAATTGTAGTTTCTCATTTTTTCCAGTTACCGATGGTAATTTTATTTCATGGTGATGGTAGACGCTTCGATTTCGAGAATGTCTATATATACAGCTGCTCCTATACTGTTGAGTTTTCAAGTCTCTTACTGTATTTCCTCCTGTGGCAGAGGCCCAACGCGCCACAGGTTTTGGGTTTGTGCCTCTGGTATTTCTTACTTCTCGTTTGACATCTCGAGCTTGGCCCTTCTTGGGTTCGAAGCTTGCTGCACCCTTCCCTAAGGCTTGGCTCCATTTAGATCTGTCTAAGGCAGTCATGTCCCAAGTCTGGTAATTGATGTTGAAGCTTCATGATAAAAATTATCCATATACTGTGGGTAAAAAAAGTATATTATTATAGAGGATTAAATTAGTGTAAAATATATCATTGCGAAAGAAAAAATTGTGGTAAAACAAAAGATTGCAAAAGCAAATCATTGTAAAAGTAATTATTTCAAAAATTAAGTATCTTAAAACATTCACGGAATATGCACGATATCGTTGGAACATAGATAATCGAATGTTTAAAAACGGGATAGGGTTATACGGACATTATTTGGCCAAAGACGGGTCGACACCTTTCTTTTCATATTTCGAGAGAGCAAAGCGAGCGAGCAAAAGCGTTGCTGTCCAATTATATAAGATCAAATGTTTTCAAGGGTTACAGCTTCAACGCTCCCGTCCGTTCGCCTCCGGCAGTTTTGACCCCCCCCCCCACCCCACCCCCCCCTCCCATGTGATCCAGTTCACAGACTTCACAAGGTCGGTAACCGTGGAGTATAATATTGTAACTTTCTTAATCATGTCTAACTTTAGACTGAATGTACGTCACACTATACATAACTTAAAGGAGTGCCTTTGCTCCGTTTACATGTCTTGTTTAATCAATCAGGCTTTGAAATGACATTCATGATTGATACGTCATTTTGAGCAGAAGAATATGACTTAACAGCCTCTATGTTTTTTAATTTGTGTCATTCATCAAATTCTATAAGATTTTACATGATTGTATAATCTCAAGTTATTAATCTATCCTCGACATATATTATCGCTAAAATGTAACAATAATTTGACAAGAAAGGCAAACGATGGCGTGATAAATATCATTTTGACATTTTATTTATGGCAAATATCCATTGTAAAAATTTGATTTGACGGTTTTTGAACAAACTACTTGCCTTTAACAATGCCTTTAAATCGGTTCCCGCCGCACCCCATTATGAGCTAGCGAGTGCCATTAATTTGTCTGAAATTTAGAGGTATAAAGAAAACATAGAATGTTCAATTACACGGTTGTTGCCTGCCTCTATCATCCGAAAAGTACAACGTAAGTATTTTTTTATGAAAGAGTTTTTTTTTTTTTAAAGAGAGAGTGGTGGAAGAGAAAGGGTGATAGAGGATGAAAAGAGCGGGGAAGAGCTCAGAGAGAGGGGGAGAGAGAGAGAAAGAATGGCAGACAGAGTGAGAAACAGAGAGAGGGGAGGAGGAGAGAGAGAAACAGAGGGGAAGAGAGAGTGAGAGAGGGGGAGCGAGAGATAGACAGACAGAGACAGATGAGGGAGAGAGGAGAAACAGAGGGGAAGAGAGAGTGAGAGAGGGGAGCGGGAGATAGACAGACAGAGAGAGACAGATGAGGGAGAGAGAGGAGAGAGAGAGGGGGGGGGGAGAGAGTGAAAGGGGGGGGCGAGAGATAGAAAGACAGACATACAGAGACAGAAGAGGCAGAGAGAGAGAGAGAGAGAGAGAGAGGTCACATAATTGTTGACATAATCATCTTCGCCATATTTTGATAGTATCATTGGTAACCTTGCATGTGGTGGCGGAACCAGAATTACCAGATCCATCATCAGAAACTGATATGGATGAGATCAGAGTATAAAGTGGTTCTAGAGGGGATTCGGGAGATAAGCCCCCCCCCCCTTTCAGAAAAAAAAACCTTCGAGCACCACCCCCACCCCCATTTTCGTTATCTTGATTATAAATGAATTTGAGCGAGGCACATGCACAAAATGAATGAAAGAATTCACAGCCAAAAGTCCCGATCCCCCCCCCCTCCAAAAAAAATAAATCAAAAAAATAAAAATAAATCAACAACAACAAAACAAAAATTGGGGGGGGGGGAAGAAAGAATCCATATCTAATTTTGTTTAGATGTGAAAAAAATTAAAATCTTCTGGATTCAATCTCAAATCATCGTCACTGAAACCATCTTGTTATTCCATTTCTCAAGAAACCACTCAGTGGGACTACGTTGCGAATTCCCTGCTGCACGCTTAATTCTATGGAGCATGGAAAAATACTACCGATGCATACTCGTGGGAATTCTAGCAGGGATGCAGACAAGCTTGTACATCTCCCTTTTCCAGTTTAATTACAACAGATATTGGTTTTAAACAAATCCATTTCGGGAGCTGCCTCTTCTCGGCACCTGGCCTTGGACCCTTTATAATCTGTTTTATTTATCTCAGGACAAAGTTTGCGTGTCATATGAGGGAATATCATTAAGGTAACCTGTATAGAATTTGCATAATCATTATAATTTTATTTTTTGTGATTATCGTCATGCTTCACAAGCTTTTAGTCTGGGAGATTTTCGATTCCTTTGAAGAATAAAACTACTCCTATTCGCAGCTTCTAAGCTCCATATCTATTTGAATATGGGGATTGTTGAAACCATAAGCATTTGAGAGTGAGAGAGAGAAAGAGGAAGAGAGAGAGAGAGAGAGCTGAGAGAGAAAAGAGGGAAGTTAGAGAGAAAGAGGAAAAAAGAGAGAGAGAGACAGAGACAGAGAGACAGAGACAGACAGACAGACAGACAGAGAAATAGAGTAGGATGGGAGAGGGGAGAGAGAGAGGGGCGAAAAGAGGGAAAGGGGAAAGTTAGAGAGAAAGAGGAAAAGAAAGAGAAAAAGGAAAAGAGAGAGACAGAGACAGAAGAGATCAGGGAGAGAGGGAGAGAGAGAGAGAGAGAGAGAGAGAAGAAATAGAGTAGGATGTGAGAGGGGAGAGAGAGGGGCGGAAAGAGAGAAAGGGGAAAGTTAAAGAGAAAGAGGAAAAGAAAGACAAAGAGGAAAAGAGAGAGACAGAGACAGAGAGATCAGGGAGACAGAGAAAGAGAGAGAGAGAAACAGAAAGTAGGGTAGGAGGGTAGGGGGAAAGGGGAGGGTCCCTTTCATGCCCCCAAACTCCCTGTTGGCACCACCTACGCATTTTGCACGAGGTACTTGTCACGGAGTCTGTCCAAATTGTGTGAAATGGCTCAGAAAATAACATGTCTAGACAGATTCAAATCTCCCTGATCATAAAAATGCAGATACGATAGCGTTAGCTTTAAATAAATACTAAATAGATGACAATTTCTCCTCGATTGCTTTTTTTTAAATGAGAAGCTTTGACGTCTCGAAGAAAATCACTGAGCTAGGGGTATTTCTATCTTCATAATAATCCAACCGTCTACTTTAATGTCCTTTGATTAAAAAAAATCTTACCATACATTTTCTATCCCGCTAAATTCTGCCGATTCTTTTCAGCCTCGTACATTTGAATTTTTTTGTTTTTTATTTCAATACATTAAAAAAAAAAAAAAAAAACATTTACAATTCAAAAGAAAAAGGAAATACAATACAACAGAGATAAAAGAAGAACCACTATACGGCTGGAGACACATAATCGGCTGCGACAGTATGTTGTTGCTTCAGGGGTGTTTCACAAAGATCCCAATTCGAACTTAACTCTAAGTTGGACCAAGAACTAGTTGGACTTAAATATTATGAAGAGCCATTTGTAGCCTAAGAATAAAATATATTAAAAAGCAAACATCAAGTATTTTATACTTTTTTTAAATTCCACATCAAGAACATGAACTCTCCTTGATAATAGAAAATATGAATGATTTGAATCAACATTTTATGCTTTTTAAAATAACTTTTACAAAATATGTTTATAGATGCTAACGTATTTCCATAATTTTCAAGTCCAACTTAGGATCTTTGTGACACATCCCCCTGGTCTTCCACTGGCCCAACACATCTTTAGTCTCATTTTCCCTTCGTTTATATCGTACATACATCAAATTGTCCGCCCAAGTAAAATAGACAAAATTAATACTCTTGGGGAAAAATTAATAAAATAATAAACAAATATACCATGCACTCAGAGGCTTTAGTTGAAATTATGGATCGAGGTGGCAGGAAATAGCACTATTTTCTGAGGGGCGTAGTCAGGAAGAATATAGTGGTATTTCTGTCGCCGAAGAATCCATAATTTCACTAGTGGCTTGAAATAGTGCATGATATATTTGTTTTATATTTTTCAAACCAACCTTCAAAAAATAATAATGTTTTCTGTCACTGAAGTAGTGAAGAGTGCAGTGAGAGCAGCGCAGACGCTCGACCGCGACCGATAGCACATTGATCTTGATCGATTATATATATATGACGTCATCCATGATGTAGTGCTATGGTATAGTGCACTATACCATGGATGACGTCACGGTTACATCATAGCAATGTTATGTTTGGTCACGTGATGCCATGTTGACTAATCACTGAACAGGATTTCATTGATATCATTTTATGTATATTGATTTATACTAATTTCTATACTATTCTGAATGAATTTACTACACGCCCTCCCATTGTACTTATTTAATACTATTGCTTCAGCTTTGTAACATGTAATAGTGAAACCTATTCTTACATGAATACGCAACGCTGAGATTTATTAGATGTATTATTGAGGAAGGAATGTCGTCCATTGAAAAATACACATTTCATATGATTTAGTACATCATCAACATTATTACGCAAGAATCATTAATTGAATAAAAACGATTAAACTATCTATATCCAGTTTAAGAATTTAGCCCCTGGAGCCAAGTTTGAAAGCCACGGCGGTTTACCAACTTAACATCTGGTGAAACCTTTTCCAAATGTACATGTGTATTCATTTTTAAGAGAAAAAATGCTTATTCAATTCAGTGTATAATTCGAAGAAGAGGTCCAAATGAAGTTATTCACTACATTTACAAAAAGCGAATTGTGAAAATAAAAAAATAAAAATATCGAACCGTTTTAAGAGGTATAAAGTCATATCATAATCCTATAGTTTGTAAACTTAAAGATCACCACTAGCATACAGAGAACCGGAGAAAATTAAAAGATGTGAATATTATGCAAAAACCTAGTATTCAAATTCGATCATCACATTATCTCATGGACCACACCCTAAACAGCGGGGGATGCCCCCATATTAGAGTTGGTGAGACCAATTTCAGATTTTGATCGTGATATCTTCTATAATTCCTTAAAAGTCATGATTACTCATTATCGATTTTTGACACATCCGCCTTTTTTATTGCAAGTCAAACGAAAATAAGCGAAATGACTTCACACATGTCAATAACGCCTAAAAAAAAAAAACATGTTGTATTGCCCATTAGGTGCCAAAACGTGGGCCGGTCGGTCGGTCGGAAATCTTTTTTTAATATTTTTTTTTAATACTTTTTTCTTTTCTTTTTTC
This sequence comes from Strongylocentrotus purpuratus, assembly GCF_000002235.5. Classification (NCBI taxonomy): domain Eukaryota; kingdom Metazoa; phylum Echinodermata; class Echinoidea; order Camarodonta; family Strongylocentrotidae; genus Strongylocentrotus; species Strongylocentrotus purpuratus. The sequence goes on from NW_022145614.1 coordinate 14,024,656, forward strand.
CCCCTCCCTCTTTGGGCCGATATTATTTAGTTTTAAAGGCTTTAAAAAAAATCTCCTAAAAACGGTAGAATTTTTTTTGTAAGCCGACCGTAGATTTCAAGATTTTTGAGTCGGTCGCCAAGGGCAAAACAACATCCCTTTTTTGTTTAGGCCTAAGCGCCTGTACTTATAATTAACCTTACAACGTTCGCACGTTTTGATGTTAAGAAGAGGACAAAATTACCAGGTTTGTAAACGACGCTAGAAGCTAATGCCACCCACAATGTTTAAGAGGATATTTATAGTAATGGAAATTTGTTGGGCAGAGATTATGATTGTCTGAAGATGGGAAGGGGTCCGACGAATTTCTGGGATCCCGTCGGCCTTTCTCAGTGATTGTGGGGGGGGGGGGGGGGAGGGGGGCGACAGTAGGTCACTAAGATCTGCTCTTCCATAGTTGAATAGTGTTATTTACAGTGAAGTCCTTTCGCTTGATAAGCAACATCTTAACGAGTGCCCCCTCACATGACTGGAAATAATGAGAAAGAAATGAGATGATCAAAATTCTTACCAATTTTTGGGTGTAATTTTGACCCCCAGACTTTCCATCGCATTTCGCTGGGTCACTTCGCCGCCCTAGCAACACAAGTTCCCCGCCCTATCCCTGTGTTTTTAGGCCTGACTTACTCTATGTCATGGACTCTCTATCAAATAAATGAAACGAATCTGATATGATCAAGGTCCCGTTTCATATAACTTGGGTTTCATTACAAGTAACAAGTAACTGTTATTAGCTACAGACACTACGCATTATTTTGATAGGCTGAGGACAAATCTGTTATATATTATGGATAAAGGGTCTAATTCATTAACGGGGGGGGGGGGGGCTATGTCACTACAGGTGTATAACTATGAACCCACCTTCGATTGTATCTTAGCATAACGACATAAGGACAAGGACCCTGATTTTATGGAGGAAAAAGTGCTCCCTCTCTCTCTCCTCTCTCTCTCTCTCTCTCTCTCTCTCTCTCTATCTGCTTCTCTCTCTCTCTCTCTCTCTTTCTCTCTGTCATTATGTGTGTCTCTCTCTCTTTTCCCGTTTGATTTAGGGAACACCTATGCCATGCACCCCGATAACGCTGCTGCTTATAGTACACAGGTACACACAATGGCGTAGCACGGGTCCAGCCATTAAGGGGGGGGGGGGGTGGTACTGGTATCGATTTGGGTAACGGTTTTTACTAGACGCATGAAATATGACTGAAGAACCAGTCCATCGAGTAATGAGAAAGTACGGGAGGGGGTCGCGTCATCTGTTTTTCAAATTGTTTCTCGCTCTCTCTCTCTCTCTCTCTCTCTCTCTCTCTCTCTCTGTGCCCTCTCCTCTCACACCCCCCCCCCTCTCTCTCTCTCTTTCTTCGCCATCGATTGCCGGCTCTTAAGTGTCCCATGCACCTAGATATGCCACTGCATGCTCTCATGCATTCTCGGAGGGGGGGGGGGGGGCGGAGAGGAAAAAAAAAAGGTCGTCTCACATTTGAAAATCACCTTGATAATTTTCGTCCAGACGGTGTTTGTTATCTTTTTGTCACTCCATAATTCACTCTGTCATAAATATTCGACTGACGCGTTAAGGGCAATTCAACCCTTGTAATAATTTTATTTGCATGGAAGAAGGAAAGTAAGCGAAACAGAACAGCGAAAGTTAGAAATAAATTTGGCCGATAATAATTAAAAAAAAGTAATGAGTGTTTGAAATTTGAATCACCAAATCCATGCAATTCGCAAATCGGCAATTTGGTCACTGGGTTGTGACGTATTCACGGCCTATTCTCCCGTATGTCGTGTATAAAAATAACATAAATTTAAATTTTCTCATAAGCGCCTTCTCTCTAGGGGCACGTCTCAAAATATGTTGGGGGTAGCATTTATAATGAAAGGCTCTCTCCAAAGAAAAGACCCTCATCAGCCATGAATTGTGAAGAAATGACGTTTTAGTAATTGTGTGTGTTGGAACAAATTAAAAAAGTTGTTCAACCAAACAGCCAATTTTAAGTGCCCATATACGTATAGTGATTACAACCTTTACCCCAAATCATAACTTTTTCATTTTTGTACGATTTCGTTCAAACTCTCATCAATCTGCTTTTCTGATTTCGCGTTCTGCTTTCTTTTAGGGTAGTTTACTATCAAGATTGGAATTCCCTTTAAACACACCTGTAAACTTTCCAGACGGCCGTCTGCAAACAGCCGACCGACACCACCAGACGAACATTATGGAAACATAAGTGAACGTTTCTTACCGATCTTACCGATTATAAAGAAGTAGTTGTCATTTTACTAGTCACTTAATTTGCGTCGGTTCAGATCAATGATTATAACCATTGTTCGTCGGAACATTATCATTTTTTCCACAGTATAAATCTCAAATTGAGTTTTTGCATCATCAAACAGAATATTCATTTTGAATAATTATACTCATTTTTTTTGGTCCAGATTTTATGGAAATGAATAATGTTATCATCTTTACGCCAAAAAACTAAATATTTTCAACTTAATGCAAACAAAAATGTTATCAATCAATCCTTTTAAATGTATGATAAGATTATTATCGTTCATTAGAACATTTACACCTATGTTAAAATCAGGGGCGGATCCGGCCGGTGGCGAGGGCGGGGGCCCAAAGAGAGGCCCAATTCATGAGAAAATATTAAGCGGCAAATCAGCCGGCGAATAAGCCGGAAGGGGGGGGGGGCGGGCCGGTAATGAGCACTAACTTGTTTGTGTTGCTCAACGGGAAAGGGTGTAGTGAGTACTATTTGTGTTCATTTTTTTTAAACCAGAGTGGGGGCCCTTCTTCTCCTTTTTTGTTTAAAGGTGTTTTTACTTCTTTTATTTTGTCAGGGGACGAGGCCCATGCCTCGTTCCCCCTGGATCCGCCACTGGTTAAACAATAAGTTTACATCATCTGATAACACCCGTACGCGCTCGTACACTTAATAGAATTAGCCCACATACTTATGAGTTTTTATACATCCTTGCTACACATATTTTAGGTGAATAGTAAAAGGTACAAATATACACTATGATCACCCTTTTTTTGTTCGGGGATATCTACACGGGCTCTTTCAAAATGTATATATTAAAGGTAAACCAGTAATGGTCATGCGATTGCATTGTGAAAGAAACGTTGTGGAATCGATCAGAAAAGGTTGATCATCTAGCATCTAGCATCTGCAAGGTTCTGGAATCATCAAAATGATAAGAAATTTGGCCCATTCTTCGTAAAGTTACAAGCACTATACACAGAAAGATGTATATGGGACTACCCTATCTCTCTCACACGACCATGAGAGAAAAAATTTACCAAATATATGAATTAGTAGGCGTTTCCCGGCAAATTTTTTATCATCATGTATTAGTCAAACATATTCTTTCACATGATTGGTAATGAGAGCTTCCATTTCATTTTTTGAAATTGGGGCGTTACCAATACTGGTCTTTACCTTTAATATAAGAACTGTTAGAAAAGATGTTCCGGACAAAAAAGGGTATATCAAATAAAAGGCGATTTTTACACCTGAAATCCATTTTTACTAGAGAATGATTTGATATGATTTATTTATAGATCAACCCCCAAAAAATAAAAAACGAGGCTCATTGTAGAGTTGAAAATTTGCGATGATATTAAATAGTTTTCCGAATCTTGACTGTGATAGCCTGCTAGAAAATAGGACAATTAACAGAATAAAAAAAGACTCAGAGTAACACAGCCACTCTTTGTCATTGCGATTTGGCAACCACAATCAATGACAACTTGGAGCGGATGAGAATTTGAAGAGGAAGTAGAAACTTGAGATAGAGAATGAAAGAAGACATTTTGAAAAGAATAACTATTAGCGTTGGTGCGAGAATAGGGGTAACAACCTATGCAGCCCTGGTTACGATCGATACAAAGTGCTGGGATGAATAGAAACAGAGATAGAGGAACAACATGAATGTCATTGAGAAAGGATCAACATAGAAAGTCGTTAAATGAGACGGCTTCTTTCATCCTCCAAACATAATCCTCTCTCCTCTTATCTCCTTCTTTCTCTTCTTCTCTCGGTTTAGTATAAATGGCGGGTTTGGGATTTTGAAAATAGAGGCGGCGCACCTCAATATCATTTTAGTGTATCGTGTGCTCAGATGCGAGCATCTATCCCTTCTAATTCTAAACTCCCCCCCCCTCTCTCCCTCTCTCTCTCTGTCACTGTCCCTGTCTCTGCCTCTCTCTCTCTCTCTCTCTCTCTGCCTCTCTCTGTCTGTCTCTGTTTGTATGTCTCTCTCTCTCTCTCTATCTATCTATCTATCTTTCTTCTTCTTCTTCCTCCTCCTCCTCCTCCTCTTCTCTTCCTTCTCTTTCTTCTTATCTTTCTTTTCCTCCTCTTCCTCGATCTCCTCACCTTCCTTTCAATCTTCATCTTTCCTTCTTTCCTCACACCAGCGGCGTAGTCAGGGAGGCTCTGGAACATGACCGTGCCTCCTCATTATCTTAGTTTCTCTCATGTGCCCCCACAACGTCACATTCCCAAAGTCACTTTCTAAGTTTTCTTCTCAGTACCATACCAACTTTCTCTCTCTCTCTCTCTCTCTCTGTTCTTCATCCTTTGCCCCCTATCTCTCCCTCTCTCTTTCTCTCTCTTTCTATATATACCCCCCTCTCTCTCTCTCTCTCTCTGTCTCTTCTTTTCTCTCCCCTCTCACCCTCTCTCTCTCTTTCTCCCTCTCTCCCTCTCTCTCTCTGTGCAAGGATTTTGACTGTGTATCAAGGAAAGCTTGGTGTTTGTTATTCAGTATTATCCTTCACGGTCTAATCCTCTTTTAGTTTAAAATGGATATGGGAGGTTACCTTATTGATTGCTACGGGACAACACCATTACTTGATCCGTAGTTACCTTAATATTTCATCGATAATGATGCAAGGTAATGTATGTAGTCTGAGCTGAATGAGATCAGACCTTAAGCTATATAATCCGTGTTGAGTACTTCCTGATCCTGCGATTGCACTGTGTACTGTATTTCAATATTGATATTGATAAACATCTATATGCCGTTCATAAACATAATTCAATTATAATAGGTTACATCGTGCAAGAAACTTTTTTAAGAAGACACTGGAAGTGATCGATTGAATTGATTTCTCTATTTAAATATATACATTTTGTGCGCATGAATGTGAAAGTGGAACATGTTTTTTTTTTTACTACAGTATACATAAGTTGAAAATGTGCACACACACAACATTTAGAGTTTAATACTCAGAATGTACAATAAACACTAATTATTTAATAATGTGTATTGTAAGGTTTGCAATCATCAGAAAGACAGGAGGAGGCCAGGGAAATAACAGTTCATTCAGGATATAGATCAGACATAAAGTGAAAGTAAAATAGGCAAAGGTCTCGATGACTCTTCGGCAAACATGCTTTGCAGGCATCTGCGAGAAGGGCATTTCGAAATGCCTTTTATAAAAGGGAGGTTGCACCTAGTCAAATATTGAGGTAAAGGATTTTTAATTTTTACTTAACCTTGCACGGTGAATCGATAACATCTTAAACATAAATAGGTATTCTTAATGGTGTCGTATTATTTAACTGATTTGAGAAGAAAATGACTGTGGTTAGTTGAATTAAAAAACGTGTTGGTTAGGCACAGTGGCGTAGCTTGGGTCCATTCATTTAGGGGCACTGGCGCCTGGTGGGGGGGGGGGGGGTTGCTCTTAAAGGATCGATGAAAAAAATATAAATTAGGAACGATAAGGGGGGTTCATAGATACTCTACAATCTCCTTTTTTAGGGGGTGTGGTTTTATTGTACGTTACCCTTCCCACTCTCTCTCCCTCTTTTATATCTATTATATTTATTGTTTTACCATTTGATGGGAGTGGGGGGGGGGGGGGAGGAGGGACATGCCCCGTGGCCATCCACCATCCGTTCATATCTACACCCCCCCTCCGAAAAAAACTTATCATTCAGTATAAAATGAGTCTTCTGTATTTCGCATCATTTGTTTATCTTTGTCTCCAGAGTTCGTTTCGTACAAGCACTTCTAAACGAATACTTCATCACATGTTTGCTTTAATTACGTACCAACATTTGTTTGGCCGAATAGGCCTACATCGTCACTGCCTCAAAAAATAAAATGATTTTCAAACCGCTTATGCTTGATTACTAGGTTACATGAGTGTACCATGGACCTACTACGAATTGTACACACTTTGTGAGTCAATAGGGGGTGTCACACAGAGGCCAAAAATCCGGATTTTAATTATCCGGATTTTAGTTATCCTCTTAATTGCTGTCTGTCATCAAATATTATCACATTAAAAATCCTCTATAACGAAGCAAGAAAATTCTCCCTTGAAAGGATATTTCAAGGTATTTTTGAAGGGATTTTTGAAGGGATTTTTCTGTGTGACACCGCCTTATATCTTCGTTAGATGTAGATACCTCTAGGATGACCCGAAGTATTATGCCTCACAAAGAAGAAATGAATTCCCATCCCTCCCTCTCTCTCCATTTTCCTTCGTTGTCGTCTCTCTCTCTTTCTCTCTCACTCACTCACTCACTCACTCTCTCTCTCTCTATCTCTCTCCCACTTTATGTCAGGAATCTTCCTTCTCGTTCTTACTAGCTCTCTATTAATCTAAACCATGTATTAATACCATCTTAGCCGATAGTTTGCCATATTACTTGTTCCTTTGACACATGTGCATCCCCTTCTTTTTTCTTCTTCTTCTCTCTCTCTCTCTCCTCAATTGCTCGCTATTTCTCTCTCTTTATACCACTATGTATGACGTATACATCTGCCAATATGTTGCTATCGATCCAAGATGAGCTGGACATATTATTCCCTACGCCAGTCAGCGTGCTCCCGGCGACCCTGTTTCATATTATAGACCGCCAAGTCAAAAATTAAACGAGAAAACCACCGTCTCAAAAAAAAAAGATATAATGTCTCTTGTTGTCCCGCGAATTTACACTTCTCAGTCTGATATCGATTGATAAGTTAACTTCTCAGGTGAGTGAAATCGATTGGCTCGTGTCTGGGGGCATAATTAGTCGTGCAGTGGCAAGGTCGAGTATTTTGGCTATAAACGGCGAGAGACAGACGGGGTGAGAAAACACGAAATAAAAGGGATCTATATACATCGGGAGCGAGATTGCGGTAGATAATGGCTCTGTCATTAGCGATCCGGGAAATACTTATTTAATTTCGTTCGTTTAGTCGGTGTCTATTGTTACGTTGGTTGACGTCCTTCACACATTGGGCTCATCGGGATTTCTCGGCCCTCCCCATCAAGAAATTGATCTTTGTTGGAACGTAGCTATATACTTAGTGAGCAAGTAATGTCACGCCACGTTGAACAAATTAATAATAAAAAAAATATAAACCACACCACTCTATTTCAAGATAGGTCCTATTTTGTATCCTTTGACTCAGTTTAGGAGAAGAAGGAGAAGGAAAAAAAAAAAAGGGGGGGGGAGTAAACAAAAGCCTCTAAAGCCGAGCTCTTATGCTAATTGAAAAATAAATGTCTGTCCATACATCATACTTCCCCAAATCTCTAATTAGAAAGTCCTTACTGAATCACTAAACATGAGACAATCGAGAACGGTCGATTTCTTGTTATGTTCATAATTTTGTTGCTGGAGCGTTATCATTTCCATTCGAAAGACGAAATCTTCTCGTTGTTTTAATCTCGGCACAACAGCTCTTGATACTAAATATAGCGTCCGACAACACTTCTGCACATATGCCTATCGTAAATATTGAATAGATAATTCAGTCGAAAAGAAGTAGCCTACTTCCTTCCAATATGAATATTCGTAGAAATATATTCTTGATTCTTATCACAAGTTCGCAATATTTTCAACTTTCCTAATCGAGGCGGCAAAAAGTTGCCTAAGGCCTAACAAGGAGAGGATGGGCATTACATTTCATATACAAGTAAGTTAACAAAGATGTCGGTTAAGAAATGTTTATTTTTAATATATCATAGGATTAGATGTGCTACATGTTACAAGGTTTTGCATCTATTAATAGTATAACAGAATTAGGGAGTTAAAATATCTCAAACACTGACATACATTTTCTTGCAAGACTACACAAAGCCTAGAGTTGTTGGCCTATAAGGGAAGGGACAATCTTTTTTTAAATCTTCTCATGTCACATTGCTATATCAGTCTCTCACATGCTATGGGAATTTTTTTTTAAAGTCTGACAGAAAAAAGGAAAAGAAAAAGAAAAGAACAGAACAGAAAGAAGGGGGAATAGGGAAAGCAAAAAAGAAGAAAGAATTAACGACCGCTCGGAGACGGAGGGGGGGGGGGGGCGGTGGGTGGGGGCATCGACCCAGTGGGATTTTCAGGTCTACTGGTCGCAGATTACAGACTTTTGTTCTTAAACTATTTGGTTTGGATGCGGTTAAGATAAAACGAAGGATTTTAATTATTCTGGAAAATGGGGGGATCAATAAAACGGTGTCATTGAAGATTTTGTTTTCAATGTAAATACGACAACAATCGAAAACAAGATAGGTTTGTTGTTTCACGATTTTCTACTTCAAATGCTAATTAAAACAAGAGGGCAGTCGCGCAGTCGTTATTTTGTTCATTTATCATGTCTTTGTTTTTGTTTTTGGCCCGTCTGTTTTTGTAAATACATGTACTATATAACACTACATTATACATTTTGTCATTTTGTACAATTATCTCATCTGCCTTCCCCCTCCCCGCTCGTAAATGGGTAATTCCATAATTTAGGGACCCACTTTGTGACATTGTTGGTGTCCCAGTTACATAAGAAACCCACACGTATATGTTGTTCTCAGTAAAGATTTAAATAGTGGAGTGAGATTGTAAAGTGATTTCCAAGCATAGTAGTGCATCCTCATACCTAGAATCACTTAACAATCATACTCCACTATTCAAGTCTTCAATCAGAGCCACAAATACGTGTGGGTTCCTTATGTAACTGGGACACCGAAAATGTAACAAAGTGGGTCCCTCATTATTTTATGGAATTACCACAATGTTAGAATGTTAATCTACATTCAGTCGTGAAATTAGTCACACGACGAAGGGTAATATTTAAAATTAAACAATGATTTGGACCTCCAGAGCTGAAATCGATTACCTGGGACGAAGTGTTTTATCAATCTATCCTAGTATTACGCCTCACAATGTAGAAGGTTGGACTCGGTATAGAATCTAAGAGTCAATGTATGAGTGAATGACACCTAGGTGGCAAACAATAGATGATTTCAGAGGATTAGGAGGGGGACTAAGACGGAGACGAGGTGATGGATTATCGGTGGAGGGCACTGGCGTATCCAGCATTTAGGGGCGTAGCCGGCATGCACCCCGTCTCCCCGTTGTTTGCAAGCACTGAAATCGAGACAACTCGGCTAAAAGGAAAAAATGTTACTTTGGATAGCAATTGGTTTCTGAAATTGTAGTGAAAGGGGTTAAATATTTTATTATTTTCTGTAATTCTATAATTCAAAAGACCTCGTAATAACATAATTATCAACATTTTCTTTACCGGTGAAGCCTCATCAGCATCAATGCCGTTCTTTCTAATGCTTTTCTCCTTTCGGCCTTATCTGCAATTATCATTGCCAGGTACCCATTTGCATCTAGGTGGAGAGCCGGGCAAATGTGGATTAATGTCTTGCAAAGGACCGTTATATACTATAGTATACCGGGCTGGGAGTCGAACCTTCAACCCTATGATCGAGCATGTTGAGAATCAATTGAATGAACCACTCACTGTACCACGAGACCTCTTGCTGAATGATCGAGGTACGGGCCTATACACCTACCCCACCCCCTCACCCGTTCATCAATTTCGGGATACGCCATATAAGTGCGTGATCGGCAGAAGATTATTTTAAGAATGATTTTGACATGGCATTCTAAGGGTTGAGTAAAATGTTACTGTTGTTGTTGTTGTATGTGTTGAAAAGGATTTTACACATTCACACCGATTGATATCAAAATGTCTAGGTATTCTCCCATACCATGTAGCTGTTTTTACACCTCCTTTAGACATAGCCCTAATCCGGGAATTAAAGTCTAGACTTTTCCACATCACAAAGTAAGAACATTTTGCAAACACGAAATGCTATCATCTTTTTTTGTCCTTCTTTTTTCTCGTCTATATTTTTGAGGTCAATTGCGTTCAATTCTCTAACCTGTTTGGTGCCTCAATCATGTCAACGCGAAATATTAGTCTTCGTCCTCCTTTCTATGTTTCTTTCTTTCTTTCTTTCGTTTTTTTTTTTTTTTTATTTACTATAAAATAGCAACTGAAACGAATTCACGAGCGTGGGATGCAGATTTGTCAAGGCATAGTGGGATTCATATAATATACCGACTCGGCCGCCCGCTTTTAATAAAAAGATGCGGCCGCTAGCCCATAAAATGTTTGCAAACATTTGCCCCTCTTTCTCTTGACTGACAGTCCTGGGCCCGCCCTTTTAAGGGCAACGCACTGAAGAAGAAAGAAAGAGAGGGGAAAATAAGAGAACTTATTTGACTTCCTGTTCTGTCTTGGCGCCGAGGAACCAAGTAAAATAGATAATCACTGCAGTCGTTCCGTTGTCTCCGCCGAATCTTTTGTTTCAAGCTATAGCTGTATTATTTATTGATTTCTATTTAAAAAATCGGGGGGGGGGGATCCTTTTTCTTTTCCAATAGAGATAAGATTCTGAAGAAGAAAAAAAATCACTGTTATCTCATTTTGTGCAATACAGGGAAAGTGTTTTTTCAACTTGAAAAATCTGAAAGTGATGAAAAGACCCCCCCCCCCTCCCCAAAGAAAATAAAATAAAATGAAATACAAAATGCGATGACTTGTTTCGTTCTAATTGTCTGTGATTTTATGACACCCCCCCCCCCCCCCGCCCCCCGCCTCAAACGCCAGAGAAGCTTATTTGCCTCTGAAACTGTTATACCTTATCATCTTACTATTATTCATTCAACCTATCCATAACCTAATGGAAACGGAAGTATTCACTGTAGTCAGGTGACCTTACTAGAAAGGGTATAACACGTATATTTCTTCCTAGATGAGCCAGTCAATATAAATGACAACATTAGTCAGGTGACCTTTATAAAGTGTTTGAACACTGTGACAAATTCGTCGGCACATATTTGTATGTATGTTCAGATCACAAAGATTTCATTATCTTAAGCCCCTTTCACACCGGGCCACACGTAGAATTGCGTAGTGTTGCGTATCGACTACGCCGAGGGTACGCTGCCCTACGCTGGCCTACGTAACTATACGCTGAGGGACGCAAAGGGGTACGCGAGATGGATGCAAACAAATTAAACATGTTTAATTGTTTTCGCGTACTTTTGGCATATAGACGCAAAAAGTAAGTAAGTCTATGCAACACTACACGGCACTACGCTACTACGCAATAGTACGCAATAGTACGCTACCCTACGCCAGTCCGACGAAGCAGTAAAGGCGTCCAAGATCCTACTTGCGCGCAGCCTAGCCACGGGGACTCTTTTACACCAGGCCTACGTAAACGTACGCAACCCTACGTCTGTTATACGCAACCGTACGCGTAGGTACGCTAATTACATACGCCGTAGGTACACGGTGCCCATGCACAAGATAGGAAGCCATCTGCCATCGTTAGCCCGCCTACGCATATCCTACGCAGGGACTACACCGAAGCAACATTTTGTTCATAAATACGCAGCCTAATTTCGGCGCATTCGGTACGCTACACTATCGCAACTCTACGCAGATCCGGTGTGAAATGGGCTTTAGCCTCAACGCTGCATATAACCTTTTCATGGAATTACGAGGATTGAGAATTCACCGGGAGAACTCTATCTGGTAGTCATATTAAATCCAGAAAGTAGAATTGATGGACATTGTCTCCAAAATTAGGTTCATATATCGGTCATGGAGTCAGTCTTTAATTAGGATTTTTAATTTATTTATTCTCTTTCAAACTAGGGCTGCATTGTTAGCAATAAACGTCGGGGTGAAATTTATACATATTTTTCGTCATATAAACATAGCCTGACGCCAATATTCGGCATCGCGGGTGTCCGAGCTCGCACTACAGGGAGCCTTCCATGTACAAGAAATGAAGAATGCAAAAAAGGGGGAAAATAGAGACAAAAGCAGAATGTTACATGTAATTTTGAACAGTTTTCATGGTTGTGAAAATGATCGTTGGGTGAATATATACGAGTTGTACCAGTAGAATACTCTGACTGTCAATATAATGTCTTTTTTATATTCTAAGCACATGCATGACGACGCGCTAGGTTATGGATTTTTTGTCAAATTTCGTATTTTTTCTAATACTTATCTTTAGGAACATTTGGAATCGTCTCATCCTCTTTCATCAAATTTCTTACCATCATGAATTCAAAATATTAAGCCTCTCGGGCATCAATGTATTGATTTATTAAATCTCAGTTGCCTTTACTAGCTGCCTGGGCCATCAGGTACATATCTAACTAATACGATACAATACATATATTTCACCCCCTCCCCCCCCCCCCCCACAAAAAAAAAAAATGCTCATTGATATTAAGGGACATTAAAGGGATTGGGTAACTTTGCCTCAGATTCTAAAAAAAATCCTGGATTTAGCTCATGCTGCAACCATAATTATAAACCTTAGGTCATACATGAAACCCATGACTTTTACAAGCCAATCGCCTGTCTGATTATCAAGATATCTATGATTGGAATTCGAAATTTCAGAATTTGTTTTCCTAACGGTTTTCATAACACTACAGTCTATTGGGGAAAATGAGTATGGTAAAACCGGTCACACAAAGATTTTTTTTTGGAAGCACTTCATGATCATTTTCAAGCGCATTTTGTTTAGGGCTTCTATGTTACACCGTATCACAGACACTGATAACACGTAGGGCCATGCATCTCAGATTTAACATTGTTAAACGATGGAAATGATTTCTGTGTAATGTAGTTATCGACTACTGATCATAGTTCGAGCACGATCGCATCTACTTCCGAAAAATCAACTCAAGGGCAATATCGATACCCTATTATGAATATGACTGACAAAGAAAGCGGACAAAATATACAGTTCCTCAGGTAGACAAAGGAACATCCCTTCACTGCTATTATGTAAAAATGTGTAGAACAGGTGTCACATGCATTTTCACTTTGTACATAATAGCAGTGAAGGGATGTTCCTTTGTCTACCTGAGGAACTGTATGTTGTCCACTTTCTTTGTCAGTCATATTCATAGTGCCTGCTGTATGTCCCATAGAAATTATGTTCGGATTACGTAATACATCATTGTCATGTTAGTACATTTCAGGAGGTGACGCACGAGGCTACTGAAATTGATTTTTTTTATTCCCAAAATAGATGCGATCGTGTTTTCGGCACATTTTTATAGCCGCCTGTGGTTTTAGTGGGTTTTGGTGCGATTGTTGGATATACACTAAAGCACGCCACTATACCTTAGAAACATAGGACATAATTATTAGTTATATGAGTTTGTCCTTCAATAAACTAGAACTTTTGAATGCATTAATCATTACCCTATCAGTTAACTTGTAAACACTTCGCGTACAGCTAGCAACATAGTCGAAAATGGCGCACGTGATGCTTACTTTTTCGTCACGTGACCTCCTGGCTGGCGCCGCGGCTTGGCGGCTTAAAGTTCATTGAAATCTTACCCAGGACTGACACTGTGTTTTGCGCGAGATTTACAAGTGTTTAGAAATATCTTCCCAATGAAAGCATGTCCAGATAAATCAACTTCACAAGCACATGTTCGGCAACAGTCAAAAACCGTAATTACTCTCTAACATTACACTGATCTCCCTTTTTTCATCAGTAATTTTCACTCACAAATCGCACTCATCAATGGGGGTAAATGTACAACTGATGATAACAAGACAGACAGTCACAATGTGTATTTTTTAATGGACGGTGCCGCTGATTTATTCATTCATAAACTTCGCAAAACACTTCTCTTCAAAACCGGCTGAAGAGATAAATATCACAAAACATTTTCTTTTTTTTGCACAACAAAAAGTGACATTTAAAGCAAAATAAGTCATCCAAGAATGAAGATCTTCAGTAGTACAAAAATAAAACAAAGCAAAAAAATAAAAATAAAAAGTGAAATGGGAAATAAAAGTAGATTCTCCTGGTAAAAAGTATACTTTTTAAAAATAAACCCAACAAATGTTTTGTAGTAGTCAAATAAAATGACCTTCAAACACTCATCTTTTCTTCAATTTCCAAAATTAGGTGATTTCATCAGGGAGGTCGCGATGTTATTGTCACAAAGAGCCAGCATTGTAACACATCTGCAATTTAAAACAGATTACAAAATCAAACACTGCAAAAAGCAACACAATTTCACCCCTTTCTTGGCTATAATCATAATGCAGTGATTGATGATATACTGCGGTCCAATCGACAGATGTTTTTGGTTTGTTTATTTTCCGTCTTTCTCAATATTTTGGGGATTGATGATTTTAGGAAGTGTGAGTTCTGTGATTAAAATCCCTGTAATAAAAAGATAAAGTGGTCTCTGTGCAATTTATGAGATCTAAAGAGTGCATCTGACAGATATATCTGGGATGATCTATGAAGTTCTAAATACATTCCCTCATTTGTTTACCTTTGATTTACATAATCCTTAAAAAAACAAATATTTTTTGTTCAACGTAAATATTCTTACACATGGGCTTTGCCACTATTCTGAGCCAGAGGGAAATAAACTCATATGCTTTTAACACAGAATTTAATGTCTTCCTGGCCCTAAGCAGATGCATGTTGTTACTGACCAGGATAATATGAGACATAGCCTAACATGTATTAAAAAACCCATTCAATTAGCCAGAATGATAAAGAACCCAGCTATTAGAAACGATGAATAAAACATTTATGATCAAGATTAATAAAGAGCAATTCAGTCCCAGCATTACAGTTCTTCATAGTTCATGAAAATATTGATGAATGTATTTACTATACTTTATCAATACATTATCAACCCTGAAATAATCCTTTAATTGCATACTAAACACCTTATACTAAATTACCAGTACATTTCACTACCTATCACTATTAGCCATTTCATTTCACTAATTAATATCACATTGACTTAATATTTTGTTTGAAAATAATCATATCTTGCAAGCACACACATAGCCCGCATACAACTGAGAACAATGGAATGGCATAATATGAGTAGGTGAATCCTGTTATAACAAAGCGTATTTGGCATTGTAAAATGCATTTGTATTAAGTGATGAGCACTAACAAAGAGGAAATTTTCAAATTATGCAGCATTTTGTTATAACAAGATTTCCATGCATATTGCATAACAATATGTAAACACTGTATGTGGAACATCAAATCCTCAATTTCAGTGTCATAAAAACTTCTTTATTGGACGGTTCGGGTGCGAATTGCATAACAAGTAGAGAAAATATCATACAGCTATATTTGAATACATGCACATGAATATTCATAACACAATATATAACTACTGTAAGTACCATACAATTTTTCAGTTTAATATGTTAATTCTAAGACAAATATTTTAAAATTACAATTGAAGTTTGCATACATATTTTTTCATCATGAAAAAGATTTGGAGTTTGAGATTACTCAGAGCGTTTTTAAGAATGCCAGAACTTCTATGTGCATATCCAGTAAAACAAACGACATGATTAGTTACTGAATGATGTACATGTAGATTTTAATTTCATGCACAAAAAGGAGGGGAAAAATAGGGCAAACTTCAGGAAGATACATGTTTGCAATGAAACATTACCTAAAATAGAAAGTTTGTTTGGAATAATGAGTCACATAGCACCAGCTTATGCCAATGAACTTGGTGATCTGAGAAGAGAATGGGGGATTTGCCATGAATGACGATCGGTAGCAGATTCAGGATTGGATAGGTATTAAGATAAAACGACAGGGAAGCTTTTGTCAGGGGTTAAGAGCTGTGAAATCTCCATCAACTGAAAACTATAATCATCTTGTGAGTACTTCCTGATAAAGATGGAGAAGTGGATGAAGAAGAAGAATGATAGGAAAAGTCACATGATCAATATGGTTTCTTGTGAGAGAATGAAAGAATCAATTTTCCTGGTAAAACAATCATTCTGAGATTTAAAAAAACCATAAAAAACCTAGGTCACAACTCACAAGTTTTACTTTCTCCCACATTAAAGATGTTAAAGTGATGAGACTCGTTAATTCTCTGTGTCTCGTGTATGGGATTGTCCATGATTTATGTTTTAAGTTATAATTTCATGACATAATTCAAAACATTAATTCACTTATTTATTCATGTTTTATCTAAAATACATAAAAAAACATGTTTAAAGCATTAACTACACAATTGTACATAAGACACAAGTCCAGAAAATAAAAAGTTTTTCATAAGGCCATGTGCCCATGTCCATGATAAGGTTTGGTCATTTCCTGTTATACTGCCCTCACATGGCAGCCATGTCAATTTGGGAGAATTAGAAATGATTGAGATTCAAAGACAAACGAAATATAACCCCACGGTAGCAAAAGATTGATTGATTGTTATACACAGTGACTTGCTCTCTCATCAACATTGTAATAAATTAACCATCTACAACAAAAACATAAACCTGAATAACAACATTCGTATTTATGCAGGTACATGAGGGACGTGAGCTCCCATATATTAAGCTCCTTGATGCATAGTTTATTTTTCCTGATGCCTCATGGTTTGTTATGAAGCCTGTACAATGTCATCCCACCATGCAATGTCAAACAAGATACAGCATGTATGGGGCATCGCCGCGGTGATTAAAGTCACGCACAAAGTCATTCTGAAGGTCGAGATAAAGACGGTCGCAGACAATGGCAAGCGCACAATGCACGATGTCTCCTTTATATAACACCTTCAGGCGGCCAATTGAGCTGTCGGATCAGGCCTCCCTTAGGTCGGGCATACTTGCCGTAGATTTCAAGAGAGTGCTGCGTCTCTGATGATCTCCAACCGATCTTGCCTGCCGTGGTCTTGGGGAAGGGTTTGGGGGAGGTGTCAACCTTGATATACCTGGAGATGGGTGTGATCGGAGGCAGGACCAGGGGTGGTGGAAGCTCTATCTTCTTCACGTCGCGCTTCACAAAGTCGTCTTTCACAAGCTAAAATGATGACAAATTAAAAGGAATTATCAAATAGTAACAAAGGATATATTTTTCAACCTCAAACTTCACAAGGTTGTCTTTAGCTTTAGCAAACTACATGTAAAAAGAATTCATAATGACAATGAAATTGAATGTGTAGGATGAAAGTAACTCCACATTGTTTTGATATATTCTGTATTATAGTTACGATAAGTATTATACAAAAACTACTTACATAACAAAGAGTTATGTTAGTGGGGATAACTAATGATATCTATTAACAATGATAAGAATATAATTAAATATACTGCAAAAGTTTTTGTAAAGAAGGATATATATAGCTGTTTGTAATACTGCATTTTACAATATATTATGTAATTCATACTGACAAATAAACAATTTTTTTATCCTTCTATGACCCTTCATTAATAACTTTAAAAAGACTGAGCAACAAACTGCATTTAAAGACCACCTGTTTATTACGACTAAAGTGTTAATTAATTTTTAGACATCAAACATCTAGTGGGGAAAATGCAGTTCACGATAATAATCACAATTTTAAACTACATGTACATGCACATGTCAGTCAAAAGTATGAACCAAACTTCTTTTTGCTGACATAAAATTACCCATCTAAGAAGTGAATTATTAGCTCTTCCTTTAAGCAGCTTTAAATCTACACCTGTTACAAATAATTGTATTTCAATAGTCAGAATGCAAATTGCATACATTAATTGTTGCTAAGTGGGACAAACATTATGGCTTTCCTACCTAACAACAAAGATGTATGGAATATATATGCAATTTACATTCTGACTATTGAAAGACAATCTTTTGAAACAGGTGAATGAAATAATTTATAACGAGGCACTTAACAAAAATTTGTGCATTTAATTAAATTATATTTCAAAAATAGCCTATGAGTACAGAGGTCATAGATCATATATGTCACTCAGAGTAAGAGGTCAAACTTACATCTTTGTAACTGCCTCCAAGGAAGCCCCAGTATTCTGGCCACCTCTTTGATGCTGTTTCTTCATATCTGATGTGGTCCTTCCTAGAAACAGATTAAAATAAGACATACAATGATTTATGATGATTAAAAAACAAATACATAAAAGTTTCCACATATAAGAAATACTTTTGGTTATGTTTACAAATCCACTCAAAGGTACCTCTCAGTTGCATGCTGCTTCTTGGATAAAATTTGTTTAGGATTAAGATTTAGATGGGTAGATTGAGAAGGAAAAATAATAATCTAGCCACAGGTCGATGACGATGATGATGATGATGAAGAAGTTGTAGAGATATACAAGTAACTAGAGTCAGAACATGGCCATTGCCAAACTCTGATTAATAAATTAACAAAAAAATGTATAGCTAATGAATAGACCCCCTAGACCCTACTTCAATTTTGTTTTAATCCTAGTTGTAGTTGTACATGTCCTGAAAATTTGTCTCCACTTAATACAAAAAGTATCAAAAATATGGCTTAGGTAGACTATTCAAAATCACCAAGATATTAATATTTTCATGATATTTGTGACCGATACTGTCAGACTTGCAAAAGGGAGAGAGAGAGAGAGAGAGAGAGAGAGAGAACAAGAATATGCCATGACTGTTCAATATGGCTTTACACTATCTACAGTACACAAAACTAAAAAGTTATTGAATAAAACATATCAAAATTATGCTGTAATAGGTATAGACCCTACATGGAATAATGTTTTTTATTTCAAGAGAAAACATGAGTATGTATCACACAAAATGAAGTATATAGTTCTACCACTACCCGGTATCATATTGTAGGCTTTGCATTTATGTTACTCGTGGCATTATAAATTATACAACAAAATTACAACAAAAATGCAAGCTAATACTCACCAAACTTGGTCATTGGCCACAAAGTTGAATCCAGCAAGGGCTTTGCCGGTCGGTTGAGAAGGTTTCTCCGCCATTTTAGTCCCCGAAACTAGCAAAAATCACAATTTTCCTGTCGAAATGAATCCTCTGCCACCTGCAAACGCACAAGTTGTTATCTTCTAGTGCTACCAAGAATGCATATACACTACACTCTATTTGTATGCACCGCATGAGTATCCATAACAACTGGACGCCCATCAAGGTCAAATGGTCCGTAATGAATTGATAGACGCCTCCATTGCGTGCAGGGGTGGGAAATTCAACGGAGGGACAAACTTATGGACATAGTGGTACAATCAAAAACGATGTATTGTATGATTAAAATTTATATGAAATAACGATGATGAGATATGTGTAGTTAATATTTCATCAATAAAAGAAGGACTTAATGTGTTTTCTTGGAATGATTTTAACCGTCTGCAGTCCTCTCTGTGGTTTATCGCCAGACATTTTTATACCTTACCTGTCTGCATTATGGTAGCCACCCGTCTGGAGAGGCTACTCATTTTCCACACTCGGTACTCGCCCCATTTGCATCGAAAAAATCGCCTAATACTTAGGAAGTATACCATCTGGTCGTACGAATTGGATAATTTCATGTTCTGTGGTATCGCAGCTTGGTGCTCCTACTGTGAATTAACGGGAAAAGGGATCAATTTTGCCATAATTCTCGACTGAAACTGGGAGAGGTGTGGACTATCGGGACGTTTCGGCTGCATTCGGAAAACCTGGCTAGACTTCGGCCTTGCAGATATTATTAGCCAGACTGGTGCAAATATACATGGCATGTATGCACATACAAACGTGGGTATAGCAGAATGCACCCCTTGTAGCGAGCTTTCTACATAGCTAGCTATCCGTGCATGTATAGTGTGTGCGCATGCAGCAATGTGTGCATGCAGTAGTATCATCGGTCCAGAAATCATGGCAGGCGCTTAGGTGAAGCCACATGAGAGGTTGTAACGAGCGGAGGTTTCGCCGTTTTAACCCGGGGAAGGTGCCTAGCCCGGCGATTTCTGCATACATTTGTTACATGAGTATGGACCGCCAAACCGAGTCTTTTGTATGCCTAGGTTTGATAGGTAAGTTTCTAAACTAATGAAGGTTTTGTCATCCCTGTCCCTGTTACAGTGTTTACTGTTTTTCTTTTTGTCATGGATTAGAATGAAGACTGAGCTGAATGAATGACGACTTTTCACGCACCTGGGCCGGGGAGCGCGAGCCTGGACTAGAGCATTGATGACGTGCGCTATTGTGTCTGTGGACAGTGGAGTTGTCCAGGCCAGGACTCAAGTCGGCCTTATCCTGCATGTTGCAGGCTAAAAAAAAAAATCAAACATTAAAAAAAAAGTAAAAATAGAGGCTAGATCTAGAATAGATCTAGATCTAGCCTAGAATCTAGGGCTAGGCGTTTATTAAAGACAGGTGAGGTCTGTCGAAATCTAGCATAGATAACTAGATTAATACTAGATTGTCTGATTTTTATTACCGATACTCGTATAGAATAGACCCTAGATAGACCTACTCAAGGAATTGTTATCGCCAACCGATACCGATATGATCGTGATCGGGAGTTGTAAAAATGGAGTTGCCTGTGAGATTCTGATCGTTGTTTCGGAGGTCGTTGTCGCCCGATTAAAGGTGTTTTAATCTCCAATTCCTGTCTGATCTCTGGTCATTCCTGTTTGTACTTAAGTTGGTGAATCC
Source organism: Strongylocentrotus purpuratus (assembly GCF_000002235.5). Classification (NCBI taxonomy): domain Eukaryota; kingdom Metazoa; phylum Echinodermata; class Echinoidea; order Camarodonta; family Strongylocentrotidae; genus Strongylocentrotus; species Strongylocentrotus purpuratus. The sequence goes on from NW_022145614.1 coordinate 14,045,462, forward strand.
CCTACATTGGCGTAATCAGACAGGAATTGGAGATTAAAACACCTTTAATCGGGCGACAACGGCCTCCGAAACTACGATTAGAATCTCACAGACAACTCCATTTTTACAACTCCCGATCACGATCATAATCATATCGGTATCGGTTGACGATAACAATCCCTATATTTGGAAGGCCGATTTATTCATTAAGTCTATTCCTATGGCTAATATCCCATGATGACTCTTCTTTTCAGCATTTTAATGTTGTTAGATTTAATATTTGTGTTACCTAAAAATGCAACAAACCCCCCCCCCCCCCAAAAAAAAAAAAAAATAAAAATGAATAAACACAAAATGAATTGCGTTAGGGGAGGGGCAAAAAACTAACCTAATAACGTAGAACAAGATGGAAATAGTTTTTTTTAACTGAGTTGATTGAATTTTTTCTTCTTCTTCTTCTATCGCCATAAACTACCTTAGTAACAAATACTGATCTCCAATGTCCAACACGCGACAGGAAAGAGGTGAAAAAAATTATGCTAGTAATGCAGATCTGAATCTGTCTTGTTCCTGGTCCAGCTTCAATTTTTTTCTAGTCTAACTTAAAAGCTTGAAAAATTACTGAAAGTGGTGAGCGTGATATGGCCCTTCAAGGTCAAAAAGAGCTCTGGTAAAAAAAAAAAAATCACAAATTTTTAGTGATGAGACCAACTCTGGTTCTGTATTGAAATCTTCACTTTTTTTTTATTACACTGGCGAGAAGGGACTTCACTTTAAAAGAAATTTTTTAAATAGCTTGTTATTATTCTTATTGGAGAAAAAAATCAGCTCCTCTGATTACAGATCAGTTTGCTTAAATTAAATGTGTTAGGATCAGTTCGTTGTAACTTGTCTGGCAGAATGCTGTACAGTACATCTACAAATTCCATGTCAAAAGATTTGACCATCTAAAATGAAACAATACATGTATGTAAGATGTAATGATCAACAACAAAAAGAAGGTGTATAGAAGTGAAAATTTACACAATGGCTTAAATGCTCTTATTCTCTCTAGTAAGGCCAAGTTGGAGCACTTGTTTTGTTAGATTAAGATCCTCAGAGCCAGTCGTATTCATCGCCAGTGAAATTGTCTCAAGGCAGCGCTGAAATGGTTCATCAGAATTAGGTTTGGTAAGCTGAGCAGCATACTAGTTAACACGATGATAAACAGTAGTCTGCTATCAGAAAGAAATTAAATTGGCCAGATTGACTACCTGATACCAGTCACAGCTCACACCAGTGATTTATCTCAATGCAGTGCCTAAGGTTCATTGGAAATAACTTTGGTAAAGCAAAATAATAGTAATAATAGTAATATTTAATTTTTATATAGCGCTTATTACAAATGTCTCTAAGCGCTTTACAAATATACTATTACCCCGGTCATTGGATAAAAGCAGGAGTTTGTGAGCAGAAAGAAGAGAGTTGGCCAGGTTGACTGACTAGCCATTACCAGCTAAATCTCATGTCAATGACCGTATCGTCAGGCGCCGCTGAAAAGGTTTGTTGAAAATAATTTTGGGAAAGGCCAGGTGAAAGCAGGAGTCAGCTCTCAGAAATAAGAGAATTGTTCAGATCAACACTTTTTTACATGTACCGGTATGTACCTTCCACCAAAGGAGATGAACTTACAAAGTTGTCCTCTTCATTCAAGTTTGGCAGTTGTTGCAACCAAGTCTCTACCTGCACCCAGGAGGTCACACAATAAGAAATATTCCTCTATATTGAAAATCAGATCTTCTTTTTATTCCTTGTGAGGATACATACAGACTGGAAACTCTTTATCATGTATTGTGCAAGACCCCAAAGCATGATTCAATGCTCAATTGTGACAGCATTATCAGCGATGGTATCTTCATCACCAGGCTCGTATTTCTGTCAGTGCGTCAACTTGTATTAATCCCGATCAATTCCCTAGAACAGGTCTCTGTAAATTCATTGTGTATGCACAGAACATATTACCGGTATGCGAAACTTTCACCCCTGAACAGCACCAACTTATTTATGCAATTTAGGTTCTGGCCATTGGAGTAAAAACAATAATAGCAGGTGAATTAAAAAGAAAAAAAAATTGCAGGTGAATGAAATGCTTCATCACCACAAACACCTGGGAAGGAAGCATCCATAAATTTGAATACATTTAATTGATAAACGACTCCGCATAGTAAGTCATGCAATCAAGAAAATGGCGATGCCCATGTCTTCCTGAGAAACTGTACTTTATTCTTGCTTTATGCCTTTCTCATACACTTTGGTGGGGAATCTTGTAGATTGATGGGCAAGAATGCAATAAATCTCTCAGATCAACAAAAGTTGTTTCTTTGGGGTTAGTTCTCCATTAATGTGCTCGCCTGTGAAGCCCAATTGGTTAGAATGTTTTCTGAGTTTAAATGGAATGCAATTTGTACGCAAACATGTACTGTAGTATAACCAAATGCTGACATAATTAATTTTCACAACAGGAACAATGATAATATTCATACTCATTACTGTACCTAAGTTTACAGGCAGCATGCATGTGCAGATTAATTTGTATGGACAGACATGTAATGGAAGGAGCAGAAAAACAGAAAACATATCCTAACATCATGGTGGTATCCTCTTCAATATAGCTATTGCTTTTCTCAGAATTTTCTTGTTTTTTGTTTACTATTCTACATGTAGTACAAGCATTTGTGCTGCAATGAAAGAGCACAAATGGGTCAGTTTGTAATAATACTGGTATCTGCTTCCTCCATATTTGCCTTTCTTGCAGCTCAGATTGAGAACAAAGAGCAAAGACACTTGCATTTAACTGTTTGCAGTTATTTGTCAAGTGCAAGTTCTTTCAGACTGGAATTGGCTTTTTTATCCTCTTGTCTAGGTTTGAAATGTCACAGTACTGACAGTAGTGATAGCACCCTACAGTGTACGCAGCGATAAGCCGATAACCTGGGTATTATCGTCAAGACACCTTAAACAATTCCAGATATGAGCAGCCCTTGATGTAATAGAACCATGGACTGATTTGACTTTTAGCCTGTTTAAAATCCTGAACTTTCTGGTTTCTGGTTGCCCAAGATATGGTAGACATTGTGGCTAATAGTAATGGCACGCTGTAAATGATTCAGTAATTCATCCCGTCTGTAGACTTGTCAGTACTACAGAATGGCAAATGAATCATGGAATTCTGTCGAAACTGAAAGTCAGCATGGACCACTCAGAAAGGCATTTGCCACTTGAAGAATCGTCTAATAATGTGATGTCAACAGCCATTCTGATCTTTATGCGGTGACCTAACAGTAGCTATTAAAGCCTGTGGCATCATTTGCTATTGCGACATTTGCTGTGGGCTTTCTTACATTGCAGATACATGTACATGTATAGGGCTAGCATGAGAGTTGCAATTGGTTTTGGGTTTGGGACAGGGTTGTGTATAATATTTGGTCCATGGTTGAATTTTTGAATATGCTTTGTGTGAAAAAGTTATGTAGAGCATCGTCACTGAAGCATGTGTGTTACATCTATTAAGTACATATTTGCATCTTCATTCTTTATTTTTGTTTTTATTTCTCCTGGTAAAATTTATATATGTTTTGACTCCAATTGCATCAAACATGTGAGGGAATGAATGAAGTACCATAGTAAATAATAATGATAATAAAAACATTGCTTACACATGTAAATTTTGAATCTTTACAGGGAATAATTTTCCTGGTATCGCATCGCAATTTGCTATGCATTTTTGCATGACTGCTATACAAAATATCTTTTGTGTAGCAGTTTTCTTCCATAGAAATGTACAGAATTTCATTTGAAATATTTATCCATCGCCTGAAATTGCTAATCAAAAAATTTGAGGAAAATTATTCCCTGCTTTAATAGTAGGAGATAACTAGGACTAGCTCAAAAGTGGTTGAAAATGCACTTTATTCAATTTTCACTTCTGTGCAGTTTTGCCAGAAGATGTAGATTTAGAATAGATACCAGTAAATATATATGTGGACATGAAATATAACCTTGATAAATGAGTCAAGAGCTCTCATTAACATCTGGTTGAGACAAAAAACATAACTAACGTGTTTTTCATTCTTTCTCCCTCTCTCTCTCTCTCATTTTATCCACAGTTATCCTGCTACAAAATACTGGTAGATCACAAGGTAAGATTTAAAATAGATTTAATATTTATTCACGTACCTCGGACGATTAACGGATTTACATAGATCGCTATTGTATTCTTCCCTCTTTTGCAGTTGTGCATGTAAATCTCAATTTTTGTTTCCCCCGTCCGTGAAGGTGCCCCATTCTCTGGCTAGACAGGCAGCGTAAGGCATTTATTAGCATGCAGACATTTTACACTGGATCAAGCCAAGTGTAGGATGCCTACACACTGACTACTGTACTCTAACCCCCGCGAACAGGCTGTCATAATTTTTCTTGGCTAGACGGGGTCGGGTCGAGAGACGTTATCTCTCCCTTATCCCCGCTCTGCTCAGTCTGGTCCATGGGATTTGGATGTTCGGATTGCGACTCGAAAGGTCTATCGCAAAGCTTTATTCAACGGAGCTAATCCGTTCCGAATCCTTACATGTTCTATTCTCATATCAGACTCTCGTTTTAAGTCACTGACAATCTTAGTACTATATACATGTAGTGCTTAGCTAATAGGTATAATAGCACTTTCTATTTTTTGTTTATACTTTTTAAAGCATTTGTGTTGTTCAGTGGGTGTAAGGACCCCTTCCTGACATTTCTGGATTGCTATTGTTTTATAGATTCATATTAAAGTAAGATTGCAAGGTACTCCTTTCACATTGTTTATCTTATATGAACCTAAAAGCTGTTAAATTTGTATTATAATCGCTAATTTCTCATATTCTGTAGTTGAAAAAAAATCCTACTGTACGTTAAACCGGCGTGATCAGTTCACATGCTAGATTGATCTCTGCACTATGAAAGTGGGCATGGTCTTATTATATTTGGTTGACATATGTTCCTGTCCCTTGTGTGATTAATCCTTTAATGTGAAAGGATTCTTATGACCATGTATGAAAGGGGTCGTTTGAAGCTGTGTCAGCCCCCAAAATTCTGTTCCTCTGGAAACTGCATTTTTGATGTGAAAGGGGCATATTTCTTGTACCATCAACCTTCTTCCTCAGACAAGAAGCCAAGAAAAGAAAGGGAAGATGAGTCGAATCGGGTGACATTTGACAGAGCACCAACTTATTCATGCCATAATTTCCTTTCAATCTGGGCTGTTGCAGTTTCCTTTTAAATTCTCTGCTAGTCGTATTCCATGATAGCATCATTGTATAGATTTATGGAATTATGGAGTTTCAAGTAGGAATCTGTTGAAGATTACCTCATATTCTTCTTCATTGCTCATGGAATTGAATTGGTAGCAGGGAAAAAAATACTTTCTAAATTTCGGGGACTACTTTTCAAGCTTGCTTGCATGAAAATAACACTCTTTATTTTGTTTTGCATTTAACTCTATGCAATTTTGGGGGGCTCTTTTATGACTTTCGGGGGCATTTCGGGGGCTAATTTTCCTGAGCCCCCATGTATTTTTTTTCCTGATTGGTAGCCTCTGATTGGTATATTTCCATATAATCCCAATTTGAAATGTCAATGAATATTTCATACACATGTAATTGTGCCATATAATTTGTTTTCACAAAAAAAGTCTAAATTTGCAAGCAAAAACAAATTTTGTGTTACATACCGGTACATATTATAATTAAAATCCTGGTTAAGAAAGAGATTGTGTTATGCAGAGCAAGGCAGTGCAACGATGGAGATGATAATTTTAAAACCATATATTGAATAGTCTTAAGAACACTAATATATCTGTAATTTTTTCTTTAGTGTCATATATGTCAAAAATAGGTCATGATTACATACCACTTATTAGATAAAGAATTCATCAGATTTCACCCATATGATATAGCTTATAACCAGTACAGGAGCCTAATTTGTTGAATAAATCAAGAATTTTCTTTAACAAACTTTGACACAATTAGTACAATTAGTCAGTTGCTCATAACATGTACATTGGTAATTGCTTGAAGCATAATAAAGGGACATGTACCTTGCAGAGGATGTTTGGATAGAGGATTTACTCATTCTTGGGGGTGTTTCACAAAGATCTTAGTTGAACTTATCTCTAAGTTGGACTTAACAATTATGGAAAGCCGTTAGCATCTATGAAAATATTTTGTAAAAGTTATTTTAAAAGGCATAAAATCATTCATGTTTTTTTATCAAGAAGATTTTAGGTTCTTGATGGGGAATTTATATAAAGTCTAAAATACTTAAATTTTCGCTTTTGAACATATTTCATATTAAGGCTACAAATGGCTCTCCATAATTTGTAAGTCCAACTTAGAGTTAGGTTCGACTTACGATCTTTGTGAAACACCCCCTTTGTAGCCATCCTACACAGACATGTCTCAAGATCCCCTTGGGAAAGTGTACATGTAGTAATAATACATACAGAGATTCTCATTCTACATATATAGAGTCAAACCTGCTATAACAACCACCTGTATAGAAAGACCACCTGTCTACAAAGACCACACCCCCCCCCCCAAAAAAAAAAATGTTTTTCTCATTTAAACATGTACTAAAGGAATCTGTACATAAAGACCACTTTCCTTCTCTATCTTGTGTGGTCTTTATAGACAGGTTTCACAGTATGCATTCTACCTCTTCATGTAATGTGTGGACTACTACTAAGTTTGTGTACACTTATAGCATACATGTAGCCCTGATATGTGAGAAATTAATCTGTTTTTCATTCTTTCTGATTGAGGAATATTTCTGTATATTTAGGGGGACTATTTTTAGTCAAGCACCTTCCCCCATTGTATTTTTTTTTTGAGGGGGGGGGGGGGTATTGAACCCTGTGTGTAAGCCAAAGTGTCCTACTAACATGTGAGTTGTATGATAGCAAATATGAGGTCATTTATAATATCACACAGCACACAATTATTAGAGAGGGAACACAATTTGTATGTGTCTATGAAAAAGAATACAAATGTTTTATAGTGTACATGTATGAACCTCTCCCTCCATTTTCTCTCTCTTTTTTTATAAAGTTCATATTAACGTATTGAATTAATTATTATAAAAAAGAGTTAATTATTCCTTTCTTCATTTGCTTCCACAATGGCGATATAAATTTCATTTCATTTTATCATGATCGGTTGAAAAGGGAAAGAGAGAAAAAAAATAGGAGTTCTGTCTGATTGTATTCAAATTTGAATGGCATCGCATCTTAAGGGATTTTGAGTGAAATTATATTTAGCGACGACGATCGACTTTCAGACTTGCGTGAGGGGGCACCGAGTTCACAAGTTTTGTGTCATTCAAATATCGCTGCGTTGCTCAAAAAATATTTCCCTGTCAAAATTCATTTGCAGCTACTCCAAGACAAAATGAGAGTCTTTAAAAATCGTCGACCAAGCAACGCTTGATCAATCATCAATCACAATTTTGCAACGATGTTGGACATGATTAAGTGTTCAGAAAGCCTGTTATTTTATAATATTGAAGTTTATCTTGAATTCTTTTCATGGAATTGCATTTCAATTCAAGTAAAACTCGCTTGAAAAAAATTAATTGTGTGGAAATTTTCGTAATGTACTACATTTAATGCCTACATCGAGTGTCTTGATAAAAATCATTTCATTTACCGGTTTTGAATAATTGTATTATACATGTATATTATGTGTTGACTACGAAGTGATATCAGATTGAACCATCATTTACTGGCGTATCAAGAGATATCCATTTTTGAATGAAATAAGATACAAAAGCAGGGGGGGGGGGGAATACACGGGGGCCCGGGCAAATTAGCCCAAGAAATGCCAAAGAACCCCCCCCCCCCCCCCAAAAAAAAAAAAACAACAAAAAAACAAACAAAAAATTGGATAGAGACGTATTTTATAGCAGACACATTGCATGGAATTGCCTAAAAAAAAAGGACCATCTACACAGTGCGTTTGACCTTGTATGCTAGGACCCAGAAGGTCAATATTTTTCATCTCAGGACAGGGTTTATTCTTAGGCCTTAACTGATCACATACTGACCTTCAAATTGGCAACAAACATATTTTTCTTTTATTGCTCCCTCGTTAAAATAAAATTTAATGTCTCTGGAAAGAGTATACCGGTACATGTACATGGGAGACAATTTATTTGAAAAGTTCAAAAATATGTCAATTTTTATTGAAAAACAATTTTAATCTCTTGTTTTGTCGCCAATTTAAGGATTTTTAAAGCTCATTTTCCTCTTTTAACATGCCTGGTATCAAACGCAATATAGTGCAATAGCTCGGAAATAAGCAAAGAAATTATTAAATGGAGCTATTATTGTGGTCTTCGCTTACATCACACTGACCTTTATGTGTACACCTAAAATCATACTACTAATACTAATAGCACTAATAGGATGGTAGACTCGATTGTGCTTCTCGATATTACACTCATGAATAATTTACAATTGCATACCAGTATTGTTTACTTGTATTATTATGCTTCTATATTTTGTTATCATGTAAATACTCTTGTAAATATATTGTACAAGTGAAATTGGTAACAGGGTTCTCATGTTTTTAGATTTTTACCCCAAAAGAATCTGTTTAATTCAAAGTAAAGCAAAGGGGAAAACAATTAGATATGCCCCAATACGGATTTAACTTTTAAGAGGGAAAATTGTACGGGCCCCGTTACGTATGTGGTAGCCACTGATCTGTTGGTTTCTGTTTGTTCAAGTAGGCCTACATTAAAAGAAAATATATACCAGTACTGCATCTTTTCTTTATTCTGTCCCTGCTACCCCCTTCCCTCCCCCCTCCCCCCAATAAATATGTGTGCATTTCCCTGAATATAAACACTCAGGACTGTTCAAGGGGGGGGGGGGGGGGGTTGATAAAAGCACTTGTTCATCATTGTCTCTAGCTATCTATGAATGATGTGTATGACGAGCTAGATTGAACAAGTTACTCAAGATTGTTTGCTCTTGCCAAGCCCCTTGAATGTTTTCTTACTAAATCTCTTCGAAATTTAGGTTGGTTAGATATTTGTAAGGTGGAATATATGGGCTGTAATTGTTTTAAAAAAAAACAGCTATATCTTAAAATGTTAATAGGAGAAAGCGTGGAGTTATAAAACTGGATAATCCTACTCTGTCATGAAAATATGTCTTTTTTTTTCCTTCTCATGACTTTCTTTGTAATCTTTTTTGTTGTTGTATTCCATTTCATTTTTTGATGGTGGGCCTACATTACCTCTCCCACCCCTCTTTCACACACATGCACCCCCTTGTCATACCATTTCGGGCCCCCCTCCCCCTTCCCATTTTTTGTAAAGTAAAAAGAGCTTGTGAAGAAACATAACTCAGCTCGGAAAACACACTCAACACAAGAACGAACATTCAATGGGGGTAACAAAAAATCTGCAAAGCCCCTGTATTGTAATGCTGTGTCTGTGGTTTGTGTGTATACCTTGTATGTCTGCCAGACATGCAAATGAACCCAATGCTATAACCTTCAAGCCAGCTCATGTTAGTACAGACATCAGTGTGTGTGTCTGCTGTATGTGTGTCTGTGTGTATGAGTAGGGGAGGAGGAGGAGCTCAGTGCATACATACATGTGCAGGGGAATACATCTACCCTCTCTAGATCGTGCATGTTGGCTGGCTGGCTGGCTGGCTGGCTAGTATGTGGCATGCACACTGAAAAACTCTGGTTATAATAAGAAAGTTGAGAACTACATGTGTAGCTTGGCGAAATGCTATGAATGTATTCAAGTCTGCTATTTAGTAAAAAGAGGATGACAGTTGGAAATATAAAAAAATATTGTCAAGGCGTGTCACATGTATTTCCAGACAGACAAAAATGTAGGGCCTACAACAAGATATTCGGTAATACACAGAATATTATAACACTGGTGTACAGGACGATTTGCCATAATAGCTTTTTAATAGTGAATATTGAATATTGACATGCAGTGTTTATGAAATATGAATAGCATTCATACATGTAAATAGAATATAGAGTCAGCAATTAAGACTAGTAATATTGACGACAGTCCAATTTATTTTTTAAACAATTTTTTTTTGTTTTTTTTTTGGGGGGGGGGGGCTTCAATCATTACTTGAAGCTCCTTTATTCCACGCCTGTAGGAGCTAGAAATAAACATGTTTTCATTTATATTTCTAAGACCTTTTATCTATCCAACTTTCATAGGCTGAATATATTATCCAAGGAAGATCATGTACAGGTGTATAACGCCAAATACAGCGTCCCTGTGCTCGAGCACCTGTATGCTTTTCCGTATTTTGGTACATGCATATGTAGCCTATAGTTGTATGTACATGTATGTGTGCATAGGAATTGTTGTTGCCCTGTTTGAACATAGACATTAATTCAAAAGTTGTGATATCAATTTTGTTTACATAGCTGCTTTAATAACAAATGATAAAAAGCAACCCTTTCCTGTTTATTTTTCTTTTTCTCACCGTTTACAACTTTACATTATAGGAATAATCACGTAATCCTGTTTGTGTAGCATTCCAGTTTTTGTATCTAGCATAATGAGTTCTGGGGGGGGGGGGCCTCTGGCCTGATACAGATCCATGTTTGGTAATTGACCAATTCGTACTCGTAGTAAACCTTCATGACAAGAAAATAATATCAATTATCAGTGTGTGTTCTTATGAAACCATCATGAGTTTCGGTTTGGTTAAGTCCATCAAAATGCAAAGAATTAGCGTAAATGTGCTGAATACCCACTGAGTACTCTTTACCCTGAGAATAGTTAACACAGTAATGCACAAAAGACATGGGGGGGGGATGGACGAATCGCCCCCGTGAGCTAAAAAAAAAAAAAAAAAAAAAAAATCGCCTCCGTCAGATTGCTCACATGGACGATTGCAAAATTAAAAATCACCCCGTGGAATTATAAAATAAACATTATCTTTTCTATTATAACTTTCACACATGCCTTTGAAATTCTGCCGGATGAACTCAAAATTTACATCAATAATTTTGAACACTTACTTTTTAGAAATAACATACATTTTTTTTCTTTTCTCCCCCTTTTCTCCCCCGATCACATTTGCATTATGCATCATTAATGCAGGGAGAGTCTAGGGAAAACCCCTTTCCAACACGGAGATGTTGAGATGGATAATATATAGAATTTTAGATGGGTTTCGGCTCAAGATTGTATCATATATCAGTAATGTGTGCCAATGTAGTGAATTCCAGTGCTTGTAATGAAAATCGAACCTTTTGTGTTTATGCAAAGTCACACAAAAGGTGTTGAATTATCCATCCATAAATGTACACATTAAAAAAATAAAAATTTCCTTTTCCTTTTAACATAATATTTTGGGTCAAATTTGTGTCTGGATACTTTGGAAACCGAACAGTAACAGAAATCAAGATCACATTACTTTTATGAGGGGTTACTAAGCGAATTAGGCCACACAAGTTTTTTTATGTGGGCATGAGTCCCACAACAACATCGTTTTGAGGAACATGGAAACATATTTGACAGCTTTGTATTTAACCAGGATTCGACACTGGCGGGTGCCGGGACACATGGGTGCCCAAAATCTAGGTCCAGACCCCCCCCCCCCCATTTTTTTTTTTACATAGGGCTCAATGCACACATGTTCACCCCAAAATTTCAATCCTGCCCCTTTAAGTGACTCGGTAACACTGTTGAATGTTGATGAAAAAACTGCGTAATTTTTGTAAGAAATGTCACTTATTATATTCCTTCTACTGTACTAACCCTCTAACGTGCAAAAAAAACCTGACAAAATTCTCAAACAACAAAGATATATGATTTTCTTTGAAGGTGTCAGTGTGCGACACCCTCTAACAGTAAATCTCCCAACCATTTATGAATTTTCCCAACCATTTTTCTATGAAAATAAGACATAAAACAGGCTTTTGAAAGTTTCTCAACACTTAAATGTCTGGAATGGTATAGAGAGCCGATTCATTGCTTTGTGACCATTTTCATTTACTATTAAATTGTAATAATAATTATAGTTGGGAGAATTAAGGAATCAATCAGATCAGTTTTTTCCAATTTGTATCATTAATAATGGTCTGTTTGCACTCAAACTTTAAGATTATCTTTAATTGTACATCTAGCATTGAAGTTGCTACCTTAGCACCATTTTCTCTCATCAGAACAATGTAACCAAGTCCCTTTAACATATATACAGTTAATGTGGAGCCCTGATTTAGCACTACATAGATACAAATGTCATCATTAATATCCTCTAAATCAATTCCTACCACATTCATTTGCCGTTCTGTAAAGGCGTTTCATACAAGGATCATCATGCGCTAGAGTTTGGCTCGGTGCTACGAATACTCCTGATCGATCGCTGTACGGACAGACAGACAATGCTATTTTGGGTCAAGGCGTGGAAGGATTTGCACTGTAATAACATTTCTCCCACAATCCTCAGATTCTCTCCCTTCGACCGACCTTCCCCTTGTTGGGGCGGCTCGTGTTGACACATTTCTTTCTTCTCCCCTCTTTTACGGTACATCAACCAGGCCCTCATCCGCTATACTAGCCTACATGATTTCACTCCCATGCCTTCATCTGCATATAGTGTGAATGTTTAAAGACCTCATTTTCAAACCAACATGCACTTTGTTAAAGGTAATATAAAGTTTTGGGAATTTTGAAAATTGGGTGGATAGTGATTCTTTACAATTTTGATATATTTGGATGCCCCTGTGGATGTATTAGAAGTACTAGAAAATTTAGCCCCTAAAACACTTCTGCTTTCGAGAAAATTCGAATATAAAAATTTACCGGTGCTCCCGGTAATTTTTGATAAAATTTCGAATAGCGACTACGGCCGTACAATGGTAGCTGCGACCCTGAAAATCTCATAATATGTAGTTGTGATAACTAATTTCCAAACGGGAATAGCTAATTGGTCGATTTTAGTCAAGAAACATTGTTTTATAGCTTAATTAATATCTTGACCTTGAGAGGGAGCTATACAACATAAATAGTTTATTATTTAAAATTTCACAACTTTAGACTCGATTTCAACTGCGCCAACGATCACTGAATATTGTAGGATCGCATATGCTTCCAATATGTTCATTTGAACCAAATTCATGACCCCATACCAAAACTTTGTAATACCTTTAAGGTTCATTCTGTTTCAAATATTTCTCTGATTAACTATCTTCTCATCATCGTAAAATCCATTATAAACAAAACTGTCAAACACTAAGGTACTTTCTAGAACTGGAAGTGGGAATTCTTTATCAATAACTAGTGGATGTGGGCAATGATCTCCCCAAATATCTTTGTACACGTGTGTCAAAACCACAGTCTTCACTTTCAAAACCGCAATATTAGGCAATGCTAACCGCAGAGTTTAAGAATGTCTCACCGCAAAGATTACACTCGTCGTCGGGGACCCTTCTCGTAGACTGATCAGTATATTACGAGGATTCTCTGTAAATGTAATCGTTGTAAAGGGTGTCTGGTATCCATTGAAGTATGAACCCTCGGTCCCGCCTTATTTGTTCTTGCGTCAGGAAGAAGCAGTGTGTTGTAAAATACCCATGTTATCAATAGGACAAAACCCACAATGTTTTTTGACTTGTTAACGTCAACCACAAATATTTGCTCTGTCTGGCAAAGTGAAATCAAGAGCTTGATATCTTACATGCCCTCTTGTACAGGAATGTAGTTTCATTTTGAAACTTAATAAATCTATTGTCTGTTAAATTTGTAGATTAGGGAACATTAAGTGATGAAATTCTGAGAAATTCAAGGTCATAAATCCACGTCTTGTACTGAAAGTCAAGTGGAGCCCACATGTTGTGCAATAAATGATAAAGTAAAACCCTGTCAAGTGTCAAATATTAATCTTGTATTGAACTACAGCATGTTTCTTTGATTTAATTTGAGTTCATTACTTAAAATCTACAATGTTTCTTTTTGTTGGGATTTGCTAAACAATTCAGGTAGGTACGTGAGAGATGTGCTAACAGCCTATAAGATACATGTAGGTGCATATCTAACTAATCTGATTAGTCATATATCCAATGCCTTAGATATATGTCCATTGATAATTTGTCCTAAATGATCAATAAAAGTACTTCCCGGGGGGGGGGGGGGGGGGGGGGACCACGGAACTGAAGAATTTTGAGGCTTGGCCCATGGTCTTTTAGTGTACAGTACGAGAGGTAATAGAATACAACATAACTTATCGTTGTTTGATATGTTTAACATTGCAGCTGAGTGCTCCAAGAGATTCACCGACCTGTCTGGCCAAATCATTGACACACTTCACAAAGACAACCGAGGCAACAACAACCGAGGTACCTCCCACACGTCCACCTGTCGCTACCGGGTCTGCGCCCCTCCGGACCACTACATAGTGCTGAACATAACCCGGCTGGAAGGGACACCCCTTCCCGCCGCCGGCCGCTCCTGCCTACCAAGGGCGGTGATAAAGAGCGGCGGCCCCCTGGGTAAGGCCGCTACCCCGCTGGCCACGCTCTGCCAAGGGGAGCAGCCCCTTCCTCTGGTGGTGCAGTCACAGGGTAACGAGCTCCGCATCGTCTTCAGGAGCCAGGGCTGGCAGACGAGCACTTTCCAGGCTTCCTTCACCTTCCATAAGAGAACAGGTAAGGCCAGACGGGCGCTTGATTTTTTATGCACAAAAGTTTAAATCATGGATGTTGAGGATATTTTGTCTACTTTTCTGAAAGAAATTTAGGCTTTAATAGGCAAGAAGGTGTGGGCTCACTAGCAAAAATCATCCATTAATACAATTTGATTATTTTTCTCCTTGTATATCTTTATCTTCGTAGTTCATATTATTGCTTGTGATGTAATAGGTTGGTGTCGATGGAGCATATCTGTACATTGTGGCAAAACCAAAAGATGGACTTTGTGAAGGAAGAGGAGGAGGGTTACTTCAGTTCAAAGCTTGTAGAGGGGGTACTGAGGTTCTCATCCAGTGTGTTTGAAGGCATGCGATGAAGATCAAGACACTCGACCAAGCAAGATCACAATGCCACCACTTTATCAAAGAAAGTTTGAGAACTTGAAATCCTGCATTTTATTACCACCCTCAAGTCATCTTGGTAATGGAATAGGCTTCATAAATGGAAAATGCTGAATTAGGAATATTGTGGAGAGTAAAAATCAATTAGCCTTATCAGAGAGGCATAAAGAAAATCGAATTTCCAGCTCTGCCTGCTTAGTGCTTATGATGCTCAATTAGCTTTAAAAGTAAACCACAAGCTCATGTATGATTATGAACTTGCAAAGTACATTCATGGAACATTATTGAATGTTGTCATTATCCCCCCAAGCAGTTATAGTTGAATGCCCCCTCGCTTCTCCCTCTCTCTCCCTCTCTCCCTCTCTCTCTGTCATGCTCGCTCTCTCTCTCTTTCGCTTGCTTGCTTTGGTTCATATTTTCTTCATTTGGGTGACAATATATCTTGAACTTTTTCAGTCGCTTCTCTTGTCCCATGATCTCTTCACCTGATTAATTCTAAGACGACTGGCATGTTTTGGAAAACCTCGTTTGCCCAACTTAAGGTAAGCCCGACTGTCTAGTCACGAGTGTTAATCCGGCTGGGTGGCAATGAGGCAGCGGAGCAAGCCGTTTCACGTTTTGAAGTATGCCGCACCCTCAGACAAAACAATTACAGAGAAATTACGGGCTTGCCTGTCATTGCCAGCGCAATGCCCGGATTAATCAAGGGGGATGTCTTTCATGGCTCTGTGGTTTACATAATTCCGACATTAAAGATAGCGTCAGACGTTTGCAATCCTTGAAATCTTCAAAACAAAATGAGGTTAGGATCATTAGGGTAGCAGGAACATGAAACGAGCAAACCGTAAGTAGAGTACTTCATATAAACATGAAATTTGCCAAGAATTGGGGCACATTTTTCCTTGGGCAATTTGTGTCTCAAAGGTACAGATAGGTAATTTCTGCTTACTGGCTTCTACATTCAATTTTCCTGCTATAAGTTAACTTAGTAAGAACCCTGCATGCGTAGAGTGAAGATATCAATTTTTCTGCACAATAAACACCACACTGCATTATAGCATGCTTCAAAATGACCCCATAAAAAGTAAAAACCCAATTAGATTAAAAAAGAAAGAAAAAAAATGAGGCTATGGATCCTCAATTGCACACAAATTATTCGATTCTCTCACGGAAGATGCATTTTCATGTTTTCTCTTAATTGATGACAAGTTGCAGACTAAGGGCGCGTTCATGCTTGATTTTGACGGCCAGAATCAGGCATCTGTTACGCGTTTAGTTTAAAACACGGTTGCGTCTTAGCTCACTTTTGTAGAATCACCGAAAAACGGCGATCACGATCGCCGATCGTAAACTCACAAAAAGATGCGTTTACAATTTGTAAACGCGTTTAAATGGGGTCAACGCACTGACCTCTAGTGGGTCTACGTAGCATGCACAGTGAAGGTTTGCGAATCCAGCTGGAAGACCAATTAAGGCCACACACGGAGAATTGCCTGGGGAGCCAGAGAAGTAAGCATGAACACTACATCGTGGAACTGCGATCACGATGAGCGTTTACGATGAGCGTTTCAGATCGCTCATTCTGCCTTCAAAATTTAAGCATGAACGCAGCCCGAGATCCCTGAGATTCCTTGGAAGTCTCCTCTGCAGCGTCAGAGTCAAAAGGTGTAAGTGGTTTGTGAAGACTCTGGTACCACATGCTCGATGAAAACTTGCTATTTAGTATTTACCATGGCGATAGGAAATACAAATGTTCATGATTATCTTCCAAAGGGTCCTTCTGTCTGTCCTGCAGATATTTTTAGATCTGATGCATTCTTGAATGAGTATTTGAATGGATTTTCATTGAGCAGGAGTTTTAAGCTTTAAGGAGCTTTAGTGACCACCTGTCTACAAAGACTACACTTTTTGTTTCCCTTAAAAATGATTTCTTATTGAAACATATATACTGAAGGAGCCTGTCTACAAAGACTACTTTCTGCGTTTCCCTTGAAAATGGTTTCTCATTGAAACATGTACTAAAGGAACCTGTCTACAAAGACCACTTTCTGCGTTTCCCTTGAAAAGGGTTTCTCATTGAAACATGTTCTAAAGGAACCTGTGTACAAAGACCACCTGTCTACAAAGACCACTTTTTGTGTTTCCCTTGGGTGGTTGCTTTAGACAGGTTTGACTGTATTAGTACATGTACCAGTATGCATCACTATGTGCAGATGTTCTGATAAGGTTGGAGGGTCATCAGGTGTTAAGGTCACCCCCTTGATTTACTTCACGAATGGTTAGGTTCAGTTATCGCACATAATGGCATTGTCATGTTTGATTAAAACATGAATCATCATGTACTGTAGGGAGATTTACGCAGTAGGCCATTTTCGTGATGCTATCAAATGTAATGCACAAATCTTTGTGAAGTGCTTTATTACAATTTGTTTCATTCACCTGTTACAAATATTTGTATTTCAATAGTCAGAATGCAAATTGCATAGATTATGTGTTGTTAGGTAGGAAAAGCCTTAATGCTTGTCCTACCTAGCAAAAATTAAAGTATGCAATTTCTTTATAATTGCTCTTTATAATTGCAATTTCTTGCAAAATCTTTGAAACGTGAAATAAGATTTGAGGTTTCTGTTCTTACATGTAGCCTCAGTTATGATGATAGCTCAAGCTTTGATGGCTGTTGAATCCATCATAACGATTCGCAGTGATCTGTTAAGAAAGAAAAAGATGATAATTTTATATTGTGTGCTATGAAATCTCTTGTCTGCATTACATGCTGTAACAGCCACAACGCCTAAGATTTCTTGGGCTAAGAGCTATGAAATGGATGCTCAAAAATCAAATTGCATTTCTGAGGTCAAAGAATTTTTTTTCCTTCTATTTCATAAGCTCTCGTAACTATCAATGTGGTATTGCCGATTTATCCCAAACTTTACTAGGAATGAAACTTGTGACCACGTGAGCAAAAACAGGAATGCATGTAATTCACTTGTTTTTAGAGAGAGTGAGCATGTACAATGCAAAACCAGAAGCATTCCAGACGCAATTAAAAAACAAACAAAAAACCCAGCAATCCACAGGTTAATTTTTAAATTCAAGTATTTCATCAGCAAAAGGCCCATTTGCATTGCAGAAAGACCAATTTAAAAAATCAGTCTTTTGAGCTACCATTCTGTTATTCTGTTTTTGTTTGTGTGTGGATTGTGCGCATGCATCACTTGTTGCTGCTCTGCGTGTATTAGCACGGAAGTGAAGAGAGTAATGTGAAGGAAAAGCAGAATCGATCACTGGTGTTTTAGTGCGAGCATTGACACTGCAAAAGCGTTTCGGCCGGAATTTAAAAAAAAAACTTTGAAAACTTTGATTCATGTTTTTCATCATGCTTATGGGTAGCTGCCCCATTCTCAAATTGCATCTTAGGAAAGTCTGACAAAATTCCAGAATGAGAGAAAGACAAAGGGTTTATGTTTGCAGTGGAAGACAGTTGCGAAGGTTCTACTGAAGTTTTTACGACTCTGGCTTCAGAGTTTGGAATTGCATGAATTTATCTCTCTAATGAAATGCACCAGGTACCGATCAAAATAACGATGCGTAAATGCTCATATGGTATGTACTTGAAATATGGTTGGTAGTGTGCTTGTGACGTAAGTTGAACTTATGCAGTTTCTGGATTACTGTCTCCACAGTAAGAGATGGAAACCATGGATAACATTTTGTGTGATTTTATAAGTCAATAATATCATTGTGTTACAAATCACACTTTTCTATGCTATGTACTAGGTATGATGTATTTTATGATTGAGTGCACATGTACATTGTAGTTGTGGGTCGGAAATCTGGGAAGAATTACGGACGACACTTAGCATTGAATATTGAACACAAAACACTGTATCATGAACTGGGTGAGGGAGGCGTAGCATGAGCAGCATTTAAAAGTGAGATTTCAATATGTATATATTTTGTATAGCTCTTAAGTGATCCTTCATTTAAAGCCGCTATACATGGGCACGGTGCAAGTGATGGAGATGTTCTTTCAATAGGCCTTCTGTAATTTTATCTGTTCTCAAATTGACGATTTACATCCAGGAAAACTGAAATGAGCAGAATCAAGATCTTTACATGCTTAAAGTTTGAAATTCTGCGCCAAACATCGTCAGGAAAGCATTTATGGATAAGATCGGTGCATCGATGGAATGTAACGAAGATGAGACGGGATAAAACTGCGTGGGTTATTATCTGTGCTTTATATGTATACGTGTTTGATAGGGGCATGTCTCGTAATGAATTCTGAGGACCTTGGAAAGTACGTGTGATGAATCATTTGTATGTAGCTGTTACAGCACATGAACGTCTCTTATCCTAAATACGTGTCGTCAGCTTAGGAAAGTCATGCAGGGTTTAAAGTTGTATGACAGTTTAAGTTTCGTTGATACTGTATGGAGATTTCTGAGACAGTATTAACAATAAAATAATAAGGTGTTTTTCGTAGTGCTTTTAGAGGTTATTGGACTTTTTCAACACTTCAATGTTTTTTTTTTAAAAGATTTGTAATCAGAATTTCTGTTTTCAGCTATAATTCAGTTTTGATAATAATAATAATAATACAGCATTTATTTGTATACGCCATCGATCTAGTAAACTATTCTGAGGAGCAGAGAGATAGAATTAGAATGAGATACTTATAGAAATGAGAAGGAAAAAAAATGCATAGATTTACATTCAACATTTAATTAACTAGCAACAACATAGACTTAAAATTAGATTTGGATTTGGATTAATAGTAAAATGCCTGTATGAAAAAAGTGAATGAGTAAGGAATTAATGAAACTAATGACCATTTCAAAGTTGCTGTACCGGTATACAGAATTAATTCAACATTCAAATTTGCAAGTTGGTCATGTAAACTAAATATTTTGCCAATTTTGACATCTGGGTATTCCTTTTGTCCTTGTAAAATGTGGCTTTTATGCATTTTCTTGAATATAAAAAAAGGATTTATGTTTATCAGAGGAAATGCAATGATATTGAGTACAGCACAGAGAGAATAGCTCTTACCTGGGAATTAATGTTAATAACATTTTAGCAGAGCAGGAAGAGAGCAGTAGGTGGAAAAAAAAAAGTGTTTTTGTTGTAAAAAATTCTGATCATATATTTCCAGTCCGAATCAATATTGAAATACACTGAATGCCTTTTAAGTGCGAGCATCTTTCATGATTTGTCACGCTCTTGGGATTTAGAAAGGATCATTATTGATTGCTTGAATAATTGGCCTGATACCAACAAACTCATTTAGTATTAAAAACGTGCGGATGTCTGCATCATAATGCACTTATATGTATCCACCATAATAATAACAATAATAAAAACGTTCCTTATAAAGCGCTTACCACCAAAGTCTCTAAGCGCTATAACAAACAAAATAGACTGATAAACAATTACATATTAAACAAAACAAAAAAGTGCAAGTAAACCTACAAATTACAATACATATACATCAAAGTGAACAGAGTTAATTAATCAGTGAAAGCAATTTTGAATAAATGTGTCTTAAGAATATTTTTTGAATAGGTTAACAATTTGACAGTTTTTGACATTTAAAGGTAGTCTGTTCCAAAGTTCAGCAGAAGCTTTGCAAAAAGAGCGATTACCATAAGAAAGAGTTGACCATGTTCACCATACATGTATGTTTGGGCCGGCCCTGCATGTTTCTTGTTTACATGCAATAAGCTATGAGTCTATGCACGGAGGTATTAACTGTAATGCTCCCAATAGAAGAGTCCATGCTCCTGTGCGTATCGGTGTGAGGTGTATACAAACACGATGGAACGGCAGCAGCAACAGACCCACATTCGGCAACCCTTGTTTTCTCACATGGGGGCACTCAGTGACCCCTAGAACCTGTGCGTGCTGGTAGTATGCACCCCTGCCTTCACCCCTTCTAACTCTCACTCATGCAGGCACTCACCACTCGCATAATATCCATTCTCACGGCCTTTGGAGACTGAAATCGCATGGGAATGTATGGGAACCATGAATGTGGAGAAATGAGAACATTCTGGTATTTTTCTTACAGAGGCCCTGTGGAATGTGGCATTTGCCATATGATGATGATGATTCTTTGCAGTAGGAAAAGGTCGGGCGTTAGTTCAAGCTGTGGCTAAAAAAATGATGATCACTTTTCAGAGAAAAAAAATGTTATTCTTTCAAAATTGAAAATGATCATTATAAATGTACAGTATTACTGGTACATTGTGTAAAAATCAAACCAAAATATAACCAGTTTTAAGTGCTTTTCGATTCATGAAAAATAATTTACTAACCCACCCTCATTTTTGTTAGGTACCGGTATGTTATAATGGGTATTGAAACACTACATCTGGCTTTTGCAGTAGGAAAAGGTCGGGCGTCAGTTCAAGCTGTGCCTAAAAAATGATGATCACTTTTCAGAGAAAAAAAATGTTATTCTTTCAAAATTGAAAGTGATCATTATAAATGTATTACATTGTGTAAAAATCAAACCAAAATATAACCAGTTTTAAGTGCTTTTCAATTCATGAAAAAAAATTTACTAACCCACCCTTATTTTCGGTAGGTATGTTCAGGGAGGTGTTTTATCCCTGGTATGTTATAATGGGTATTGAAACACTACATCTGGCTTTATTATGTGCAAGCATTCATATTCTATTGATTAAAATTTCAGAGTGATCTTTAAAAAAAATGAAATTTAGTTTGGATATATGAACTGACAGTATTTGGGTTTTAAATAAATACATGATATGTTTTTCTTGCTCTTTCTTTGGAAATAAAAACTTGGAGTAAACAGTTGCCTCTGTGCGTTGACCTTGGTTCTCCACGGTAGGGTTACCAACCGTGACCTATGACCTTTCAGTGTCAAGTCCATGCACAATGCATCATCGCTTGCTCAATGTTCCATCATGTTTGTTTTTATTGTGTGGTAGCTTAAAAAGTTGATTGCGAGTCTTTGCAATAAAGCTTATTTTTTCTCAAGAAAACATTTTTAAACAAATCATTGTAAATTGTTATCATGTTGGCTTAAGTTGTGGTAAAGTTTAAAGAGAAGGTCGAGTTCTGAGGAAGAGTTAAACAAAATTATTTGTGTGCATTATCATTGTTATTATGCAAGTGTGGAAGAACATCAGATAAAAAATGTTCCCTGAAAAGCATGTCTCTTCAAGTGCCTTAATATTCTAATATGGTATGTAACATCATAACAATCGGGACATGTTCGTGTAGTCCCATATACATCTTTCTGTGTACAATGATTGTAACTTTACCAAGACTGGGCCAAATTTCTTATCATTTTGATGATGCCAGAACCTTGCAGTACACGCCAATACTTATATGCCAGATGATCAACCTTTTCTGATTGATTCCACAACGTTTCTTTTACAATGCAATCGCGTGACCTGAGCTCACATTTATCTGTAACATGAGACTACCGGTAGAAAGAACCTTGATCGATACTCAAACCAAGAGATGTTCCATATTTTGAAGCAATAAATGATAAAGACCCATATCGTATATACACACATGGCACAGAATCAACCTAGACATGTAGATCATTGTTCATTGCAGACACTGTCTTGGTGCATTTACATACAGTACAATGAGTACATGTATGTGCCGTGTTTATTACAAGTACCCATATGCTGTAGATGGTTGAGATGCTTCTCAATACACTGTAGCTACATTGTGTAGGATGCTGTTTGAGTTCTAGAACAAGGCCCTGAGAATGTTGTGGAACGTTGCTACGTTTAATGTTGTGTTCGACATGGAGCAGTGGGCAGGGTGCCAATATTCTTTTGCTTGTATGAGTTTAGTCTAGCTGCAATCAAAAGGTTGTTCTACATCCACTCGTGTATATGTAACATTTGAACAGTTTGATTTTGATTTATGATTTTTTGATGGAACTTTTGGCAGGGATGAACGAGCAATGGAAAAGGCTTGTATTTTTTTAAAGGGGGAGGGGGGATTTAAACCAATAAAATGCATGATTTGTTATTTCTTTAAAACTGAAAACTGTTTTCTAAAACTGTACAAAAGCGGTATATGGACAAGCGGTTGAGTATCCTGTAATTTTCATATAATTCTTTTGGTCTTTATTGGGGGGGGGGGGGGGTGGTCGTTCAACCCATCGAAAGGCACAGTTTAATACTAGAAGTAAACAAATAAAATATTGAATTCTGAAATCATGTAAAATTGGTGCAATTTTTTATGGGCGATTAGTCCAAGAACAGAGATACCTGTTTTTTTTTTATTGATTTAAACATTTGCTATTCTTAACTGACATTTAGTTCCAACTCTGTTTGAAAATACTAAAAATCAAAGCTTGAGTTCTCTTGAGATGAATTGGACTTCATGAATCCATCTTGTCCAGTTTGAAGCTCATTTCATCAGCCTGCATACATGTATGTAAATAGATGA
Source organism: Strongylocentrotus purpuratus (assembly GCF_000002235.5). NCBI lineage: Eukaryota > Metazoa > Echinodermata > Echinoidea > Camarodonta > Strongylocentrotidae > Strongylocentrotus > Strongylocentrotus purpuratus. Next base: position 14,068,980 of record NW_022145614.1, read on the forward strand.
AACACAATAGGATGTGTTCATGATGACGTAAACTATGAAGACGTTAAATGATCCATGTCCAAATGAAAAGAGCAATTAGACAGACGGACAGACAGATGAATGGACAGATGGACAGATACATTAAGGTGTTGCGCTACATCACAACCTGTGGGCAAAACACAGAGTAATTATCCTTGATCCAGAGAGAGAGAGAGAGAGTGAGGGAAAGAGGGAGAGAAGAAGTAGAAAGAAGCCCCAAAGAAGGGGGAACTGGGGGGACGAGAAACGAGAAACGTAATAATATGTAAATTGGAGTCCAGTGTCTAGACATGGTTCTTCATGACTGCTGTAGGGGAGCGCTTTCTGTCTCGTTTGCATACAGAATACCTTGTCTAACCTCCCCGCTCTTACCTCGTTCAACGTCGAACGTTACATCACATTACGTATGCAATCTTTTTATAGAATATCACTTGTTTCTTCCTCTTTTTTTTCTCTTTCTGATGGCTTTGGCTGTTCTATACCCTGGATACTCTATGAAGAAAACATGTAATCATTATCTGAATGTCGATGAGAATGCAAGGGAAAGTAATTATTAATCTCTATTTCCATATTTAATACCGTCCTCCACACTTATTCTTTATTGCGTCATATCCTGAAATGGGAAATGAATTAATTTTAGGATAAAAGGGTTTCCCAGTACCTGATACTTGTCTATTCCTTTTCTTCTGCTTTCTTCTACAGTGAGAATGTGATGACAAGTTACAACACAATGAACGCTTTGCAAAACAGGCTTATTCACACTATTGAAAAATTACATATTTTTATAGATTTTACAGTGAACTTGTAAACTGCGTATTTAATACGTTCCGGAGTTCTTCGAATGACCTGTTATGAATATATGATCAAGGTATCAAGAATGGTATTCCATTTAGAAATAAACAACTTACAAGTTTTGATTTTTGTAAATATTTCACTTTGAAGCTGTGCGTTTACCTTTAAAGCCTGTGTGCACTAGTTTGGCCAGGGGAGATTAGACCTCCCTGCAAGGTCACTGATGGGTGGTTATCTCATCAAATCGTCCCCTGGCTGGCAGAAGGGCGTTAGCTCGAATTTCAGGTCAATAATGTAACTTTAAGCAGAAGGGCGTTAGCACTAAATCGCCTCAAACTTTTATAAAACTGACTTATTTCCGAGAAAAAAATTGTCGCCGTGTTCTACTACAACATTTCTATCACCGGTAGTCTTTTATGTTTTTAACCAATTTTCGGGATGGAAAGCAGTTTAAATATAATACAAATCGTTAAATGTGATTAATTCGAAAAGTAGTTTTCGAGTCGCTCGCGCGCTAAAGCCCTTCTGCCACCCGGCCGACGAAATCAGCTCTCAATTAACAGAAGAAAAAGGGGATCATGGGGGACCAACGGGCCCTGATTAGGCATTGTTTGCTATATAGAGGGCGCACGTAGCTATTAGTAGTGCAGTGGGGCTATAATATTGGTTGAAAAATGCAGCAATACCAACAAGTAGCGAGCCAAATTAAGGAACGGTATAGACCCCTGCCGAAAAACTCTACTGAATATGTTATGACCCCAAATTGCTCGATCTCACGTCTCTCTAGACTTGACTCTAGACTTGACTCATTTTCGACCATGAATTATTAATGAGAAAGATCACCAATTCTAACTCTTCACTCCTCATTGCTGTCGGGAATGTGCGTGGTAACGAGGATCACGATAAAGTGTTGAGGTGGGACTGCCGTACTCGCCGCCCGCCGTCTTGGCCTGGGAAAATTGAATTTAGCGTGCCATTTTTATTCATAGATTCACGGTGTGGAAGAGATGCTGCAAGATCCGAGTACATTGTATTTGTTAGGCTAGCTTTTCTCTAATGAATGCTCAATAATGTAGTGATATATTGATGTCTATCTTGAAGGTTGCTTCCCTACAGAGCATCCATTTTTCCGGTTAAAGGGGAAAGCCCGCTCTTTTTTAGTGATGATGCAAGATGCGACTATATCTGTCGAAATAGCTTGATTTCTTTTTAAAGGCTACTTTGCTAATGAGCACCCATTTCTCCAGTTATAGGGGAAAGCCCGCTCTGGCATCAAGCTCCTTTTCCATTTGTATTGTTGTATAATATCTAAGAAGAAAAATGTTATTGTCTCGTACTAAAGATCAAAATTAGACAATTAATAAACCTGTTTCTTCATCATCAAACAAACAAAAATGGGAAAATAATGGAATTTTTAGTAATAAAAAATGGGATATTTGCTCATAGGAAAATGACAGAATTGCCATTTTGTGTTTGTCATTGTCAGTTTGCGACAGTTTCGGTGTACGAAAAGGCTTTTTGTTCATAGGAGCCCTTGTAATTCATGTAGAAGTGGGATTTCCATGATTTATTAAATTAATGGGGAAAGATCACTTCGCTCAGGATCACAATTTTATTCTTTTTTCGAATGAATCACGTCTTGAGTGTAAATGGTAAATTGTTGTGTGTGTTCAGTGAGACAACTGTGACAAGCAGCCCTCTACTGGTATTTTTCTTTTTTTTTAATTGGAGAGAGAGAGAGAGAGAGAGAGAGAGAGAGAGAGGGAGGGGGGAAGGGGGGGGGGGGGGGTAGGCAGACAGTAGACACAGACAGATAAATAAATTGATGTACAGATTAAACTAATGGTGTAGACTTCAGGAACAAGTGAATGAAGGAGAGCCACAGAAAGACGGAGAGAGAGAGAGAAAGACAGAGAAAGAAGACAGGAGCAAGAGTATTCATGTACTAGGGGAGAGGATGAGCATAATATTTGTGTGTACAATTCTGTGTGTATCTCATCAGAGTTGAATAGCTGAAGAAGAGACGATTTTATGTTCTACGTTCATTTAGATGGTCCCTGGATACATTGATAAAATTTACAGGCCTAGGGAGCCACTGTCTGCAAACATTTTGCTATTTTTAATGCAGGGTAACAGTGTTTGTAGATACAAGATTTCAAGAGCATGATGAGCACGGATATCTCTTGTATTGTCTCCTCGTAAGTAGGGGAAGGAAGTATATATAAAGCCCCCCACCTGCCCCCTCCCCCGTTCCTTCTTGCATATGCCTCTATTTAAAGCAGACTAGACAAGCTTAACATCCCCACTTTGGAATGATTTTAGCTTCCTCTATGTTTCGTCGGACGGCGTTGAGTGGTATCGAAAAGTTTCTTCTGCAGTTCAGATACTTTCTGTATTGTGGTTTAAGGGTTTCTTTACTGAGATGCTCGCTTGCATGCAAACACCCCCACTTAAAGGGATCCGGTAACTTTGTCTCAGATTCTGAAACAAAATCCTGGATTTAGCTCATGCTGCAATCATAATTATAAACCTTTAGGTCAGTCAGGAACCCCCCATGACTTTTACAAGCCGATCGCCTGTCTTGATTATCAAGATTTGTATGATTGGAAATCGAAACCAAATTTTGGTTTGCCAATTGGTTTTCATAACACTACAGTCTATTGGGGAAAGCGAGTATGGTAAAACCGGTCACTCAAAGGTTTTTACTTTTTTGAGGCACTTCTTGATCATTTTGAAGCGCAATTTTTTTAGGGCTTCACTATAACACCATATCACAGACACTGATAACAGGTAGGGGCATGCATCTCAGATTTAACATTGTTAAACGATCCCTTTAAAGGACGTCACACGTAGCAGTCCACTATGTCGACGTGCAAATCTAAAAGTCCCTAATAATATCATCCCAAGCACATCTTCACGTAGACTCATTGACTAAGTGCAGTAGTGCGAGCCGAGTGAAATGAGCGAGAGAGAGAGAGAGGGGGGGGGGGGGGGGGGTTGCTCCACGAAGACTAACCGGTATTGGAGGGGAAAAATTGGTGATTATGCGTAGCCTGTCTAGACAAGATGTAGCTTGATGGAAAGCAAAGTTATTAAAATCCATGGAAATTTCCTGTGGCAGTGCCATGATACATGGGACTGGTGTGTGTTCTGTGTGCTTGATAAAGAGGGCAGCCTGGGGTAGACCCAAGCCGCTATCGCTGCTGCTGAATAGTTCGGTTGACGAATCACCCGTCGGCAGCATGTAGGCCTATATGTGTATACATTGGTCGCCAGGAGGCACCTGTAGGGATCGATTATTAAGACAAGGACACGTAATTTAAAGTAGAAGGTGTTCTGTTTGAAGATTCGGGGTAGAATCTTTATTGTTATGTGGGTACAGAGGTGTATGTGTCAAGTGTTGCAAATGCGAAGCTGGTATGTGCTGATTAAATAAATCACATCTATTTCAATATTTGCCATCTTGCTCTATGATTTTAATTGCTGTGTGAATATTTTCTCAGTAAACATCTTATTATTGTTGCAAAAAAAAAGGAGCATAGTGAGAAAGACGGATACAAATTATTGAGAGAGCAAAAGAAAGAAGAAACATAGAAGCCAGTGAAGGGACATTCCTAATCTTCTCTCTTACTCTCTCCCTCTCTCCCTCCCTCCCTCTCTCCCTCCCTCCCTCCCTCCCTCCCTCCCTCCCTCCCTCCCTCCCTCCCTCCCTCCCTCCCTCCCTCCCTCCCTCCCTCCTTCCCTCCCTCTCTCACTTTCTAGACTAAACATACTCCATTAGATGTCCCTCCAAGTTCATGAATTTAAATGACCCAAGACCATCACTATCTAGAGCATATATCCTCAAAAGGCCTATTTGTCTGACAGGTATACTTTGATTTTATGGCATTGGGGATGGACAAGATGGCCTAGATGTTGTCGAAGGCTATCAGTATGAAAAACGTTTTCTGTCTTTTACCTAGAATGTATACTCCAGCGACAATTGCTCCGCAGTCAGCTTCTGAAACTGAACATTGTTTAGTTCAATACTGGACCAAACAGTTAGGAAATTGGTCAGTGTACAAAAGTACGGTGAAGCAATTTTTGCCGGAGCAGGTATCGTGCGACCATCTGACAAACATGGTCACGCACAGTTTCCTTCGTTTTGTGAACTTATCCATTTCCTTACATCTGCAAATGTGATTGCGAAGACTTTAAAAAATTAACAGCCTTTGCCACGTGAAAATACTACAATGGCATATTACGTCATCCGAAACATGATTTCTATGAGATATATACAATAGAGTATTGAAATTGCCCCTCCAGTTGTTTTCTTGAAAGTCTATGCAATCTTGTTCTGCTTTTGAACCTAGATCGTGGTTTCATAACTGTTTTTCGTTTTATTTTTCTTCTGCCACTCTGCAGGTCCATCTTCTTGTATAGCATGCCCTTTGGTGCAAAAGCTCAGCGAGTCAATGAATGCTTCTTTCACGTTGCAACCTCAGAACGAGTCACAGAACAGTCATTTGGAGGTGCCAGATGGTGAGTTTTTAAATCCCTTTAAATCCTTTAAAATTTGATCACATGCTGTACTTCAAATTGGCACCAACATTTTTCGTTAAGTGCTACATTATTTGGATAAAATGTAATGTCTTTGAAAGCAACTCACATGAGTACGAACTTTGTTGAAAGGTTCAAATCTTGGAAAATTTGGATTAAAAAACAATGATTTTGAACCTGTCAACGTGTCGCTAATTGAAGGATTTTAAAGCTTATTTTCATTTGAAAAATGTCTGATTCCTGAATTAGCTGCTTTGAATTTTCACATAGTAAACATCTGAAGACGCAATTTGGGAACGTTCGGTGACTCTTGTCTATGAAACCTACTTCTCCATCTAGCTGTTTTGATGAAATTGCAGCATTTTCTATTTATACACATTAATCTTCCAAGCTAAATTTGAGGATTAGGCATTTCTCAAGTGGAAATACGATCCATAATAATCATGTTCGAAGCAGCATTACGGCGATACTGGGTATCTTCTACGTGGGTAGATTCTTGAATTGCCGCCGGGGATATGGATCTACCGGTAATCATTTCACAACAACAGATTTTCCTCTGATACTGTTTGTTTCCCTGCGTCACGTCTGTCTGTCTGTCTTCACGCGATGCATCCGAGTAACGAGACATACGTTTGTCTCGTGGAAGTCTGAGATTTTTATCGATGGGTATGGATTACAAAACAAACGGTCACGGGAGGATTGCTTTACCACCCGCCATATTGCATTCAAGATCGGGAATCAATCAGGATTAGATTACATGGATAATGTGAAATTAGCATGAATGTAAAATGTCATATGGTGGTGGTGGTTATTTTACCTGACTGCTAAGAAAGCATAAATGCTTTTAAGTAAGCAACCAGACGGCCGACGGCTTTAGGTCCTCTCTGAGGAACCTGGTAATGAGGATTAATTCCTTAAAATGAATGGGGTTTTTTTAGGGGGGGGGGGCATTGCTCATCTTGTCCAATAGCGCCAGAAGGGCCAAAAGGGCAGATGACACAGTGTAAATGCCCTTCTGGCTCTCAACAGGCAATCTGATGTATTTCAACAAGTAACGCCCGGCTGGAATGCTCCCCAGGGAGTGGAGATTGTGCACATAGTGTGTGCGGGCAAGCACTAAATACAATGACCGGGGTAATAGTATATTTGTAAAGCGCTTAGAGACATTTGTATTAAGCGCTATATGAAAATTAAATATTATTATTATTATTATTATTATTATTCAGCAAACATTGATCAAAGCGAAGGAATTAGGTCGATTGCCCGTTTCATTGAAATTACATGGATGACAAATCTCGGTATTTGCCTTAGAAGATATGTGTAGGTACATCGTACTTTGGTCACTGGGGGAGGGTGGGTACCTGTACATCTGGGACTAGGAGTGCAGTTCATTAAAAAAAAATCATTTAAAAGAATTGAAAGTCTCAATATTTCCTAGATGCATTTAGAAAAGAAAAAAAAACATGTTTTTATAGAAATCCAGTGACTGGAACAAAACTGACAGGGCCCTGCCAAAGTGAGATGGAAATGATTTCTATGAGCAGTGCAACAGACGAGAACCTGCTTGCTCTTTCAGTCTGCAGTGTCCAATCGGTATAGCCCCCTCTCTTGTCCAGAGAATGCCAACAGGCTAGACACTAAGTAAATAAAGGATACCAGACAGCTATCTACATGGACTTTGATATTGTGTTGTAGTAATAACTGTACATGTACATGCTACTGTATACATACAGTCTTTGGGTGTGTTATGTGACTGATACCTACTTTTGGGGGGATATGTCTGTAGGTGTTTGTCTTGGGCGGGTTTCGATCCGGTTTGTTATATGATGTGTTGGGGAGGGGAGGGGTAAGGGAGTTACATAAAAGTGTTGTTTAAGAACTTCTAAGTTCAAAGGGCTAAGGTGGGATCAGCATAGGGTCAGAGTCCCTCTACTCGAGAAATTGCTATGTCATTTTTGTAAAGTTGTCTATTCCTCAGATTATTTTGTAATATATACTGTCAGAAATCTATTCCCTTTGTCAACCTGCTTAATAGTAACCACTAACCATTCTATTTGTTCGCGTTTTGCTCTATTTTTTAAATAAAGAAAAGCGGGGCATTCTTCTTCATATCCGGGCTGACTGATTAGGTCTTCTCGGAATCATGGCGTTACGTATTTACAGGTGCCCCACAGTGCATCAAAAGGTGTTATGGAAACAATGAAAGACGTAATGTTGACTGCCACATGTCGGGGAAAATCACGAGGGGGTTTCCCCTTATTGAGTTCGGACATGAAAGCAAACCTCATTGTTGACAAACTTGTTTGAGCATTGAATATTGTTTTGTGCCTGTCAATGCCAAGATTATAAAGCTTGGTGGAGATTATACTTTGGAGACAGGTGTTATTATGGAACATAATGTACATATAATGTATAGAGTTTGATTCAGGTGTTATCGCCCTATATTATTAATAGTTTATTAACAGTCTTCAAAGTATTTTTTTTTGGAAGGCTATTTTCTTGATCTGAGAAGGAACAGTTTGGGAGCTACATGTATTTTTTTGGCGTTCTTGGGGTCTGTGGTTGTAAATAATGATAATCAAATCACACTGAACTGTGTATTATTTGCTTGTGATATTCCTTCTTTGATAAGCTTTTGTTATGTCTTGTAATGTTTTATACGTGGTCATATGTAGGTAATTTGCTTTTTCTTAAAATGAATCCCATTAGCTAAATGGAGCCAGGTTATTTTATTGCAGCTTTCCTACAAGCCGGATAATTTACAGAGATGCTGTGGTCATCCTTGCTGAATACCCAGCTTTCTGGTTGACCATTAGCTGGACATTCAAAGTCTGTTCAACCCCTGTGTCCTGAAATGACCTCATGCGTTGGCCCCCCAGGTCATCTCGGGCTATGCATGTCCAGGTGATCGGACCAACTGACCACATGCTCCCTTTGTGCTTCAGTCACTGACCATGAGTGACCAGTGGCCTTAGAACAGAAGCAAGTACTTGGTCAAACCCATGGCTGACGGACTTTGCATTGTGCCCAAGTAACAAAAAGACCTCACCACATCTGCTGTTTTAGTGAATTTTTGATGACATAGATGGCATTGATGAATAGCTTCAATGTACATTTGTCCATTGAAAGATGGTGAATAATCCAGATGGCTCATATCTTTTGCCAAAAGTGCAACTGTATCTAGAAGGACCGTCTTTGGTAGGATGAGGTGTTACTTTATGCTGAAAGTGTAGAGGGGTCACGACCTTGATGTCATTTTGATGGCAACTCTAGATTGCAGGCCTCATTGTGGTGGATAGTTCAAGAGATCACCCACTCTCTCTCTCTCTCTCTCTCTTCTCCTCCTCCTCATATAAAGAAATTAAGTCATAAAGGTCCGTCAATTAGGGAAATGTCTCATGAAACCAGCTATTAAAGTGCAAGTTTGCTGACACTTATGTTGAAAGCATATGTCAATTCTGTAAGAAAAATGTTTTAGTGCGAAATTGGCAAACTCAGACTTTCAGCGTTTTTTTTAGACACTACATTCTTGTCTTTGTGATACATTTGTTTTCCTTCAAGAAAAGATTAAATTGAAAGATTAGGAAAAAGATGATGTAGGAAATAGTTTCTTAGATCCTGTACACTGTACAAGTAAAGCACTGTCCTGTGATCTAATATGTTGCTAACAGTAAGGCGCTAAGAATAAATAAGAGGCCAACATACTTGGTGTTGACCTGATACGAGATGTCATGATGTCATAACCCCCTGTTAAGAGGCCTTTGAAATCAGCCATAACTCTCCGGTATGGCAGCCATTCTGGCGTTGTAATTCAGAGGGTTTGCGTGTGGAACTGCTCTTGCTTTTAACTCATCAGTCCCGATCCGGAGAATGTGCTAGCTCTGGATGATAAGCCAAATGCTGTTTGTGTCTGCTGGGCTCCCGCTTGATTTCATTAGGTACAAGAGGAGCAAGGATGGTTTTAAAAAAAAAAAGAGGAAGAAAATCATCAGGGGCTCCCCGTCAATGAGTGATTCTGCAGGCGTGCACTGTGCTTCGGGCTTTAAGTGAAAAAGGTGAATAATCGCTGGAGTAATTTTGCTCCATAAAGAACACCCCTGTCATCTAGGAAGAGCAATGTGAGTCGGGATCTAGACCGTTGACCTCACTCCACCTGTGTGTCTTGCTTTCTGTTATCATCTTCTATCCATCTCGGAACAATGTTGCAATTTTCTTTGTCGTGTAAAACATGTCCCGGTTCAGACTAGGGCATAATCTCTTCAGTTGATTTCTTGATGCCCTTTTTTTTCTTCTTGCCAGCTCGTTCACCTCTTCTCGTCACCCGATATTTTGTTAAGCCCATTTAATTGCTTTTTTTGCTCATCTTCCCTATTATCTAGCATGTTCTAGGACAGTTTCTTTGGAATTTAATTGCCCATTTTCTTGTGATTAGTGCAGATACCCTCTTCTATTTTGCATTCAGCTATTGTATCTCTCCTTGATCTTTTTTCTTTTCTTCGTACAGCCTCTCTCAACTTTATTCCTCTTTGAAACTGCGTACCTCACCCCGTACCCACCTTCCGCTCTGGCTTTACCTCTGCCTGGGTGACTGACGGTGCCCCCCTGTAGGCATCTCGTACGTGCTTCTCCCCCGTCTTTGTTCACCATGTATATGTTACCTTCCTTCCATTATCTTGTTCTTTTCTTCTGCCCCTACCCCTGCTCGATCCTAACCCGCCCGCTCCCCCTTCTCCTGTTCTCCGGGGCAAGAAAGTTAATTAGCCAGGGTCACTCCGGTACAATGACACGGGTTGTACCTCTTGCAGTTTATAACGCAGGAAGAACGAAATAAGTAGACGAGATGTAATAGAAGGTAATAGTTTGAAGTGGAGTGGGAGAGGGAGAAGAGGAGGAGGGACAGAGAGAGATTGGGGATAAAGCAATGAAGTTCATTCAAGATACATTGTCTCTCCACCCTCTCTCTCTCTCTCTCTCTCTCTCCTCTCTCTCTCTCTCTCTCTCTCTCCCCTGCCCCTCTCTATATCTTTATCTCTCCGCCTCTGCCTTTCTCTTTCATTTACATATTCCAATCCAACATAACATCCTATCAACATTTTTTCTTGTCAAGGCTTTATAGGAGGTACCGAGAATACAGAGTGCATAATTGTTCCAGAAATGAATTATAAATGTCACCACACCTTCGCAGAAGAAGGGAACACCAAAAGAATATCAAAGCCAATAAGCTATCATGAATATATGTCTGCTTCAACATGGGCGATGTTGATCAATTGGACATTATTAAGGAGCATCAACGGTTCATTTAAAAAAAAGAGATGAAAAGAAGTATTGTCTCGCTTGGAAATGATTATCAATCATGTTTCAAATAAAGAAAGTAGTGCACCCACCCCTTTTTCATGACTCTATGGTGAAGGAACAATTATTTATATAGATGATAAGCTGATATGTCATATAAAAGAAGAAGACTTCCAGAATTTTTTAACATCCCCATTTCTCTCCATCTCTCTTGCGTCTGCTGTGAATGTAAATTTATATTTAATTAACAAAAATGGGCGTACCATTTCTGTTACCTCCAAAGTTGTCACTTTCAGAGCTGTGTCTTTTGAATGATGTAAAGATCGTGAACCCTTTAAGAGAGAGAAGCCTAAGCAGGGAGGGATCGTGCCTTTCGAGTTAGAGACACCCGATACGAGCAGCACGTTTGACACTGTGAACCCACCCGCCTTGCTTTCTCCTCTCGCTTCTCCGCCGACTTCCACCCTCGGAACTTGTTGACAAAATAGAAGACACAGGAGGAGAGGAAGAAGGAGAAGGAGGAGAAGAAGAGAGAGAGAATGAGAGCGAGAGACTGGGACAGAGAGCGAGGGAGAGAAAAATATCGAGGCAAGTTGTGAAACTGAGCAGGAGACAAGGGGGAATCCGTCAGCTCACGCTAAAGTGTGTGATGATGTAACGGTAGTCGTGCCTCCCTCGTTCAGCTGGTCGCTTGCTCGCTGTTGCTGCTGCTGCTGCTGCGTCTGTGTCATGCAATGATATTCCTCATGCATCGACGTGTGAGCCTTGAACACGTAGCTCAGTGCTTCGCCTGTGCCTTTCACTCGTGTTTCTCGTGTGTGACTTGTCTGGCTCGACGTTTGGATGTGTCATTGGTGTTGCTACTGACTGTTTTCATCAATGTTCCAACTTCGGGGTTCTGTTGCCTTCCGTGTACCCAGCTGAGTTGCAAGTAGTACTGGTGTCCCGAGTACCTTTTCAAGACGTCCTGTCCTTCAGACACTTTTCTCCTGGAGAATCTTGAGAAGGAATTCTTCATTGTTACAAGTCATGGTAATATTTCTCCTGTATTCTAGTTTTGTTTTCTAAGTTACCATGTCTTCAAACTGACACGATCTGGACAGGCGGGTGGTGGTGTGTGTGTGTGGGGGGAGGGGGGGGGGTAGAATGCGAGGCGGGCGTGACATGTTCATAATATGTACAGATTGTGTGGTGTTATGATCTGTTGCGCAGCTAACTGGATCTAGGGGATGATCATGAGTGGCTTTTGACATTGCGTTTCCTAATTTTGCCAAGCAGTTATGCCCCTGCAGCCCACATATGCTTTCAAAACAGTCTGGAATTCACGAGACTATTTATATCTAAACTCTGCATGTTTCGAAAGCAAATATTTCATTATCATTTATCAACTGATGTGTGTTTTTCCCAGCTTTGGAGTAAAATGTCCTTGATTTCCAGCCTCGTTATCATTAAAGATGACATGATTTTAAGGTCTTATCCAGCTGTCTGTGAACTCCTTTCTGACATGCTGGCAGGCACACATTGATATATATCTAGAGTGATTTGACATTCTCTCTTGAATTTATTTTATCAAAGATAATGTAGGGTTATATCTCAGTCAGTGACACTTGGCTGATAAAAACAGACCAAGCAAAAAAATTAAATTGCCCTGAATGGCCAAGAATCGATCGGTTTGGAGTCTGTGTAGATTCAGATTGGCGATATGACTGAGATATTAGGGTTAGGGATGTGCTTGGGTTTTAGGTTAGGTTTAGGGATAGGTTTTAGGAGAGTTGTAGCATTGGGTCACGAATGAATTTAAGAATTTTTTGCAATGTATAAAAGTGATCACAGAGCAATCATCTTACCATACAAGCAGTTCTCTCTCTCTTCATGATTTTGCATAATTTTCACTAATTTGCATGAATTAACTGATTATATGAAAGGAATCGAGCCAAAATTTGAGCTCATGCTGAATTTTGTTAAAGTGTTGTTGTGTCAGTCAAAAGTTGTTTTCTGTAACCGGTAATTGGATGGGGAATTTTATGTTAAAATATTGTGCAATATTCAGTAGCCTGAAGAAAAAAAATTAAAGATTTTTCGGAAATATTATTCTGTTAAGTTGCCCACATCTCAAATTATTGATTGATATTCCAAAGTCACAAGGGACATGGAACTTGTGTTAAATGTGTTGATCTGCTGATAACACTCCACCTAATTTCATCGCTTGTGAACAAAGTCCATGTCTGTGTTGATTGTTTATCTCATACATGATGTAAGGCTGTGATCTTTTAAAGAAGATTAATGTGAGCATTTGAAATGACGAAGTTTCCAAGAGCACTTGATATATCTGCATGAAACCATTTGTCATTCTTTGCACGTGTTATTATCTTGGCTTCAGACAGTCATTGATTATCATATTGATATATGTGTATCGAAACTCAGTTGGGGGTGAGTTGATCTAGATAGAAAGAAAAGATGCATGTTATGGTAGGGAAGGAAGATAGAGATAGAGACAGCAAGAAGAAGAGAGAGAGACAGAGAGACACAGAGACACACAGATACTTTTTTCACACTGGCAATATTTTGCTTATCCCCGTACTATAAGTGGGGTTAAGGGGGGGTCTTAGCCCCACCTATAGTATGGGGTTAAGCCTATTCCACTTTCTGTTCAGACCGGCTTTTACCAAAGTGGGCTAAAGTTGGCTAACCCCACCTATAGTACGGGGTTAACTAACCCTGCAAAATAGCAGGGCTAACCCCGCAATTGCGGTGCCAAGCAAATGAATGAGAACAGAAACGAAATGTAGTCCGGTACTACGCAATGGAGCGTATCGCAGCTGGCCAGATGCGAAGTATGTCCAATCATAACATTCACGATATCCGGGGTTAACGTATTGCAGTGAGAACAGCGGAGTTTTCTTATTCCGGAATAGGCGCTAGTACGGGACTAAAAACAGCGTGTGTGAAAAGCCCAAAAAAATAGTCCGGGGTTAAGGATAGTACGGGGCTAAGCAAAGTACGGGGCTAAGCAAAGTACGGGGTTAAGCAAAACCAGTGTGAAAAGTATGGTGGCCCTGAAGGGACATCGCGAAAAGACTAAATCGTGAAAAATATGCGATAAAATTCACGATATCGTCAATTTTATCGCATATTTTTCACGAAGAAATTCACGAAATCGTCAATTTCTTCGTGAAAAGTTCACGATAAAGTTCACGATAACACGATATCGTCAATTTCTTCGTGAAAAATATGCGATAAAGTTCACGATAAAATTCACGATTTCGTATATTTTATCGTGAACTTTATCTTAAACTTTTTTCTCCTGGCTTGGGCGCTTCGTAAACAAAACCAGCCCTAGCTTGATTGACATGAATTTGAAGACGATTAAATATTATGACGAGACGTTTTTACGATGATTTCTGTGAAAATGGTAGGTTTAACTTCATATTATGCTCTAGAGTCTATTTGTATTTTATCTTTGACAAGATAGGGATAAAAGTAATTGCACAGCGGACAAATTACCCGGTATGCAATGGTCTAACGTTAGAGATGCACTGTTTTTAATTCCCATACATTCATTTCCATGTTGTAATATCTAGGCCCTATTGAGTAATGTAATTGATCTAGATCTAGGCCTACTTTTATTAGTAGGCCTACGAACTAGCACACTCAATTTATCAAACTGAGTCAACAAAGACTGATAGAGTCCATTGCAATAGCACACTCGTACTCGTCGACTAGACGCAAACTGAGCTGAGCTGAGCTGAGCTGATTCAATTCAATGAAAAGTTAGATCTAGTCTAGGCAAGCACCAGAGCTAGATCTACAAATCATGATCATGATTATAGATAAATCCAAGGGATCGTTTAACAATGTTAAGTCTCACTCTGAGATGCAATCATGCATGGCCCTAGATCTATGTGTTATTTATAATATTACTATGTCTGTGATACAGTGTAATAAATATCATTATTTTATGACATGATTAGGGGCGCTGGTCAGAGAATGAGGATCGTCTGCATAAACAAGGATATCCTAGAGTCGTAAAAACGGACAAATTGCGTTCGCGAACGTCTTTTTTTCATCGGCACTCTGCGGGTTTCAGGTTCCCAGCGCGGGCATCAGGGCATGCAAAAAAACAGATTCCTTGTAAGAAAATAACCCCAGTCTCCTTGGCGCTTGTTCAGAAACGTATCTAAAATTTGAGCTGTAACTCCGGCGTACTGGTGGGGGGGCTTAGGGGGGCGCCAGCCCCCCTCAAATAAAATTGAACCATGACTTATTTTCACAAGTAATGTATAAATGTTCGTGATATCATATGATTTGCAACAAAATGCTATAGTTTCTCCATTATTTCTTGCAAACTGACCCATTCCCAAATAGCCAGAAGAGCATGTATGTTGTTTATAGTCACTAAGGGCCTGATAGTGGCCACCAACAGTAACACTAATTCCTTTCCAGAAGCTACTGTGCAAAGCACGGTACTGTCGGGAGATAACATGCTACCCACCACTCGGGCTGAGCATGCACAGATTTGCGAACGAGCGTTCAATACTTACACCATGTAACACTGCACATATACCCTTAAGGGGCCCATGCAGTGGGGGGAATTGAATTCAGACAAGATTAAGAGTAGAGAACGGTATAACGAATCGTCTTAATCTTTCTCTAATAATTAATGAAACACAAAAATGATTTCAGACAAGGATTAAGAGTAATAATGTATTAAACGTCTAAGCTTCCGCGCTTAGCACGGGAGGGGGGGGGAACTGAATTCAGACAAGGATTAAGAGTCGGGACCGGTACAATGAATTGTCTTCTTTCTCTAATAATTAAATTTAACGTCATAGCTTCCGCGCTTTGCGCGGGAGGGGCGAAACAAGCTTTAAGAGTTGAGAACAGTACAACGGATCGTCTTCTTTCTCTAATAATTTAATGAAGTGTAAAAGCTTCCGCGCTTCGCGCGGGAGGGGAAAACTGAAAAATAACTTAGTTCCTGGCCCCGGGTTTAAAGGGTAAAATTTGTAGACATTTGGACATTGACATTTTTATATTTGTCGGTAATAATATTGGTGGCTCGTTTTGTCGGTAATCGGCGGCCTCTACACCCTCCCCCCCCCCACTGCCTACTATAACATACCGGTACCCAAAATGAGGTAAATATTCATTAAATGTCCAAATAAGATCATGAGTTAAAAGTCATTACCGGTATGTTTATTACCTGTTTCGTGTCAGTTTTTTTGTTATTTTTGGAGTATTTTTCGGAAAAACAATGATATTACTATACACTTTTTCTCAGGTTTCACGGCAAACCGCTGCACAATACAAGTGCATATCGATGGTGAGTTGCGGGCGGGTGCACGACTGTGTGAAGTTATCTAACTTCACACAGGCGCGCATCCGCCCGCAACCCACCATCGGTTTGCACTTGTATTGTGCAGCGGTTTGCCGTGAAAAAGTGTAGGTATACTGATATCATCGTTTTTCCGAAAAATACTCCAAAAATAACAAGAAAATTGACACGAAACAGGTAATAAACATAACAACTTTTAATTCACGATTTTTATTTGGACATTTAATGAATATTTACTTCATTTTGGGTATGTTTTGCCAGAGTTACGGGTCAAATTTTGGATAGGTTTCTAAACAAGCGCCATCTTCTTTTATGGGTTGTCCGTCTTCTCGAGGATTTATCGCCCCTAATGTGAAAATCTCTGTACAAACTTAAGTCAATGTAAAATGCATCAATAAAAACATTGCGGAATCCGTTTTTTCGCATCACCAACGCGCGGATTGGAAATTGGAAACGTCTGCGAAAATGCAGATGATCCTTATTCTTGTACCAGCTTCCCTACTGAATATTGAAGCCCTAAACAAATTTCGCTTCAAAATGATCATGAAGTGGCTCAAAAAAGTAATAATCTTTGAGTGACCGGTTTTACCATACTTATTTTCCTGAATAGACTAGGCTTAGGCCCTAGTTTATAAAAACCGTTAGGAAAACGCAAAGTTTGATTTCGATTTCCAATCATAAATAACTTGATAATCAGACAGACGATTGGCTTGTAAAAGTCACGGGATTCCTGACTGACCTAACAGAGGCTAAGCTAAAGGTTTAAAATTATGATTGCAGCATGAGCTAAATCCATGATTTTGTTTCAGAATCTGAGGCAATGTTACCGAGTCACTTTAAGTTAGATCTATATTACTATTAGGTATTCACTAGTCTATTTAGCGAATTACGGCTAGCACCCAGGCCAGGGGCCCGTTTCTCGAAACCGTCATTAGTCTCACTTCTTGACCAAATCAGCTTTAGTAAGCTACTTGTCCGCTACATGTTTCAAGAAGACCTCTTTGCCAAGATTAAGGACAACATCCTGACTAAGTACTACCGTATGTATTTATGACGCCTCTGACACGGTTATATCTCTGTCATAAACTTGATAAAAACATAAGACTCATAACTTTTTAGTCGATGGGCAGCGAACTCGTAGAGTCCTACGATGCATGAAGTCTAACCGTAAACGCTAAAGGGTAATCCAATCACAGTGTGATTATCTTACAAAAATTCATCTCTTGTAGTAAAAAAAAAGTGTTATGATGTTTTTCTTTTTCTTTTATAATGTGCAAAGTTTATCACTAGATTTTGTTTGCATATGTTTCTTTTATTATTCATTCAACAGATTACCTGGTTGGCATTCATGCAAGCAAGCCCTACAACTTGTAGTACAACTGCCATGTATCAACACTCCATACAAACCAGCTCAGGATGATGGGAACTAAGCTGAATGTATCCTTATTAAGTGTATGCGTTGAAATGATAACAAAATAAAAATTATCTTAGATAATGACGGGTTATAGATTGCTAAGCTGCTGTTACAGACATATCCCTCGCATTCCCTTCTCTTTAACAACCCCTGGGGGCTGGCCTAAGATGTTGTTTTCTTTATGAAGGAGTGTTACTACAGTCGAACGACTGGTAATACTTTTTTTTTAAATTGTCCTTGCTAAAAACCTAGTTGATACATATGATAATATAGTTGGGAGAATTCCGGAATTAAGCAGATCATTTTTTCAAATTTTGATCATTAATGATAGCCTGTTTTCACTCAAACTTTCAGATTATCTTTAAATGTATATCAAGCATTGAAGTCACTACCTTATCACCATTTTCTATCATCTGAACAATGTTAACAAGAACCTTAAATGAAGCTTGCACAAGAAATACTTTTATTTGTAAAGGTATGAACTAGAAATGTCCAATAGACACCAGTTTAAATATAAAAAGGACTACTTTATTTTTAAGACCTGTTAGAATTGTCAATGGAGAATTGGGCAGTTACCCTTTTTGTTTAAAAGTTGAAATGCAGTGTACATACCACATGTATGCTCATCTAAAGGTCTGTTAAAATGAGATCTGCTTACTATTCATAAGGACCGCTATTCATTAGGACCTCTTTCATAAGGCCCGCTATTCATAAGGACCACTATTCATAATTTGAGAAAAGGGTCATTATTCATTAGGGTCATTATTCATACATGTAAGAACCGCTATTCATAATCGAATAGGAGGGTTGCTTTTCATAATGTGAGAAGAGGGTGGCTATTCATGATGCGGAATGAGGGTCGCTATTCAAAATACTAGAAGAGGGTCATTATTCATAAGGACCGCTATTCATAAGGACCGCTTTCATAAGGACCACTATTCATAATTTGAGAAAAGGGTCTTTATTCATTAGGGTCATTATTCATACATGTAAGAACCGCTATTCATAATCGCAGAAGGGGGTCGCTATAATACGAGAAGAGGGTGGCTATTCATAATACGAGAAGGGGGTCGCTATTCATAATACGAGAAGAGGGTGGCTATTCATAATACAATAAGAGGGTCGCTATTCATTTTAATTAATATAACCAGGCGCTGATCCAGGGGGGGGGGGGCCAGCGGGCCTTGCCCCCCCCCCCCCAAAAAAAAAAGAAAGAGAGAGAAGGAAAAGAAGGGAAAGAGGGGAGAAAGAGAAAGAAAGAAGAGTTGCAAAAAGCCCTTGCCTCCACCCCTTCCCCCACCCCCCAAAACGGGGGGAAGGAAGGGAAAGGGAAATAGGAGAGCTAAAAGGGAACAAAAAAGAGGAAGAAAAAAAGAAGGGGAGGACAGTTACAATTTTTCCCGCCAATAAGGTGTAGATCGGGGGAGGGGGCTCGGTTTATTTCTAATTCGATACCGGTGATTTACAAATGCTGCTGAAATGACATAATTTTCAGAGATTTTTCCCTCAATGTTTAGTAAATTATACTTTTTTATGCGTTTGTTGGAAAATGGCAAATTCATGAAGAAAGAAAGAAAGAATAGTGACCTGCCTTTGTCACAAAATAATAAGGTATACAAATATGCTCATCTGACTGTAATTATTGCCCAAAGCCCCTGAGCTTCAGGGGCTCTGCCCCCTGGAGCTAACCTAATTTGTGTCCTGTCAATGTCACAAATAAGGTATCAAAAGATGCTAATCTGACCGTAATTTATTGCCCAAAACCCCTGAGCTTCTGGGGGCTCCGCCCCTGGACCCCACGCCAATTCGTGACCCGTCAGTGTCACAAATAGGGTATAAAAATATGCTCATCGATGGTAATTTAATGTATAAAACTCCTGAGCTTCTAGGGGCTCCACCCCTTGACCCCCGCAGGGGCTTCCCCCAAGACCCCACGCTAATTTATGCAATGCTCTACCTAATTTGTACCTACCCCCCCCCCCTCACCTACTTTAGAAACGTTCAGCGGGGCCTGCATGTCAGAGTGGGGTGGTGCGGATATTTTTTGTCTATCCCCTTGACGAAAATTGTTGGTAATATGTACTTGTCCTAAGGGAATGCTGCAGGGAGGGTGGGCCGAATGGCGCAGCGTGGTCGGACTGATTGGGGGTAGGGGTGATGTACATTATTGTAGCACGCCTTTTTTTTTTATTTCTTCAAAAATGTTTGTTTTCAATAAATGTTTTCGACAAATATTCAAGGCCATGTATCATTCCCCCCCTCCCATCGCTATGCCACAGCCATGGGAGTGGGGGTGTCCCCTTTTCAAAATTCCCCTTGTTATTATTTTGTTTGCTTATTTAATTTTTATGAATAACGACCCTCATTCCGTATTATGAATAGCGACCCTCTTCCCGTATTATGAATAGCAACCTTCTTCCCGTATTATGAATAGCGATCCTCATTCCGCATTATGAATCAAGCAAGGTTACCACTTCTATAATATTGGCATCAAGAGAACTGTACTGGTATATTGGTATGCTTACGAGTCTTAATGTTCTTTTAATCAGGAACAATGTCACAGACCTAAATGTATGACCTTTGAAAAATTTTAAGTCATACATATTTTCAAGTCATTGTAAATGTGCAATTCATTTGATTTCAACCCCAAAAGTGTTCTGCAATACTTCACTTTATGTGTAAACCATTGGTAGGATCTTAACACATGAGTAACTAGTATTCCAAAGCTAACCTCTTGATATAATAGATGTGAAAACAGTTATTTAGTGTATATGTGGATGCTTTTCTAAGTTTAAAAAAAAATAGTTTTGCTCCTTGATTTCACAAATTCTATAATGCACAGTACTTTACCAGATTGCCTCTTACGGTAGCAGGGTATTCATGGAGCATTATCGAGATGGCATCAGGAAGAGAGGTATGAACTATGAAACAATTTTTGTATACGTGATGTTTTTGTATTTGTTATAATTTTATTCATGGATGTACCTAACCCGAAATATAAATCTTTCAAAAACCTGGAACATTTCTTAATAACATAAAACCCACCTTCATGTATCATTGCTTTGAATGGCATGCTCATAAAATATCTGATAATGCTATTGCATAATTTTAAATCAACTGTTGGGGCCTCCTAATATTATTATAGTATATATTTAATTGTATTTAGGGTTTAAACTGTGATATATTTATCTTTCCCTTTATAGTGTTCGGCAGGTGAAGCGCATTTGTAGAATCCTCAGACTTCGACGCCACTGCCAGAATCATCTGAGCATGACATTGCCCGAGCTATTTGTCCGATGCCCTCTCGCCTTATCCTTGCTGATCACACTGTCCAACACTGCAATGTCATCAAGCTGCTCGGAGTGTTTATGCAGTCCAATATCAAATGGGACACTCATGATTGATGTCCCATTTGCAGGCCAAAACAAATGAAAAGGTTAAATTCCATGACATTTGAAAGATAATACTAATTTAGAATTGCCCTAAAGAAAGTTGGGCTTGAAAAAGTCTTCAAATGGGCCAATAAGTAACAGTCTTGATGTTCAGACCATTGTACCGAATGGTCATCTGTTTTATGCTGCGCAAAGATTCAATCAGTTTAATTTTGGCCGTCACAAGAAGTGGGTTATTGATGTAGACAAATGTTAATGTACCCTTTACAGCTCATTTCATGTATGTTATTACCAGAGAAGAAAAAAAAAGCCAGTCAGACACTCAATAGTGTCTGACAGTGAAGTCTAGCAAGTAAACGGGTTTCCTTGCATAATTTGAATATTAGGACACTGCTAACGTTTACATTTTACAGATAGGACATACATGACATATTCATAATTCCTGCAAAGTTCTACAGAATTTGAGGTTGGCTGCAAAAGGGACATAGTACCTTTAATATGAGGATTTTTTTTTATTTTTTAATTTTGTATATTTATATTTTTTTTGGGGGGGGGGGGGGGGGTCTTTAGTAAAGATTAACTTTACTTTTATACCTCCGGCACATATTACAGCAGGTAGCATTAAGTTAAATTGTTCAATTTTTCTTTGAAAAAATACATCAGTACAACAAAATTTAATCAAATTTGGCAGGGATTATTCATGAGAAATGATAGGTTGTTGAGGTACCTTGCCCCTCAACGGAACCCCCGAAAATGTCCATACATGTATATAGCAATTTCTTTACTTTGACTCTAAAACTTAATGCTGGCACTCAATAAAATTTGACATTTTGAGAGGGGATCTGAATTTGTTTGTATTGATTACCTTGCCCCTCATGAGGACTCGGGGGCAGTGCTCCCCTAAGGGTCTCAATTGTGGAAAATTATTACTTTTAGGTCTCTTGTACGTAGTGTTGCCAGATGTTTATGCATGGGGGGGGGGGGGGGGTATATTAAAGAAATAATCATCTGTGGTACATTTTCGATGTAGGTACCCAAGGGCACAAGTGATAATATAGTAATATAGTATAGTAATAATTGATGTGGCCACTAATTTTACAGGCTCTGTTAAACACAAGGTCCATTGATCTCTTGTTATACATGTGTATGTTGTAATAAAGGTATTGAAATGATATTGATACGCAATTATGGTTCAAGGGGAAAAAATACTTGTGTTCATTCCAAAGTTTTCTCTCCACTATTTATACATGTAAATTGTTTAGCAATTGTTCGGCTCTCACATTGCTGAAGCAAATGGTCATTTGATGCCATATAAGATACTCATATGTTTGCAATTTTCCATTCTCAAATAAGCAGGGGCGGCGATCCCGTCCCCCCCTCAATTTTTTTTAGGGGGGGGGGGGGGATCATCCCCCCCTGAAAAATTGAAAAAGTGAGAAAAAAAGTGTATAGCAAATACTGACTAAAGACTGTAACAAACTTTTAGGCTCTGGAGGGCCCTAGAGTGCAGCGTTTAGACAAATAAAAATGCAAAAATCTTCTCGCTCTGGAGCTACGCTCCCCCGCATAATATTCTTCGAAGTGTACAGTAAATATTCTCGAAAAGTGAAGTGTGAAACAGGTATATTGCTTGTTTTTATACTATTCTTTTGCTAATTAAAGTATGTAATTTGTTAATACAACAAAACTTCAAAAACCTGTGAGGTGATAGTCACTTCCGTAACCTCTACCCCTCTCGTTCTCTTTGCTCCCTCGCCTTGGCGTAATGATGAGGGGGGGGGGGGGCTTGGGGGCAATTGCCCCCATGATAAAATTCAAACTTGATTTATTTCTAACTCGATACCAGTGATTTACAAATGTTGCTGAAATGGCATGGCTCTGCCCCCTGGACCCCACCAGGGGCTCTACGACGAGCCCCTGGATGCTCATCTGACCGTTATTAAATGCCTAAAACCCATGAGCTTCACGGGCCTACGCCCCTGGACCACATGCCAATTTACGCTCCACTTGCTATGCTCGCTTTGCTCTACCTAATAAAATACTTTAGCCTCCCCCTCTATGAAAAACGTTCCGCGAGGCCTGCATGTACAATGTTAGATTGGGGATGCAGATTTGTTTTCTCCCCCCCCCCCCCCAACGTTTTTGTTCAATATACGCCACTGCTCCCCCATCCTTCGCATTTCGTCCCCCCCGGTCATGAAAAGAAATCGCCACCCCTGCAAATAAGCATTACCGCCAATTATGTTATTAAATGTACTTCTGTTTTGTCTTCCACACTAAATAGATGGGCATTTTTAAGCACATTTTTTAAATGTTCTTGAAAATCTATTACAAAAGCTGTGTGTATCAACTACAGATCTATTTTCCTATGTTCATACTTGTTTATACAGTTTATATTAAAATAACCTAACAAATGTTACCATAATCATGTTTGGTGTTGGTTATTACTTCATGTGTCAACAAACACTACACGTTTCAAGTGTAATCAGTTTTTGAGAGGTTTCAATATATGTGACTGATATGTGTAAATTACATTATAGAGAGAGAAAACAAATTGATTTTATCTGAACTCTACATTCATACAAAAGCTGTAGAACAAGTATGAATGATGAATTAAGCATAACAAGAAACATGACCAAGAGGAATGATAGGAAGCAGAATGAGAAGAAGAAATAAGAATGAGAGAGGAAAAGGGGGCAGAAGAAGAAAGAGAAGAAGAAAAATAGACAGAAAGAGAATAAAAAGGGAGAAAAGAGAAGAAAGAAAGAAAAGGAGGGGATCAAGAAACAGGAAGAAAAAGAGTAAGAATGTGGAATATGCATTTATTAAGACTTCAGAAGGCTGTGGCCCTCCCAACATGGCTTATCCTTAGAGCAGTATATTGTAAAGGAAGAAGTTACTGCAATCTTTGATACGGTGTAAAATACGTTCAGAAATTATACAGACGTGTCCTTGTAACAAACACAATCAAATAATTGGATCAAATTACCATAAAAAATGAGTGCTTCAGAGCATGTTTGTGGCTTTTTGAAAAGATGTTGCTGCATATAGAGTTTTGGCAAGAACTGGATTAGGAGTTGAATGATCATGATCGATGATCGTAACTTGGTCAACATCCCAATTAATTCCTAATTTAATTCTTCCTTTTCTCTCTACTGTGATTCACGAGAGACCAGACAGCTATAATACAAAATAGTGGACACAAGATATATCATTTAAACCATGAGCGTTTATTCAAATCCGTGCTAAAATCTAGCCAGGAAATATTCCAATAACAGTCACATGTTAACAATTAAGGTAGTCTATTTATAAAGCGAAAGACTACCGCTTTTCAAATTACACTACATTATCATCAAACTTGTCGAATGCGTTGATGTTATTGTCAATGATGATGAACCGACGATGTCAAAGAAACAATTAGGGTCTATTCTGTTGATGACGACAAAGGTAGAGTTTTTGATGATCTCGAAGAAACAAGATTTGACGATGTGGAAAAGAAGACCGAAGTTTCTGACGATGTCGAAGAAACAAGAAGAGACGATGTGGAAAAGAATAGCAAAGTTTCTGACGATGTGGAAGGTAAGCGTAAATCCTGATCTTCAAACAAAGAACGGAAATCGACGGTGTAAATATACAAACTGGGGTTTGTATACTGTTAAACAGAAAGATGGCGTGGTCTTCATACAAAGAAACGATGTCGATGATGGCGAAAGTAAAGTTATCATGATGATTATGAACAAAGAAACGAATGGTCGATGTCAAAGGTAGAGTTCTGATGATGAATGAAGACACGGAAGGTCAATGTTGAGGATAAAAAAGGAAAATGGCGACTTTCAAACAACCAAAATAAGGTTTTCAGCACAAAAGTGATGATGCAGGCAAGTCAGTCAAACTGTTGCTTTATTGATAACAACACAATACAAAAGAAATATCACTGGATACTGAATGGTGCCAAATCGAGGAGGAACAAATAAGCAAAGGTCCTCCCGTTACCACTTTCTCCCATTGCCAAACAGTACTGTTGATCAATTAAATCCAATTGCGTCACATCTATTTCATGCTTGTAGTCAGTAGTTCCTGCAATAATAACATAAAAAATACATTTTTGATTACACAGAGAAACAGAATTTAGACAATTATTTGGCAGAGAGATTTTCAGGATTGAAGACAAGTTTGATTTTGCTCCAGAAGTTTGGATCTATCACTGCATCAGTGTCATAAATTATCAATTATCTCCAAGCTCCGATACAGTTTTACATATTGTTAGTGTTACCACGGTTAACAGTCCGTGTCTGCATGCATGGGCCTGGCCATGTACAATTTTTGGTTTATTTTTTAAATAAATATCTTTCAAACCCTGCTCTGCAGTTGCAGTACCATCACTCTGGAAACAATATCCGACATAGGCCACACATAGCAGCATTAGTGTACTTTTTTGTATTACCTCTATTGATTCTCAACATTTTAAACAACACTGTACAAAACTCAACTGAGATCACTCAAAATAAATTGGTACTTTAGTGACAATTGATGACACCTATATAGCAGTAAAATAGTCTTTTCAACTAACCGATGTTAGAAAAAATTCTTTGAAAATTAAAATCGCGAGTCTACTGTCAAACTTGCCGATCATATCAGCCACTTCGTACTCATTGTGTCCACGAGTGTGTAATTGTGTGCAATCGATTGCCCTCTCAGCACGTATGCAGCGCTATAGAGGTCTACTATGCTTGGGGTCCAGACAACTCCCCACAAAGACAACCCGCCCCAAGACAACCCGCCACAATACCCTGGACATCTCGCCACAATACCCTGGACAACTCGCCACAGGCGAGTTGTCCATGGTGGGGTGCCTTTTCGGACAACTTGCCAGACTTTTTTCCCCTCATGATTTCTAGATCTAAAATCCCTCATCTTCATGATCTTAGATGAAATTGTCATTTTATTTGTTCATTATTCTTTTATAAACACTGTCATGACAGGAAACATGGAAATTGTGAGTATTTTGAGAGCTGTTCTAAAGAATAAAGATGATTTTCCTTGCGCTTGCAACAAGACCCGCAACAAGAATCTATTTTGAACTGTGCGAAACTAACCTAGAAAATCTAGAAATAAACCATATTTCAATTTTATTTCGCGGGTCAACTGCCCTCTCCCCCATCAGGACGCCAGTGCTTCCAGTACCCTTTCATGAATTCCTACCATTAAAAATTATCAGAAGAGAAAAAGGACATGTACAAATGATAAAGGGGCCCTTTAGGGGAACCTGAAAAAGTGAGGGCACAGTGTCCCCCCCCCCCCCATGAAGAATGCCGCCTCTGACGAAACTAACCCAGAAAATCTAGAAATAGATCACATTTCAATTTTATTTCGCAGGTCAAATAACCTCCCCCCCCCCCCCCCCCCCCCCCCCCTCATCAGTACACCAGTGCTTCCAGTATCCTACCATTAAACAATTTCTGAGACAGAAAGATGCAGCTGCTATAGACCTCGAGATCTAAATACCAAGTTATCCCAATGATATGGCGATCGTACGCCTTCGGTTTGTCAAAAATATATTATTGTTGCAAGGGAAATCAGCTTTATTCTTTATTCTTTGTAATGACTGTGTTTATAAAAGCACGAAAATCATGAAAAATGACAATTTCATCTAAGATGAGGGATTTTAAATCTAGAAATCATGAGGGGAAAAAAGTGTGGCGAGTTGTCCGAAAAGGCACCCCACCCTGGACAACTCGCCTGTGGCGAGTTGTCCAGGGTATTGTGGCGAGATGTCCAGGGTATTGTGGCGGGTTGTCTTGGGGCGGGTTGTCATTGTGGCGAGTTGTCTGGAATTCCTATGCTTTACTGGAATGACCTAGGCTAGGCCCTAGCTTAATTAATAATTCATGTTGTTGCAAGCATTGAAAAAAATATTAAAAATAAAATGTCTGCCAATGCAATAATCACTGGAGCCTAGGCCTATAGTCTACATGTAGGTCTGCATCAGCTGCATGCAGCTAGCTAGTGCACTAGACCGAATTTTCTGTCTCTCTCGTTCGTTAGCATCTTATTGGGGTAGGGTCGGCTCTCTCTAAAGTGAGAGCCAACCCGAGAGCCGACCCTACCCCAATATGAGAGGGAGCCGACCCTACCCTAATAAGACTTAAGAGGCTAACGAACGAAAGAGACAGAAAATTCGGTCTACTAGTGCACTAGAATGCTACTATTATATTCTGCTAGCCGCTGCTACCTATTACTTATTAGTATTAGTTCTACATCGACTCTGTCAGTCTTTGTTGACTCAGTTTGAGAAATTGAGTGTGCTAGTACGTAGGCCTACTTATAAAAGTAGGCCTAGATCTAGATCAATTACATTACTCAATAGTCTATTACAACATGGAAATGAATGTATGGGAAAAAACAGTGCATCTCTAACTGTTAGACCATTAATTAATTGCATACCGGGTAATTTTTCCGCTGTGCAATTACTTTCATCCCTATCTTGTCAAAGATAAAATACAAATAGAGCATAATATGAAGTTAAACCTACCATTTTCACAGAAATCATCGTAAAAATGTCTCGTCATAATATTTAATCGTCTTCATTCAATCAAGCTAGGGCTGGTTTTGTTTACGAAGCGCCCAAGCCAGGAGAAAAAAGTTTAAGATAAAGTTCACGATAAAATATACGAAATCGTGAATTTTATCGTGAACTTTATCGTGAACTTTTCACGATAAAGTTCACGATATCGTGAATTTTATCGCCAATTTTTCACGACGAAATTGACGATATCGTGAATTTCGTGAATTTCGTCGTGAAAAATTGGCGATAAAATTCACGATATCGTGAACTTTATCGTGAAAAGTTCACGATTTAGTCGATTCGCGATGTCCCTTCAGAGCCACCATAGAAAAGAGTAAGAGACAGAGACACACAGAGACAGAGAGATACAGAGAGAGAGAGAGCGAGTTACAGATAATGTAGGAATAGTAGAGATAGAGAAAGAGTTTGCCTGCAGAGAGCCAGAAGGGTTTGGACGTTAAGGATGTATAACGCCCTTGTGGCTCTCAGCCGTCAAAATAGTAGGCAAGAGTCAGAAGTAGAAAGAGAAAAATGCAGGACAGATTGACAAAAGGATAGATCTAGAGAAGAAGACGGGGGAAAGAAAATCATTTATCAGTGGTTCCCCCTGAATTGGATTGTATGCCCTGGGCTCCCTCCATCACATGGGTCTGAATAAGGCTGATTAAATGCTACAAGAAAATCCTTTCATAATGCCATGAGTCAGGCACTTTGTCTGTCAAACATTCTCTCTCTCTCTCTCTCTCTCTCTCTCTCTCTCTCTCTTTATCTCTCTTTCTCTCTCTTTCTCATACACACTCTCACTCACTCTCTCCTTGTCCGTATGTCCCATGTCCCCAAATCTTCTATTTTTTTAAAAATCTCTCACTCCCTCTCTCTATCTCTCACTCCCTCTCTCTGTCCGAGTGCTCGGAACTTCCTCCTCTACTACGCTCTTACACAGTGGAGAAGAAGTTCAATGACCTTTCCAGCCAGCCAGCCAGCCAGTTCGTCCAGTGCATGACCTTTATTCAGAGTGCATGTAACCGTGTAAACATTGGCATTAAGAGGGCACGGAATGTCATTGGGTTTCATCAACCCTCAAATTATGGCCCACATATGAGAAAAGCATATCAAACCGTTATCAAGGTACATTGGATTCGGAGTTGGATGAGGATTTAACAGGTACCATCCTACGAATTGGGAATTACCCAATAATTTGAACTGGGTGCTAGACTTGAGACTTATTATTAGCGCAGTGTCAGTCACCTGGTCATTGCCTTTCTTTCGATATATTTTAATTCTTGAGTACTCTTGCTTCTTTCAGTCGTTCAGAGGTAGGACATTTTTCTACCAACAATCTGTCAAGTGTTGAACATTGACACGTGATCTTTATTTGGTTCTTTTGGGTTGTCAAAAAAAATGTCTTTTCATATAATTAGATGAGAAGGCTTCTTATTGAATTGGGCCAAAGAAACTACAGAGAGAGAAGAGAGAGATAGAGAGAGAGAGGGAGAGAGAGAGAGAGAGGGGGGGGGGGGTAGAGAACGATGACTTGAGTACAAAGATGATCATTGTGTAATTGTTACTCAGACATCCAATTCCGCAAGCTTTTAGGTGCAATTGATGATTGTTTTTTGTGTCTGGTATGTTACTGTTACCTGGTAGCAGATGCACTTTGTGGTTGACAAGCTATTGTCATACTCTCTCTCTCTCTCTCTCTCTCTCTCTTTCTCTTATTCTGTCCCCCCTCCGCTTCTCTTTCTCTTTCTCCTGCATTCTCCCCTAGTCTTATACTCCCTTTCGTATTTCAATACTCTATCTACATGTACATGTACCTTCTCTCCTTCTTATCTCTCTTTCTCTCTCTCTCTCTCTCTCTCTCTCTTTTGTCTTCCCCTCTCTCTTATACTCCCTTCCTTATTCAAATGCTCTATCTCTCTCTCTCTCTCTCTCTCTCTCTCTCTCTCTCTCTCTCTCTCTCTCTCTCTCTCTCATGCACACATGTACAACTTAACAAATCTATCTTGTGCTTTGTCTGCTGCTTACAAGAATGCTGTCACTGCCAGTACATAGCTGGTACAGCCTTGTTGCGGACTGCTGATGTCTTGTTCTGTTTCTTAACCTCTTTCTCTCTCTCTCTCTCTCTCTCACATCTCTTCATTCTCTCTCTCTCTCTCTCTCTCTTTCCCTCTCTCCCTCTTTCCCTCTCTCCTTCTCTCCCTCTCTTCTTCTCTCCCTCTCTTCTTCTCTCCCTCTCTCATTCCCTCTCATTGCTCTCTGCGTCTGTCTGGCATCTTTACACGACCGACCGACCACAGTCTGGGAATGGGATGAAATGTTCATTAGTCACTCGCACACACTCACTCCATCCGAGAAAAGAATAGCTGCTGGAATTCCAGAAATCATTCACCACAGGGAAATGCCAGACAATGTCAATAGAAAATGCCTATTGAATGTAGGGGCTTAGAAAGTTATTTATGTCTGTTCGACCATTGTACGTGGTGCTGCACAATTGATTTGCTTCTGCCAACCAAGTCTGATGCAATTTAGAACATATAATTACTAGTTTGTAGTTGTAGGTGGACAATAAAAATGAGAAGTATTGGATTGGAAGGGTAACAGAAATACCATGTAGAAAGCTCTGTATTATTGATACTGTAATAGTTGCTGTGCCCATAGTTGGTGCACTGATATTCCCGTATTTAGGGAAGAACATGTTGTGTGATAGGGAAACGGCTTAATATGCAAGTTGTCCACTGTTTCTTTTCAGAGTGCAAAGAAATCGTATGAACCACTCGTTATGTGGTCAGTTCTGTAGACACCGACTGCATCGGTCAGTGGTTTCTATGGTCTGGGTGTCACAGAGTGGTGGCACAATCATCATCTTAGGATTATAGTCTGGCCAGAAAACCTTTTGTAAATCATTCATGGAAATGAAATGAGATCACTGAAAGTCTCTCTACCTGAGAGCTTCTTTATTAAGACCGACCGACCGTTGGTCTAGAAACAAAGTGTGACCGGAATTCGACCTTTACCAAGGCAGGTGTCACTTTGCACGTTCTTCACTCCATCGCTTTTTGCCATTTTTCTCCTGCACTCGCTTCCATGATTTCACGTTTAATCAACAGTGTTGGGGTCAAATATTCACAAAGGTATTTCTGAATCTGTCAAACGTATAATACATGGATTGTGACAGAAATCATGAAGAAAAGGTGGCATTGGCTGTTCATAATCTTCTTGAAGATCATGTAATAAAAGAGTCATCTGTTTAAGAGCCAAAAAGGCGTTAATCCTTTGTCACTTTGTGCTAGTTCATGCCCTACTGGCTCTTGGCAAATGACGTAGTCGTTCCTGCTCAGAAATCTTGCAGGCTTGTTCTTTGTTCCTATAATTTGATAGAGATGTAATATTGCTGACTATTATGCATCTTGTTGACTGATTTTCTCTTCGTGTAATGACATAATAACATAATTCCTGTCACCGTGCGGCCAGATTTAATGCGAAATAAGATCCACTTTCCGACAGAGGGAAACCCTGTCCTTCGGTCTGCCGCAAACCTTGTTGGCGTGATCCGTTTTGTTTACTTCATTCGTTAGATTATTCTCGTGGTTCGTCCAAGGGGATTCTGGGAACCAGGGAATTGCATCGTTATCCGCTTAACTGCCGCACTAATTGACATGTGACAGTAAGGTGGGAGAAAGAACGATGTTTAGAACGTTAGCACCCCCGGAGCCATGATATTGGCTCAACATTTCCCCCCCACAAAATAGTTCTTCCAACCACATTCGGACTTATAATGAGAGAAGCTGAATGTGAAATAGCAAATCCACACATGGAATTAGTATATTGGTAAGTCAGAATGTTGGGTCCCTGACTGAATTTTGTACAATTGTGATTGATATGATTTAATGAAAACAGAAAATTGTGGTTACGAAATGTGAAGTGTGTTTCATTTGTGCAACATTTTTCCATTTCCAAGATTTGAATTTAGACTGGTTGAAGAAATAAATACGGATTGTAGAATTCAATTCAAATTGTTTATTTGCCTTCCAATTTCTTTTATTATTCAAAAATGCTATTCAGGTATTCAAGGAAAGGAAATAGAATGAAAATGATTTCATCATGTTGAATTCAACATTTTAAGATATATTTTGATCACCATAAGTCTGTGTATTTTTTTGTAAACATTTACATGTTAATTTCTTAGCACACGGTATAAACTTAAATCCTGGTTCAAAGTTCGTAGGAACCTCGTACAGATAATGCAGGAAGTTGATATTTTTGCCCCGGAAGTTTCAGGGAAGTCTTACAACGATTTGAAGCTGGCGGAATTAAGTCACTCACATTTCTTGACGTTCCAGGCTTGAAGCATGGATGGATGGATGGACGTAGAAGGGAGAAGGATACTAGACAGACATTATCATTTCTCCTATTGTTCATATGTTTCCTCGTTTACCAAGCTATATCCTTGCCAATCTAACGTAAACCTCATCATCATGTGAAACGAGCTTGTGGCAACAATCCATTTCGATATTGTTAAATGGCTCATGTTTATCAGCTCAAAGCTATTCCATTTCCAAATGACAATGCTTCCATTTTTTTTTTAATTCAATTTAATTTTGTAACCACATGCAGACAATAAAAACAAATGGGATTTTCATGCATGGCTTGCGTGGGAAAACATCCTTAAAAAGGTAATGTTGTGCAAAAAGAATGATATTTATAACATGTAATAATCATGCCTGCATGATGTAACTTCATTGTAGTCTACCCCACGCTTTCTCTCCCATTCTTTCTATACTCATTCACTTTTGTTTGATGTAAGATCATTTTCCAATCCCCTTGTTTTAACATTATTACGTTGTTCCACCCTCTTGTTACACAATTCTGAGCTTTTGAATGTGCTCTTCGTTCATAAAACATCGCTTATCTTTGATAGCAAAGTCAACAATATATGCGCTCAACCAGAACAAAAATGCGATTACAAAAATGTGATTCTAAAATCATATCCCGCACATTCTCAGACCTGCCTCTTTTCTACCTACAGAAATACTTGGTCTGAATGAACCACTGAAACAAATGCACTTCTAGTGCTTCCATACCAGGCTTCTTCTTGTTTTTCAGCCTTGATACTAAATCTAATTTAGTAAAAATCAGGGCTGTGTATCTCATCCTTAGAATTAATTTGTTTTAATTTTTGTTGTTGTCGGTATTTGTGTCACATTTTATTGAAAATTATATTCATTACTTTCCTAGATTTGTCAAGAGAGTCTTTCTGGTAAAATTGTATCATTAGATTGTGCGTTGGTCCCAACAAAGAGTGGTTTGTTTAGACAAATTTTGAGAAGCTTTCAAAAGATATTGTTTTTAAATACGGTAGAGATTTATTGGCTGGTATTTGAAATATTCACATGAATTGACAGTAATACAGTTGTAAATGTACTGTTGTTTTCCCTCTTGGTTGGGGAAGACCTGGTCTTGGTTTTCATTTGAACAATCATTAATCAACCACAAATAAAAGCAAGCTTAACTCATCACATATCAAAACAAGTTTTCTTCTGTTGAACCACATGACCCTGAACTTCAAGGTCCTTGCTACGATATTGACGTTGGTTAAATCCACATTATTATTTCCTAGTTGGAGGCAGATGTTATGCAGTAAATAGGTTTGGGCTACTTGTTATTTGAAGAGTACTTACTGTAGATAATTCAATTGTCTCGAGATTCTATTGTCATTCAAAAACAAGTACAGTTCTAAGTAGGATCGAGGTGTTAGCTCCTTGTGGTAGGGTAAGTCCAGCTCAGACAGGTAAATGAGGTGGTAGTCTCTGACTTCAGACCCTATCTACTGATTGGCACTGGAACTACAATGCATGCACACTCAATTGGAAATGATTTTCTTGTGCTACATACAGGAAGATTTACAATATGAAATATTTGGTTATTATTGCTGCTTCCTCAATTATTTTCATAAATGCTTTTAAAAGAAAAATCATAGCGAGCACCGTAAAGTCATACTGGTTATTGCAATAATATCATCCTTGTTTTCACGAAGTGACGGTAGTGAGGAAAATCGTAACGCAAAGTGAATGCAATTTTTTTTCACTACCGTCACTTCGTGAAAACAGCGACGATATGTTATATTTATACATGTATATTCCAATTTTCTTATTTCTTAGGAGGTTAGTAAAGTCTGAATAATACAAATTTAATTTTCGAAGTATTTTGTTTGCAACGACCACCTACATGTAGATGGTAGTCACTGTATGAAGCAAACATTAGGGGCAATTTTCCAGTTTAATAGACCATTTGTAAATGTGCCAGTGGGATTAGGTTTTCAGAATGTACATACCGAGAGCAAGGGGAAACAATGGGAGTGTCCCTGTGTGCTTCCCATTTGAAACAGGCTTCTGTGTTAATAGGGTCTATTTATGGAGAATACAAACAATAAGTGGAGCTAGTGCACAGTTGACTGCACAGGGATGAATAGGGGGACATGAAGAGGGCCATTGATGCCCCCCTCTCTCTATTCAAACTCCTTGAACTGACCAGGCCTTGGCATGGTCAATCAGTCTGTTGCGCTGACTTATTTGAATGGCCCCATACAATGTAGTTGCAGGACAGATAGCCAGCTACCAACCTGCAGACACTGACCACAAATTACGTTTGGGACCTCCGACCTGGACTAACTTTAGCCACACAGGTCTTGAATAGACTTATATCTCCCTGTTGTTGTGTACATGTAGGACAGTTACTGCACATCTTGGTAAATCAGGACCTGGACCCGGTTTATAGCCACACAGGTCTTGGGTTGACCTCCCTGTACCTGTTCATTGACATTGTCTAGGACAGACACTGCACATCTTGGTACATATAGACCTGGACTATTCCACACCAACCTAATATAATTTGGATCTAACAGAAGTTTGTGTGACGGAACAGGAACTGGTATGCCAACTCTTCTCCAGGTATTGTATAGTTTCATTGATACTAACTAAACCAAGGACTGTACATATCGTCTGGTCTTGGTATAACATGCATTTTCCATATAACATATTAACTCATACATGTATTGTTGATAGACCCTGTCAGAGAGATCTCTAGAACTGTTGTCAGAGGCTTAATTCATGTTGTCATGTTGTCAGATCGCTTCTTCTTCTTCTTCTGCGTCGGGTTACATCTGCCTCCTTCAGGCTCGAAGATTCTTGCTGACATTTTATGTACCGGTAGATAAAACCACCCTCTAGTAGAAATGGTTGGTTTCTGTATTATACCTAGAGAATCCTGTTGTCGAAGGGTCGTTTTGTAGCTTGAAAACATACAGGTTTGTACATGTAGTTTGTGACTTGTGGCATCTATGAAGGGAGGGTCATCAAGAGGTTTTGTAAAAAAAACCATAACAAGATAGTTTAGGTGAGAGATCATGTAACACTATTGAAGGCCTTACTGTGAATTGACTTACATGTCATATGTAGAAGTAAAACCATGGGTCCACCCATTGTCATCATTAACATGGCACTGTTCCAGAACCACTTGAAAAGCCTCGCCCTTGCAGAGCTCTTCATGTTGTGGGGAGTATTCTGAATTGTTTGAAATTCAGGGTGAAGTCAGGGTAGCTATGTTTACATGGGACCATCGCAGTTTTAAACTTTAAGTTTGGCAAACGTCAAAGTTTTGAACAATGTTCCACAAACAATCGGTGTTCAAAGTCTTAAACTGGGTAAGCAGCCATTGTACATGTATCTACAAGCTGGCTTAACTTTGAAAGAGGACCCCCCCCCCCCCCAATAGCTTGTAGTTCTTGCGCTAACCATAAGATCACTTGTGGGCTGTAACTTAAAGTAAACCGTCATAACCATGAGTGCAACCACACTGACCCTAACTACAAGATGACTTTGAAGTTTAAAACCACAAGCTAAACTTTAAGTTGACTGGCTCCCGTGTGAACTGTTCAAATGTCTGACATGTAGGTCATGTTTAGTCTGAAGGCATGGAGGTCAAGTGAAAGCGGCAATGTCAACAGGTTCTGCTTTATGCTTTCTCTGTGAGTCTCGGATTCCAAAGTGAAAATACAAGATAAACAAAGTCATCAAAGTGCATCTAGATCCTAATCTAGATACATATAATGATGTTGTGGTGGTTGTACTTTACTTGGTTTTCTCAAGAAGTCTGAAATTCAGAAGTGGGATGACAACATAAAAACCATCATGATAATGCGCTGAAATCTATACATTTAACAAAGAATTACCATTGCTTTACAACAGAAAATCATTTCTTAATATCAAGATATAGGAATAGATGTTAAAACGGCTTGCCACAAATACGCAGCAATACGCAAGCCAAATACCCAAAGGTGTGACTGAGGCATTACCTTGACATTGCCTGGATACCATGTATACCATCAGCAGCAGTCTTTCCTCTTTCCAAATTGTCTTTTTAGATGAAGAAGAACAACAAATAGAAATCCAACGGAACCATCTCCCTAACCCTCTTCCTCAACCCCTTGTTTTATCTTCAAGTTTTTCCATCGTGTTCTTAACACCTATACTTACAATTGTCATCTAATATTGCGCCACTTGGCAATGCTCGCAGGCTCTCCTTCTTTCCCAGTATCCATGAGCTAAAATGTAATGCCAAGATGACTTGATCATGGAGGAGTTTGATTGTAGGCAGTCGTTATCACTTTTTTGGGGGGTGAAGATGATCCTGATGGACCTTGTTAAATGCACACTCACCTCATCCTCCAGCTAGAATGTTACTTAGGAGGACAGGACAGGGCCTGCATCCTTCCTCAGTTCATTCTTGGAACGTTTTGATTGCCAGATTGGAATTGAAATGACTTCAAGCCAGAGCACATGACTTATCCAGAGCTGCCAACCATTCCGTTTTTGCCGGAATTTCTCTGTTTTTTCCTCCAAATTACGGTATTACATTTTTTCTTCATAAACTATGTTTTTTAATAATTTTTTTAATTCAATAGAAAACTAATTTTAAAACATACTTGAAGAGAAAAATATTCTTAAAAAAATGAAATGCCGATAATACCAAAATAACCACCAAAAAATTACCTGCTTGTATGGAAAAAACAGCATGATGAATGAACATTTCTGCATTGGAAGTGTGTTGCGCCTGGTTGTAAGTTTCGTTTTCATGAATTCCTTTTTTTTGCTTGAAATTCCTTTTTTTGCTTGAAATTCCTTTTTTTTTGCCATCATGATTCCTTTTTTTGGTCGCACAAGGTTGGCAGCTCTGCTTATCAACCACCCCTCCACCCTCCACCCTCTAACCCCACAAAGCAGGCTGTAGATGAATCATGGTTTATGGGCGATGAAACTGTCAATTGCCCCAGTTCTTTCAGTATTTCGAAGAGCATTACTCCAAAAAATGATGTACTTATGTAGGAACTTCCATTAACCGAATTGGTGGATGGTTGTTACAAATTCATCTAATTTTTAAATTTCATAAAAAGAAAAATATCCAAGGCTTTTAAAGTACCGGTACAGAAGTTTAACTTGCTACTCATTTGAAATATTG
This sequence comes from Strongylocentrotus purpuratus, assembly GCF_000002235.5. Taxonomy (NCBI): domain Eukaryota; kingdom Metazoa; phylum Echinodermata; class Echinoidea; order Camarodonta; family Strongylocentrotidae; genus Strongylocentrotus; species Strongylocentrotus purpuratus. Next base: position 14,105,843 of record NW_022145614.1, read on the forward strand.
TTTTGAAGGAAGAGATGTACTTAAATGTACATTCCATGTCCTCCTATCTTATGTACTTCAAGGCTACACTTATTTCAGGTTGAGACAAGTATGTTTTGTTCAAGGAACTGGTGTAGAATAATCATAATTCAATTTTAATTTCAGTGTGGAAAAAAACTGAATTATAGATGTTGCGTTATTTACAAAGGCAAATGCTCCACATACATTGAGTTAAGAACATGTATGGGGTTAAACTGTTTCCAAGAACGAACATCGTGTTTTCCCCTCTCAGCACAATTGCATGCCCTGGTTTTACCTGAACTCTCGTAATGAGGGCACCATGAGAACACCTTGTTCTTGCGTTTCGGTACGCCATGTTTTCTCATCGGAATGTCTACAATCTTTCTACCCCGGTGATGTTTTTCAGCCAGGTTGATTGAATGTATGTCGGGTTGATATCGGAGGGAGACATTTATAATAGGCCACCAACCGTGTTCTACATGAATGTCTCCTGAAAACCCTAGGAAGTATATCTACCCACGTTACTAGCTTTCTATTGCTACCAGTACCATTTCTATTTCTACCATTGATCCCCCGCATGAACCCTGGACGTAGCTCTGCCCCATACATTAATATGTTTCCGCCCGTCTTCGAAAAATCCAATTCCTTCTGACGAAATTGCTCTCCCCTTCATCTCTGCTCAAATATCCTGCCCCTTTTGCATCGCCCATCTATATACAATATCAACCTCCCCTTTTATGGTGCCTCAATTCCTCCTCACCTGAAAAATAAAAGTGCCCATCCCATACTGGCTTCCTCCCCCCCCTCCCCCCACACACACACACACCACTACTGGCCTTATGACTATGGATACCGCCATTAGTCAACCCCTGGCCTGGCCTGGCGCCGGGGCTGCTAGCACACCTGTGTGAGGTATTTGCATGTGACCTGTACTCTGTGAGCATGGATGCAGCCGTGCTACTCCTACAGATACAGATATTATGCTTCTCATGATTCCTGGCCACATTCCCACTGCCTCGCTTGTGCGTTAGCATGTATGCACATGTCTTCGCAAAAGCATGTTATCGATGAGCATGGGGATGCACCCTCCTATCCTCACAGAGAAACAAAATTGGGTGTTGCATTTCAGGGACTTATTGGAATGATGATGCCAAGGGAAAAGGGCCCCTCTTGCTTTCTATTATTTCCATAAATCTACCTGTCCTCCTCCCGCATCCCCCCCCCTTCCCCTCCCCCACGCCTCAGACCCCGATTCCGTGCTTACCTGTGTAATATCTGTGGCTGTTGGGTCATCACACCTGTATGACTCATGCCTATAACTACATGCACACAGGTATAAATTGCCCTTTCTGGCTGCCGGCCCACAGCAACGAAGATATAGCTTGCCACAGAAGTAGAAAAAAAAATCTAGGTCCTCATGAATTTATGAGCGCTCCAAATTTCCCTTCAGTTGCCATACTTCAGGATACTTATAATTTATTCATCAGGTTATGTGTGCCTGTCAGCATACTTGATGTAAGATAGCATGCCAAGCCCCTCACATAGAAAAAGGGTACCAGAGGTTGAGTTTTAACATTTTTAATTATGGGAGAAGGGAGGGAAGGGGCATTAATAGCCATCCCGTGAAATTGCTAATATAGGCACAAAATTAAATGGAAAAGGGTACCTAAAGTTGATTTAACATTTTCAATTATGGGAAAGGGGAGGGGCATTTAATAGAGAGGCAAGAAGGTATTTTAACAAGACGTCACTCCTTTCTAGCAGCTCCCCCTGTCTGAAAATTCATGAGAGAAGTAAATTCCCCTCAATTGCTACTTCAAAAAAAATTGTTATTTCATATCAGATGCACATTGGCACACTTGATGGCAAATACTTGGTGTTTTGATGATGAGATGTAGGATTTGGAATTTAATGAGGATGCAAAATAAACTTGAAAAAATAGACAGGGAGGATGGCTGAACCAGAGGACAATGTGCCTCTAAAACTATTGGAAGAACTCCTTTATTAAACAATATATGTCTATGGGTTGTAATGCATTATATCACCCTGCCTTCCAAGTTTCAGTAATATCTCAGTGAACATGTTAGTGAAGTTCCTTGATAGATGAATAGTAGCTTTCAAAATTGAAAACGAGAGTACCTCGCTGTTGAGAATCCCTATGTTCTTCATAGCTTTTCTTGATGGATAAGTAGCATCGTGTGTGTAAGGTTAGAGAGATAATGACAGATATTTCTGGTGACGTTTAGAGGCATATGGGTTGTTTGCAGTAAAGTAAAGAGAGGAGAGAAAGATGTCGCAGGATTTCCTGACTTCCGACATCAAATGGATATTTTTGATAATGTCTTTGGACATAGGATTCATTTTGTGGGAAAGGAAGGAGAAAGAAAGGGATGTTGCATAAACTTCCTAAATTCCTGACATCGGTTCTCTCTTGCCAACCCCAAGTTCATGTCTGACACACCTGTTTGCTCTGACTCACACATCACTTTATCTCTTGCTCCCTCGATCTATCGCTTTATTTTACTTCGCACTCTCTCTTCCTCGCTCTTCCTCTCTGTATATCCATATCTTTTTGTCGTGTGTATCTCGTCTCTGTTAATATCTGTCATTCTCTCTCTCTCTCCTTCAGTATCATCATTATTATCTCTACCTGTCTACAATGTATCTATCTATCTGTCTATCTACAATGTATCTATCTATCTTTCTTCCTATCTGCAATGTATCTGTCTATCTACAATGTATCTATCTATCTTTCTTCCTATCTGCAATGTATCTGTCTATCTATTCTGTTTCTCCTTCTCAAACTTATTTCCAGTTGTGTTCTCTGTCAAGTGTCAATTTATTATCCGTCCCAAAGCCCCATTTCGTATTGTCCCCCAAATCTTCAGGTAATCTTAACTCTAGTAACTCTCCTCCATTTCCCTTGTTTCCTATAATTTGGATGTGATTGGCATTGAAACCTGCCACAGCAATCAATCTCTCTCCTAATTTAGAAAAGGGGGGAGAATATGATCCACAGTTCGTCTCAGATGTAGGTCTATGGTGTAGAACACCCTTCAATCGTGTTGGTCTGTTGCTTTACAGTGCCCTACATTCAATGCTCTACAGTGCCCTACATTCAATGCTCCTCCCCAACCATTTGGACCTCTTCCTCTTAAAGGTAAAGACCAGTATTGGAAACGCCCCAATTTCAAAAAATGAACTGGAAGCTCTTATTACCAATCATGTGAAAGAATATGTTTTGAATATTACATGATGATAACAATTTTGATGGGAAACCGCCTACTAATTGATATATTTGGTAAATTAGTGTATCTCTCGCCTGTTGAGAGATATGAAATGCACGTGTCACGCACGTGTGTGTAGTCCCATATACATCTTTCTGTGTACAGTGCTTCTAACTTCATGAAGACTTGGCCAAATTTCTTATCATTTTGATGATTCCAGAACCTTGTAGTTACATCTATGCTAGATGATCAACCTTTTCTGATCGATTTCACAACGTTTCTTTCACAATGCAATCGCACGACCATAACTGGTCTTTAGCTTTAAAGACAGACTAATTGCACTTTCGATTTCTCCAACATTTGCTTCGTTCTTGGACATTTGGATGTTCAGGTTTGTCCTCCTTCTCACTCTTATGTTGAATAATTAAAAGATGTTGAATAATAAAAGGTTGTATTAAGATGTGAAGCAGAGTTTGCCTCCTGATGATATGCAGTAGTCTGCATAGACATAAGTTAGGATGGCAGTGGACTGTTTAAAGTAGACATTTTGGTTTATCGGTCTCGTTTTTTCAATTTGTATTTCATCGTTTAATGTTGGAGGATTTGTTACAATTACGTACAAATTAGTCCTTTCTCTGCCTCGCTTCCCAAATTGCCTCTTTCTCACTCTCTTCATTTTCATCTAATGGTGCACTTCCTACCCTAGTCCACCCACCCACCCATTTCCGCCATCTCTGTACCGCCTCTTTACCACTTGACATCTTTACACCACCGATGCTCTTGCCCTACCTAGCACTACTGATCTTCTACACCCCCTACCACCTCATGGCTCCGCCCTACCAGTCTCCTATGTCTTGCGATGACGGTCTGCCCTGACCTACCAATAGGGACTTTTAGATTTGCACGACGAGAACGTGGGTTGCCACGTGTGACATCCTTTGAAGGCACTGCCACCTTACTAGTGATCTACAGTACCTCTCCCTCTTCCTTACAATTCTTGTCCCCACCTATCTTGTAAACCTCGCTACCATCTTCCACCCCATCTGACTGATGCTCCCCTTTTATTAATTGTCCTACATCTAGAGTCCTGCCCTTGTTTCATAACTTTCAAACACCTGCCTCACCATACCAATGCCGTTCTTATCCAATTTCATTTCTTGGACCCATCTATGTCGTACACATCTGTACCACCTTCCAGCCCCACCTGATCAATGCTCCTCCCCCTTGCATACTTATTCCCCGTAGGCCCCACCCATGTCCCACACCTCTCTCCCATCTGCCTTGCACTACCACAGCCGATCTACCCCCTTCCAGTTCTTGGTGGCTCCACCCATCTCGTATACCTCAGAAATGTCCAGCACCTCTCTCCCATCTGCCTCGCGCTACCAATGCCGATCTTCCCCCTTCCAGTTCTTGATGGCTCCACCCATCTGGTACACCCCTCTACCACCCCACCCTACCCTACCCCACCCTACCAAGCAAGAATCCTCTAGCTTCCCCCTTCTACTTGCCCACCCTTGCACACCTGTCTGACTCATTGCCGCTTCACCCCATGCTTCCAGCCCGCAAATTATAGGAAACGTGATAAATTTCCTCATCAGACTGGGCTCCCCAGGGGTGGAGGAGAGCAGGACATAGCCGGGATAATACTGGGCTTCCTGCACTGTGCGGCAAAGGGTGTGCTTCCTTCACGTGGGCTAGCTCTAGCTACGCATTCTTTTCTCCTTATTGTCAATTTTCACTTTCTTTTTCGCCGACCTGTCCTCCCTCCCCCCACGATGAGCACACATTGTGTGCAGTTTCTTGGCAAGTTGAGCGCTGAGGCTGGCCGAGTAGATGTTTGCGCAGCGAGTGGTTTTGTATCTCTCATGATTGGTCACGGTTGTGGATGTGCGACATGAATTAGGCTTACTGTGTCATATACTTTAAGTACAATCTGTCACATTTTTTAAAGCAGTATGCCACAGATATATCATCTCTGAAATGTTTTACAGCATAAATGTAACAGATCTGTCACAATCAATGACTCATTTGATATGAAATTCTCGTGTCTGATTGTGAGTTTTTCATGATTCTTGTCGTCCATCGTTTGTCGGTGTTGATTTTAATGCCCATCTTCCTAGCATTTCCTTTAATTTTCACTGTGTTGAAACAGCGGAGTCAAAGGTATGATAAGTTATTCACCCCTTTCTGCAAAGAAATAATATTGTTGTTAGCAGTGCTTGCAGTATAAATACATCTCTCGAGTTATTTGTTTAGTAATAAGTCAAAGATTTGCTTATATAGGAAAACGTGCCGGGACGATGATTGCTAAACCTGCTAATTTCTGGTAATTGTTACCAAACACTTCTGATTTTTGTTAATGAAGTTTTCTGTGAATTTATACGTAGCTATGGGCCAGTCTTGTGTTATTTTATTAGCATGTGCAAAAAAGAACTGGTTCTTCAGAGTAGCATATAACTGCTGCCATGTTTTGAGTTGACTTTGGTGTCATCTGAGAGCTTTGAATCGTACCTTGTTTTTCCTCTAATTCTCTTGTCATTTCTTTGAAAAATCAGTCTGAATTAGGTATCACCTCTTGTTAGCCTTGCAGTTTTTATATCCTGTGGTTTCCCCCTCTTTTTTTATTTGTGTGACTAAAATAAGTATTAATACTAGACATGAACGTTTGCACGTATATTCAGTTTCATGGCAATACTTTACTATTTGGATAAGTTAAATTTATCAGTGGTTTATCTGAAGATTGTCGCGTTTCCTATGGAACAATCTGTACATGTATCTTTGTAGAGTCCATGCGATCATTTCATTCTGTATCTCTCTCTCGACTCTAGGCCTGTCGAAAGCAGGTTGGGTTGTCGTTATATCCTGATCAAATACATCCCCGTTCACCTTTCAGAGAAAATCAGCGGCGAACGTGAACTGTTGGAAATGAACTTTGACAGTGCAAACGTCGCAATGGTACGTGTAACCCATTTTCATCAATGGCCACTTCCAGAACCGGAGAATCATCGATGAAAGTTGCCTACAATCATTCCATTTTTTCTCCTCTTGACTTCTCCCTTTCCTCCAGTTTGGGCGTTCGTCTAGACATGTTGTAATCAAATTATGCAGCCTTTATGAAGTGTGCAGAAAGCTTCAACAAATTTGCACTTTTTTTCCTGCTATGCATTCTGCTCTCTTTCTCTCCCCCTCGCTCCCTCTTTTCCTCACTATCTCCAACCCCTCTCTCTCCCTCCTCTCCACACATGCATAATATTATGCACATCTGTGAGACAGTCGAGCACGAAACCTTCCACATTCACCTTTTGTAAATGCACTTTTTGAACTTTTCCTTTGACTGGTCATGAGTTTTATGAAATGATATTTGTCTGACATGAAAGCCAGAAATATGTGACCCCCGTGACCCTTTCCTGTCAACTTGAGCTCAAAACTGTTTGAGTTGAATCATTCCTATCCCCTTATAGAAGGTATTATCACATACAAAGTCATGCGCTGTATTCTTTTGTGGGGCTCCAGATTGAACAGTGTTTTGGGGAGATCCATGATTATTCTTCAGAACTTTCTGAATGGTATGATTATACAGGGATGATATAATTGACATGAACTTTATGTTAAATACAACTACTGTGGTAGGAGCTACATGCAGGTATACTGAGATTTGTTAAATAGGAAACTGTTTTAAGACAAAGCGCCAGGACCAAGTTAAAGGTCTAGTAGGGTGCATCGGTTTGTGGTTCCTGTCCGACTCACATGACTTACTTTAATTTTGCGCAAAGCAAAAATTGATCGATTCTGAGAGAATTAAAAAAAAATCTTTACAAATTTCTTCTTTGAGGATTCTCACATGAAATGCTTTGTGTTTTGTAATATGCTGCATGATCCATTCACAAGATGTAATGAAGAAAGAAAAAAAAAAATCTCTGGTCTGATGTTTTTATTGATAACACTTCTCAACTGTGTTGTCTAGTCATGTGAAGTGGAAAAATCACACGTGTAAACAACCACTTGGGAAAACACTTGTCTCTCTCAGTTTAACATTGTCCTCTGTCTCGAAGGGGCTGTTCACACCAGAGGAAATTGATGCAAAACTTGCGTAATGAAATGTTGTATAGAGTATCATTTTATAGCATAAGGGGCATGCACACTGGATAACAACATCGTGTAAAGAAACTAGTATGAAGAGGTCACATGGCATGACATCAGAGCGTGCTTACGATAAGCCACGCCCTTCAATCAGTTTCATTCGATTTGACTTTCATACTATTACAGGACCCCTATTCTCCTGGTTCGAAACAACGATTAGAACATTTAGACTAGAGACAATTGCTTATATCGTATAGCTGTGATTTTTTTGTACAGCCATACGGTGAAATCGGGTGGTCTGAATGGATGCGAAGAGAGGAGCTAGCAACAACGAACGTAAAGATCAATTGCTTTCCCACGCTGTAAAACAAACACTGCAAACTTCAAGTTTCTCTTTCTCTGAAGTAGGGTTTTCCTCCCCGTTTATATTTTCCCTCGCTTCTCCCTTCCTGCGTCGAGGCTCATCTTTCATTATTGTCTGAGGATGATATGCCTTAGGATGAGACAAACATTTCCTCTCAGTTTGGTAAATGATCTTTTGTTTGGATTGTGTTGTGAAGAGATTTCAAGTGCGATCATTAATTAATGCTGGACTCTGTTCGGCAGGTAAAACAAAAAATAGACGACAAACAAGGAAGATAATTTAATAAATTGTGCCAGAAACGTACTACGTGGAGCCAATGTGCCGGCCTGCAGATTTAAACTCTTTTTGAACTCTGTTGAAGAATCCTTATTTGTAATACCAGAAGAAGGAAAAAAGCATTCAAATTTCTAAACCACACCTTTTTTTTTACGTACAACAAAATGGACTCGTATGCAGCTCACAGAAAGGCTTGGAAGTTTTTTAGCCATACAGAACTTATATGCCAAGAAAACAAATGCAAATCTCTGTATTTTCAAAATATGGATAAAAGGTTTATTAGTTCATGTACATGTAGGTAAAAGCCAGAAAGTTGGGTCTTATAAAGCTAAAGCCAAAAGAGTTGCTACATAAAAGGTTCACTGGAAGTTAAAAGACAAGGAAACCACAATTAAAGAAAAGTATAAACCATTGGATACAGTGTACCCAAATTAAAGGTTCAACTTCATATAAAAACCAGAAATCTATAGGATCACCTCTCCAGAAAGACCCAACAGCTATTTATACTGTCAACCGACATCTGCCATAGAGATGTACAATGGCATCATTAGACTGTATCACTAGCCATGTGACAAGTCATATTCCATCTTTCGTTTTGCCAGGGAGGCTATGTTACTGTTGAAATCATCATGAAATTGCGTTTTGTAACATCTTGTCTGACTCTGTGAAGACAGCTAGAGGGGTGATGATTGTTATCTCTAACATCACCATTGACTATTTTTTATTTTTTGCCTGCAATCACTGATAATAAGTGATAATTGCAATCTAGAAATGATATCATGTACATGATGTATGTATACCTGGCAGACAGATGCCCTAGATTTGAGAGATAGTCTTTTGCATTATCCCCCTATCTGCTCTAGATCTCGGGGGCGCTCTTATTCCAGTAGGAGTATCGGTAATAAAAGACCATCATTTTGCTTTTTTTTTACATGTGTACAAAGAAGTATTTTGCATGTGCTGTTTGTGCACATGATTTGAAATGTTGTACAGGACTGTTTTTATTTTTTATTTATTTATTTATTTATTTCTGATATTTATACAGGGTGGCACATATCACCAATTTGGTGGTCTTCCATGAGGCCCTGTTTGTTCATTTGAATATGTTACATTTCAAACACTCTGCTGATAGTATTGCCCACCCAAGAGTGATGACAAAATATTGAACATGTGGGACTTATGTAACGATGCTTTATACTAGTATTAAAGCTCCTGAAATTACAGATATCGTGATGTATCTGTAATGAGCTTGCATAGTCCCGTAATTGTTGCCTAAATCCTTTGCTTGTGCCGACAAATCCCCGCAATTTACTTTAACACCGGCTTAGCCCCATTTTCTGCCCCCTATACACACTCCATTAGTGAGAGCACTCTCCAGTCCTTTGTCATAGCCCAGTTAACTATTTAGAGCTCTTGTTAAAGAAGAAGAAAGAAAAGAAGTCACGCAGTGGACATGCTGTTTTGACCAGCTCCTTGATATATCCATTGCATGGTCTAATTTGTAACGAGATACAGCGCCTGCCTGACCCACTTTTACATGTTCATGGCCTATCTTTTGTTGTTGTTGTTTTTGGTTACATGATTTCAAGGGCGCCCTCTATCGAGAAAACTTAATTTCAATGAATCCTGTGTCCTGGAAAAAATATGCCCTTTTTTCAGTGGCATTTGCCTGTTCTTTATGTCCCTTGTGTCCCTTGTGTTCGCTTGCTATCATATGTTGTTTTTAAATAGACAATATTTTAAAGTACCCTTAAATTAACTTTTGAGGACGATTACTGTGAAAAAACATAACTGAAAATGTTCATGTGTCATTTTTCTAATGCACATCTAGAGTATTCAATTTCTTTCTCATTTTTGTATGGATGAAATTGTCATTCAAAACTTTTGATCTGCATTTAAAGCCATTTATAGACCTTCAGTTCATACCCTATTAAAAACTTGTTGTTTCATTCTAGAAATTGATGCCAAGAGCTGTAGATTCTCTTTCCATTTGATGTTACATCAGTAAACTTTGAACCGCCTACCGGTACTCCATCCCCTAGAAATCATGATCAAATCCCAAACGATCAAATCCCAAACGATATAATGACTACTTCCAGACATGATGCTCAGAACATATTTAGATTCGTGCGAGATTAAGCCTGAGCTCAGGGATGGATTAATGTGCTTAGACTTGATTAATTTGTTTTTCTCTCGAAAAAACTGTGTGCTCTCACACAAGTCTGTGGTTAGCATGAAGAGAGTGTTTGTATCTAAATTTAAACCATTTTTGAGCAGTGAGTCATCATGTCTGATATATTCATTTTTGGAAAGTCCATGGTTACATTAATGTATTTTGGCATGTTATGTCTTCTTGTGTATCTTGTATATATCTCTGTTTACCCCCCCCCCCTTCTCTTTCCCGCCCCTCTCCCCCTCCTCTTTCCCCTCCTCTTTCCCCTCCTCTTTCCCGCCCCTCTCCCCCTCCTCTTTCCCGCCCCTCTCCCCCCTCCCCTCTCCCCACCCCTCTCCCCCTCCCCTCTCCCCACCCCTCCCCTTCTCTCCCCACCCCTCCCCTTCTCTCCCCACCCCTCCCCTTCTCTCCCCACCCCCTTCTCTCCCCACCCCCTTCTCTCCCCAACCTCTCTCCTCTCCCCACCCCTCCCCCTCTCTCCCCACTCCTCCCCTCCCCTCCCCACCCCTCCCCCTCTCTCCCCACCCCTCCCCCTCCCCACCCCTCCCCCTCTCTCCCAGCCCTCCCCCTCTCTCCCCACCCCTCCCCTCCCCTTCCCTCCCCTCCCCACCCCTTCTCTCTTCCTGTCCCTCTCTTTTCCCACCATGTCTGTTTTCCCCATTTTTCTGTCTCTCATCCTTCATTTTTTTTTTCTTGACCCTGGTATGTTTTTCTTAATGAGGTTAATAACCTTTTCATCAAAGAGGCAGAGCGGAGCGGAGGAGATGATTCGACTTGCAGCTGCTGTTCCTATGTTTCACATCGCTTTGTTTACCCCCCCCCCCCCCACCCCAATTTGTAAATGTCGCCAAACAAATTGCCACTACATCATGGTTAAGGATTTGTGATTTGTTGTCTTTTCTAAGCTAAATGTGTGTTCTCCGTTAAAGACCCTCAATTCCTTGCTTCCACGCTCGTTAAGGGAGAAGGAAATATTGTTCAGATGAAAATCATGAGGGTTCTAGAACTGTGGTTTGAATAATCAGGTGGAAATTACCCATGTAGATGAGGAATAGATACGAAGAAAAAAAGGGGGAACATACATGTAGATAATGGTATTCATCATTAGTAGATCGATTGTGATTTTTTTCTGTTTTAGTAAAGTATCAAGTAGTACTACTATCAACCATCAATGTAAACAAAAGTATCAATCTTTTTTTAATAGACTTAGGGCGGACAGTAAACACTGTCCTCCTGATCACGAAGAGTTATCTATCTCTCTTTCGCTTTTGTTGCGGTTTGATGTTTCAAAAGATGAGAGGAAGTTGGTAACGAATAAACAACCAAACATGTTTTGTATCGTCCATGTCATGATTGTGGTTCAGGCTTATTACTTTTGCATGTCACTATTAGAAAGGCCAATAGAAACTGTAAAAAGATATGTTTTGTATTGAAAATAGCTTGGGGTTGGAGGAAATTCGATTGAGGTTTTTGTGAGTTGTTAAGTGATTTGAATGATATCTGGATGAACTTAACAGGAAACATAATGTCATTTATACAATGTGTTTTTGTAATGTAGTGGTGCAGCTCTAGCCCTATATTGTGAGTTACTGACAGCCTTCTTCCTGCATGGACTACAATATAATACCTCTCTGCTCTTAAGCAAGGAAGTATTTGAAAATACCCCCTCCCTAATAAAAAGAGAAATTGATAAATTGTTTCATATACGTTTGGATGTATCAAATATGGTGTCATGTTAACTTTTGTCCTTTCTTAAGAAGTTTTTTAAAGAGAATTCTTACAAGGAGATGTTCCGTTATTGGTCTGATCAAGGAGAGGGAGAGGGAGATGGAATGGGGGAGGGGGGAGGTTGGCCACAAGCAAAGATTCTTCGACCTTGAGGTGTACCATGATCTTGGTTGTTGTCACTGCGGTGACAGAACTGTTTCGAACAGTGTCATCCTCACCTGTCTCTCCTTGGTAAAACTTGCCAAGATGTTTTTTTTCTTCAATTTTTTTTCTCCCTGGTATGTTTCAGAAAAAAGAGACCAAGCGATTAAGGGAGAATTTTTTTTGAGGGCAATATCATGGGGAGGTCCTGGGGTAAGCGTATTTTTCTTGGAAAACTGGAGTATGTCACTGCGATTCAACCCCCCCCCCCCCCCTCCTCCCTGCAAAGTGCAACTTGAGGTTGAGTAAGGAGTGGGCTACAGTAGGAGGCAGAAAAGTGACTCATGTTAAGGGGCAGCATGCCATAGTGTGATATTGGACAGAGACAGAAATATTGTAGTCGACTAGAGAGTCAGGGGGAGGAATGTTTCTGAATTATTGCCAAGTAATTTTTTTTGCAATAAATCGATCATTATCACCTTTAATAAAACATAAATCCAGGCTACTTGTTTTTAAGAACAAAGTACACAGTGATTTTTTTATATTCACATGAATTTTTAAAAAGTAGAATGAAGACAGACGTTTTTTTTTAACGATGTACATTGGCTTTCATACAAATATTAAGCTTGTCTTCTGAAAATAATCATGCCAATATCAGAAAAAATGTGTACTGGTTCAAAGAGAGGGTGAAAGGAGGCAAAATACTTGAAATTGAGTTTGTTTTTAAATGCTTGAAAGTTTAGTAACGATATTTCTGCATAACATGATTATAATTTAATTAAATCATAACCGATATCTTATGATATGATGAACGTTTAATATTTAACATGTCTAAAAAAGCAAAAAAAGGTTTCATGAATTTGTTTACAAATTGATAGCAGACCATTTTATATAGTCATTATTTTCAAGGGGGGGGGGGGGGTTGTGAATTAATAGAGCCTGGAAAGGGGCATTGTTTGAATCAACTGTTAACCATTTGACCCCTGAATCCATTTTCTTTTGTAACTTTTGCCAAAAGATAGAACAGAGCAAGAGATGGGTTCTGACTCTTGTATGACCTTTTCTCAAAAGCAACAAATCCATCCGGGAGGCATTCATATTTTGCCTGCCATTCACAAAACTATTCATAGCACTGTCTGACTGAAGCTTAACAATGTATTAGTCTGTAGTAGTCTGGACCAGATATTTCGGGATCTACTTTGTCTAGTTGGGGCTCTGTCAGGCACATTTATGCTCCATTGATCAAATTTGCTGAGAAAAGTTCAGAAAGTTGAATTGCAAATGGAGTAGTAATAGATCTGAACTACATGTAGTATTCACATCGGGACAGTAAGCTTCATGAATAATCCATTTAGTAGTTACTTTGCTGCTAAATCTTTGGTTTTCCTGCTATCATATCTAAAGTAGTTTTGGCTTAGAATAGCTACATGTAGCTGTATCGTAAAGTAAGGATATATATACATAACTTCAGCTCTCTTTTCTCTTTTCCACACCCATGCTACTTCATATAGATTACCATCTATTTCCATAATCTTTTAAAGGGATTGGGTAACTTTGTCTCAGGTTCAGAAACCTTTAGGTCAGTCAGGAACCTCACGACTTTTACAAGCCGATCACCTGTCTGATTATCAAGATATTTATGATTGGAAATCAAAATTAGTGGGGGAAATGAGTATGGTAAAACCGGTCACTCAAGATTTTTACTTTTTGAGGCACTTCGTGATCATTTTGAAGGGCAATTTTTTTAGGGCTTCAATATTACACTACCATATCACAGACACTGATAACACGTAGGGCCATGCATCTCAGATTTAACATTGTTAAATGATGCCTTTAAGCTATTTCTAGCTGGTAATACATGTTTTCCTTCTTCTATTCGTTATCCTTCTTTATGAATTCTTCATGCTTTAATCTGTTATCAGCCTGGTGGGACTGTCCTTTCATCAATGTCATTATGCCAGCCCATTAAGGGCGACCTCTGCAAAAGACTTCAACTGCCTATCTTCACTTCAGGAGAACTCTGAAAGGTCTGAGGGCCATGTCTGTGTTATGTCTGCACTGGATGGACACGTAGGCCCAAAAGAAACAGCAACCAGGAATTAAAACTCCCCCATTTGAAAGGGCACTTAACCCTCATTCAGACAAATAAATTATTTGACGTTTTATGAACTAACTTCTTGTCTTCTGAAGGTTGTATTTCAAAAGTCATAATCGAGGCATGGTAATTGTTTCTATACACTTTTGGAGGTACATGTATCATATGTAGCTTTACGCCCTACCAAATTGTGGTAAATTCAGTTTAATTATATTCAAAATTATTGAGCTTAAATGTTTCACCATCTTGCGTGGTATTTATGAATTCATGTGTGCATATGATGTGCATAAGATACATGCAAAGACAGTGGAAAATGGTGAAATAAGGGGTATGGTGATAAACAATGCAATATCCAAGGGGTATAATCTTTGACTGTTTTTTGTACAAAAATCCTCAAAATAGATATTGTGCTGAAATTATTTTGAGATAAATATGAAGAAGAAAACAAGCTAAAATATGTGAATCATGATACAGTGTACATTATTAACATTAATGGAGGAGCATGTCTAGCTTACTTTACCATTATATCTTTTTTCAAATCAGTAAACACAGAAATTAAAAGGAAAATATTCTGACTCTTATGATTTTTTCACAAGAAAAAATTAGAATAAAAATATTGATTTAGGGGAAAAGAGTGAGTATGTTATGTGAGAGAGTGGGCGAGGGAGAGAGTGAGGGAGGGGAGGAGAGGAGAATTAAGATCTATGAAACGATTGACAAAATTGAAGGAGGAGACAAAATTCCATTATTAGATTGTGGGTAGGGATGGGCACTGCAAATTAAAATATCTCTCAATATTGGACACACTTTCTCTCTCTCTCTCTCTCTCTCTCTCTCTCTCTCTCTCTCTCTCTCTTCATCTTGTCCTTCGTGCCTCGAAAGATCTCATTTACACTGACCTTGCATGAGGCCGAATGCATTGAGTGACCATCAAGCCAGGACATTTAGTATCTCCTTATTTTCTTTTCTCTTTACTCTGGCTTTGTCTGGCGGTCAGTCTGTGTTATGTCTGGCCGTAATGGTGTGGTCAGACTCCCTCGGGACAACGTGAGCTGAGAGAGAGAGAGAGAGAGAAAGGTCAGTTGAGGCCTGTCGAGGGAAGCCGAAAGCCTGTGGTCCTGCTTGTAGCCGCGCTTTGTGCTGTGGTGCTGTTTTTTTATTAAAGTGAGCGAGGAAAAACTGGCCAGCTTACTCACCGAGAATTATGACAGTTGCTGACCCTCATGTCTCATTTTGTAGGCAGTTGTACCCAAGTCGCACCAAAACTAGTACAGATAGAACAAAACTTTATATTTAACCCCCCCCCCCCCCTCCTTTTACCCTCACCCATACCACAAAATAGGTCATCTGCAGACAGTTTTGAGTCACAATGATGGCATAAGTAAAGGGTTTACTATGTTGGTCAAAAGGCATCATAAGGGTCTGAACTGTCCAATCTGTAGACTACGTGTACATAGGCTGTGTAATCTTGAGTTGAATCATTTTCAAGCTGGTTCGAGTCATAATGAATTAGGATAAATATCAAGTGTATAGGCCGTGCCTGCAGACCTTATTTTGTAGAGCATGAAATCTTTGTTTTTCGTCACACAATATTCAAATTGTCTGTCAATATTGTCAATGGAGAAGACATGAAATTCCAATAATGTATGTCCTCCCAATTCTTGAAAATACGAAACAGGAAACCATGCATTGCATAATCCCGTTCATTTTTACCCCGTCCTCGCACAATGAGGTCTGCAAATCAAGACTAGGTGTCCTAGATGTATTGGTCAGACCAGGGATGTGATAGTACAGCTTGCATGGTCAGACAGCTTGACCTGCAAGCAGATTTGTGCATATCATTGATCCAAGTGCCAGACGGATTGGTCAGGTATTAGCATTATTTGTTGGTGACACACACCCAAGCACGCATACATACGCTTACCATAGAGTCAGTGAATATGTGTCAGACAGTATAAATCCAACCTGCATTCCCTATAGCATTGAAGACAAGGTGTAATACTTTTATTACCTCGATTGTGTCACACTGTCTGGAAAATTAAAGAAAGATTGTGATTAATTACAAAAGGAGAGACCTGTATGTGAAAAGCGATTCATAATTTATATAGATCAAGCAAATGGAGAACTTGTTTTTCACTTGCAATCTAAACTCTCCACTTTATTACCTCGATTATGTCACACTGTCTGGAAAATAACAGAAAGATCGTGATTAATTGAGAAGGAAAGACTTATACCTGTATGTGAACAAGGATTCATAATTTATATAGATCAAGCAAATGGAGATTTTCTTGCAACCTAAACTCTACACTTTATTACCTCGATTATGTCACACTGTCTGGATAATAACAGAAAGATTGTGATTAATTGATAAGGGGAGACGTAATATGTATGTCAAAACCGATTCATAATTTATATAGATCAAGCAAATGGAGATTTTCTTGCAACCTAAACTCTACAGACTACAAGTATTATAAAGCAAGAATGCCAATTTTAGTAGAATAGTCCACTATTGATAACGATTATCCTAATGTATGTGTGCATGGTTAAGAGAAAGTCATCGGCCTACTCCATCTTGCTTTTCAATTCCAATTTGTATACATCTTATTGAAATTCAATCGGTTACTTTTCTTTTTTGAAAAAAATTGGTAGGCCTTAGGTTTTTGTGGCTTTTTCATTTTTGTATTTTTTATCACATTTCCTTTTAGAAGAAAATATGTAGGCCTATATTTTTAATTGATTAATCATTTTTAGGTCCTTAAGAAAAACCTGGTAAGCCAGACTAGGTGAATGATTTTGGTGACCTTTTGAAGGCCATCATGATCAGGTCTGGGTCATGCTGTGGTCAAGGTGAGCTATCAAGTTCTCTCAAAATGTGTGGCAAAGTGGGTTTAAAGACAGATTTGATGAAAGTCATGAGGAATGAATATGAATTTGAGAATAATTGCAGGAGATTGTATGCTAAACAATGTATCCTTTTTAGACTCAGAGGGGTGTATCCAGAAAATCAAAAAAATAGGGGCACAATTTTGTTCTAAATTTCAATCAGGTATACCAATGGGATTTCAAAGGGGATGAGGACTAAGGCCACTTTATGTAGGCTTACTTTATGATGAATGATGGGAGAGAGAGGACGATATGGTCAACAAAAAAAGAGAAAAGAATGAGACAAAGAGAAATGAAAAACCAGGTGAACACTGGACAACGGGTAGAAAAATGAAGCAAAGAGAGAGAAACTTGAGCTTGGTTGAGTGCTGACTTACAGGCAGCTATCAGACCATTCTATCTACCAACCAGAGCAAATGGACTTGACCAGCTCTCATTGTCTGGAGAAAATGGCCCCGAGAGGATACTGATACCCACACAGGCGGGTCAGTTCAGTTCATGGCCAGTCTGGCCAATCTGGACACAGAGAGAGAGGGAGAGAGAGGGGAGTAGCCAACGGCCGGCTGGCTGTCAAGCTCTAATGGTCAGTACAGCCAGTTCCACTGACCAGTCACTCTCTACATGACGTAAACCACAGACGGGCAGCTGCTCTGCACTCGGGACCAGAGACAATCTCTGTGTTAGCTTAGCCTTGCTTGGCGCAACATTGATTTTACTTAAAATATTTCCTATCTAGTATCACAGGAATTCTTTCAGTTGCAGAGTTGTGCCACTTTCCGGGTGAGTGCTGCCTGTATTTGATTTGGCTGTTGTAGTGTGACTGATGCAGTTGTGTTTGATTGATTTTTATGACTGGTATACATCTGCATGTTCGTCACACAAAGGTAGGTAGATCTATGTGTCGGCCTTCATGAAAAACTACATCGGTATGTTGTTACTTAGTAGAAGGGCAAGGTGAGCTACCTGGTATTCAATATATTGGTATTCAGAATACTCCAAGATTTCCTTTGATAACTCCTCTTTGAATTTTCAAATTGTCAAATTCAGTCACGACTTGATTTGTGATAAAAGTTTGACTAAGACCATCATTCATCACCATTATATTCATCGCCCTATAGACTATCCATTCACCAACATCGTCCTGTGGTTGTACCCTCCCTCTTAATCATTGGTTTCACCACCTCTGTTCGGTACTGAAACCATTGGCGTGACGAATAATGACATGAAACTTCAGGCTAGACCAGACTCTGTAATAACTATGTTTATAGACCGAAAACCAAAAAATAATAATGATGCATGACTCATTTCACACTGTCCAAGTTTATCAAAGTATGCCGACCAGCTAAAACTAGGTAAGGCAAAGGAGAGAGATAAAGAAAGAAAGAGATAGAGAGAGAGAGATACAGAACGGAATAGAGAGAGAGAGGAATGAAGAAAGGATTAGAGAGAGAGGGAGAGAGATAAGAAAGGAATAGAGAGAGAGAGAGAGATAAAGAAAGGAATAGAGAGAGAGAGAGAGAGCGGTGAGAAAAAAAGTTTGGTGTATCCATCTGTCTCGTCTGAACACCACTCAGGTGCTTGGGTTTCAGCCCATTGAGCAGACAGACACGTCGCAGTAATTGATTTTTCTCTCCCCGTCATTGCGCAAGATACCCCTGGTGTCATTTTTAGAGTCATAAAAATGATAATCACTCAGGTTTTTGTCTCGGCCCCCCCCCCCCTTCCAGGGAGTGTCAAAAACTCTCCACACTGAAATCCTACTGTACAGCTTTGTACAGGGAATTCCCTTCAGCAGGCAATGGTAGGGTTAATGCTTTAGGGAGGACTCGTGCAGATGTGTTTAGTCCCAGCTCACACAGCCATGTCGCATAGTGTGATAAGCATCAATTATCTTGTCATCCTTTGAATGGAAACTTCAATTTCAAAATTAATCATCTCCTTTTTTCCCCCTTCATGTTTAAACATGTCCTATTCCAAGCGCATCACTGTTCAGGGAATGCCTATCACCCATCAATCCTTCTCTTTATTACGTACGAGTCTTTGGAAGGAAATAAGACCGCATTGGTTGATGGAATCTCACCAGAGAAACAGATTTCTTGTTGGGTTTTTAAAAAAAAATACTTTAAAAGATGAAAGAAGAAAGCAAAAGAACTTGATTTCTCGTAATAGACATATGAACTTGATCTAAAGAGGGTCAGCCATTTGAGACACACCCTAACAATCTCCAAACAATTTAATTCTGAAGAGATACAGGACACCCCGGCCTTTCCGCACTTTTCCTTCAATTCGGTCATTGATTCTGAGAGAACGCAGTTATCAAATGATAAATCACCTTTGATGCAACGATCATTCGTTGTTATCAAACTTCATGGGAAGTGAGCCGTCATTAGTGTTCAGAAAATGGTACAAGTGATGCCGTAGTATTGGCAGATTTATGGTTCATGATGACAGAGTGTGATGTAAATGGGGTACATGGTCTGTCGGATGGCAAAAGGACGTTGACTCTCTGGAAAGAGAATGGAGATAGTACAGGTGGTAACGCTCTTCTAGCTCTCATTGCAGATGATAGAATGAGGGATGAGCAATATTTTGATAGAAAATGGAATAGGAGGTGGCCACTAACCTACATGCCCTTGATACAGGAGTTTAAAGCCTCGGTCACAAATGCCATTATGAACTGCTACGAACGCCGTACGAATGATTTTCAGACGATGGAAATTCGAAAGACAATGGAAAAACGGATATTCGTACGAAATGATCGTTCGTACGAACCTTTGTGAACGTAGCATAAAACAAATCCACACTACCATGTGATAAGTTGTCAAAGACCAAACTGGATTTGTTTTATTTTCCATGTAAGTGGCACATGAACCTATATTGTGGTACCCTCATGCGTAGGTTGTGGACATCATCTGATATGAACATTGTCGCACTATGCATGAAGCCTGTATTGGATAGTGATTGAAAGGGGGCTGTTTCTATATTCCTTTAACCACCTCAGGTTCGGTTGGGGAAGCTGAAAAATCCTCCAGTTCTGTTTTTATGGCTCGAAAGACAACCAATATACATATATATACACATTGTGCAATCCTCTGCATATATGACCATTCAGAGCAAACATTTTGCAGTTGTCTATTGTCTGTCTGGCTGGCAAGTTAAAGGAAGAAACGTTTTGAGCAAAGAGCCCCCTCCTCCTCCTCCCTCACCTCCCTGGTTGGTTGAGCCAGCCAGACGGGAGCTAAACAAACTGATCGGTGTAACCAGCTCAGACTGCCGGCTAACTCCGCAGTGTCAACTGTTGACATTTTCTGAATAGCCCGTCACATTCTTGAATGATTACCTAGCACTGTCTATCCAGACTGTCATTCAACTTTGCTTTCTTCATTCACTTGCACGTTTCTGAACCTCGTCTTTGATTTCATCATCCTCCATCCTTCTCTCTGTTTTCTGTCTGTCACGTCTCTTCACATTTCTTCCTTTCTCTCCCTCAGTATTCGGCTGTGATATCTCTTTTATTATTTTTTTTTTAATTCAATCGTGCAAAGGCCCCCCACCCCAACAAACACCCTTTTTTTAACCCGGTAAATCATTTGCCAGTTGTGGTTGTCTGTATGATAACACCTTAATTATTTCCCAACTTTTCTGTAGATGAGATAAACCTTATGGCCCGAATTCACAAAGGAGGTTTGTCGACAAACCTTGGTTTTCGTACGTCATAATGACGCATTTTACGCGTTTTTTTACAAACCTGGTTTGTAAAGAACAAAAGGTTTGGCGAAACAAAAGGAGGTTTGAGCTCAAACCTTGGTCTGAGCTCAAACCTTGCTTTGTGAATTCGGGCCAGTATCTCCTCCCGCCCCTCTTCCCCTCTCCCCCCCCCCCTCTCACTCCCCTTCTCTTCCCCCCTCTCACTCCCCTTCTCTTCCCCCCCCCCTCTCTCTCCCCTCTCTCTCCCCCTCTCTATTTTCCCCTCTCTCTCTCCCCTCTCTCCCCCCTTCTCTCCCCCCTTCCCCCCTCTCCCCCTCTCTCCCCCTCTCTCCCCCCTCTCTCTTTTCCCCCCTCTCTTCCCCCCTCTCTCTCTCCCCCCTCTCTCTCTCTCACCTGCACACGGTGACACCTCGGCCTCTATTTACATCCCAACATCTATCTGCCCTACATATTGCGTAGTCATATCAGTATTTTGTTCCTCCTGCACCGTTCTCAATACTTCGTTTTTCTTTTGATATCTTTCAGTCGGGTATAATGACAGGCATGAACTCCTCCAACTATTCAGGTCACATAACCAAAGCTGCCCCTCTATATCTAATCTAGTCAGGTGTGGGGCAAGACCCTATTTAGCGGAAGAACAATCAACTCTCTCTCTCTCTTTATTTTAACATTCATGTAGCAGCTGCCATGACGTATGAACCCCATAGATTTGTTTTAGCAGGAATTTTATCATATCGTATTTTCATTCAGTGGAGAAATCTAGAGTTGTGTGGGCAGAGAGGTGCACCTACTACCTACACCAAGTCTTCGGATACGAAGGCGGACATTATCCAATTCTGTAGAGATAGAAACTTTAAGGAGTTTCAAGTGCTATGAGGAAAATCATCCTTTCTGAATATTGCCAATAGTCCAGATTTGCAAAAGACTGATGCCTCAAAATAATAAGCTTATATGGCTTAACTTTCTTTAATTCATGAGAATTCCATATCACAATTTTCCAGGTTTGATAATGATCTGTACATTTGATCGTTACTTTTGTTGTATCGAGTTGTGTGATTCGTACAGAATGAATCTCTCACATAACACTCTGCACATATGGTTTATAAGTGCCGACAAAGGGAAATGAAAATCGGCATTTGCATAATGAATCTATTAAATGATTTTTTTTAATAGAATTTAATTCTAGGAATGCCAAGGTCAAGGATTCTAACAGGTGTTCAGTTCATAATTTGAAGGTCATCACGTACCAAAACCGGATCTCTGCACATAAACATGTTAGGACTGTCTTCATCAGTCCGCAGTTGCAATTAGCTGACTTATTTGGTCGAGAAGATATCCCAAGAAATGTTGGTCTTGATTCCAAATAACCCGCTATTTGGGAAATAGCGGGCTATTTTGCGCCCATCTTCATCTAGTTTGTGATGACCATATTGGTCTGGTGAAGACACAATTTCGAGCTTCGGGAAAATAGCCCGAGTCTGAAAATAGCTTGTTATTTTGCAATTTCTGTCTGATGAAGACAGGCCTATAGATTGTTAAAATATGAATTCATACCAGCTAAATACACACTCCAAGGACATCATTTATGTTCATGATTGGCAAAGATATATGTTATTTATATTTTTTTCTTTAAAGTAATTAATAATTTCAATTTTGAGTAAAGACGATATGTGCCGACGATATGTGCCTCTTTGAAGTTTCTAGGTCTACATGTGTATCTATCTCAAGATAAACTTCTCAGACTGCCTTTAACAACTACATGTACGTTTTTTTTAATCCCCCCCCACCCCCTCTCTCTTTCTCTCTCTCTTTCTCTCTCTCTATATCTATCTTTTCATAAACATTTTTTGTTTAAATGAAAGACGACTCTAGTATCCTAGTTTACTATGTTATTGTCTAGCAGTGTTTGTTATTATTATGTTATTTTTAGAAGTAGAATCAATATACTTGTATCTCGTACGTCAACGAGAGTTGTATGAAAAGTAAGGAAACGGGTAAAACTTTCCTCAGCTAATTAGTTTCTTAAAGGCTGAATGCTGTTGCAATTAGCGGCATATATGTCTGCCCCCCCTAATTATCTGTAGTCATACATGAACACCACAGCAATTTCAAATGATCACCTTTTAAAGGTATGATGCTGTTTCTTTCTTTAGAAACCAAATAATTAACCATTTGCGAGGTTAATGAGTCATCCCACAACCAAAAAAACTGTCTGCCTTCCATGTCTCTTTTTTTCTTCAATTTTTATTTTCTTCTTCTTTCCCTGATGTATTTTAATGTGCTATATACATGTAGCTGCATTGAGGGCCAGCCATTCCGATAGGCTTTTCATCACCGAGCGAGTCCACCTTTTTAATGAAACGTATAACCTCCAGACATCATTGAGACGAACCTTCGCAAGCCCTCTTAATCACCGGGGATTTTAACGAAGCAGGAAGACAAAAGCCTCGCTAAACAAAAGGACACAGAACAGGCAGGGATAAATTATTGTGACCACAAAAGTATGACAGAGAGAAAGTAGGTAAGGGGAGGGGGCTGGCCGCGTGGGGGCAGGTTTTTTTTAAACACACCCCTTCCCCCTCCCCCATGTTTGTTCTTGTTGCTTAGTAATGTGGTGTACATGTATGTTATTTGGCTGAATTTCTTAGCTTAATCATGATAGTGTGCATTTATTTTCTTCTTGTCGTATTCATGCCTATGATATTTAGAAGATTTCCTTGAATAACAGAATGATCATCCTCCTTTATACAGTATCTCTACATTTTGTGCAGTTTAAAGTCTTCGTCCATACCAGATTTTGAAAAGAATAATAATCGGTGACTAAAACGACAGTGAGTTATTGGAAAAGTACATATTGAATATGATGTGGTGTTGCCTTTGACAAGTAAACTATCATCTAACTTTGTGCATTGAAATGCATACTGCTCTCTACGGAAATATATCAAGTGATATGAAATAAGATTTTTTTTTTCCCCCTTCCACTAGATTATGTAAATAAAGGTCTTCAGTTAGCAGTCAACCGTTTAATTTGCCTTTTGAATTGAAATTGCCACATCACTGTATGTTTTGGCAGTGAATCTTCTGTTTACTTTCATGTCATGTATGGATTTGATATCATGCACTCAAAGGATAGTTTTATTTGTTCAGAGATCAAAGGGCATTAACTCCGTCTCGAAATACACAATTTAACGAGTTTATGGATTCTTCTTGTGTTTTAGAGATATATTACCAATAAACGATTGCTGATTTCAATAATTCAAGGTGCTCTATAAAGACTAAAGGGTCTTATCAAACAAAAGCATCCAGCGTATGGTCACCGAGTGACAATGGATGTAACGGCGCCTGCGGAATCATAGCGAGACGTACTTCATGAGAATGCGTACTTCATCACGATTGCAGATCTTTAACAAGGCAAACTTCATTGTATAAGAAGGTTATCAGAATGTTGATCTATGGTGTATGGATGATTGATTCGGGGAATCAAGGTCTACATATATCCATGTTGTATTAATGCTTCGGTAGGTACTGAATGGCTGGGAAAGTAGGTTGGGTTGTCTTCCTGCTGAGCTCTTGTATGCGTTCCGTCCACGCTACCATATCAACACGGGCAAAGCAATATGTTTCTGACAGTTTCCTACGCCCTGCCCACAGTTGCGTATAGAATCGTAAAAGATCAGGTCGTTGCACGGAGTTGAAATTGGCTCAGCACGCTGCAATGTGTCGTTGCACATTATTCATGAAGAATGAGAGAGGTTTAAAATCAAACTCTGTAGAAAACATGTCCGTTTTGGATTGCGATAATATAGTGAATGCTGAAGATGTGAGTATCTGGTGCTTGATTGCCGGGTACATCTTACTTTTAACTGATTAAAATTTGTATCTCCATGTTGTGCGTGTGTGTTGCAACCTCTGTTCTACTCATTTCTTGTCAATTCTTGTTAATTTATGCTTTCAAATTTGTTGATCAGCTTAAATGTTTTGGTTCTGTGCAAGGCAACCAAAAGAAGAGTCAACTAAATATGTTTTCCGGGATTCAGAAGTGTGTAAGCTTTATCCGTCACGTTCTGCTTTCATCCTTCGCACTCCTTTGACGAGTAGAAATGACTGACAAAACAATCCCATTCAACGGTTCCTTTAATGTTGGGTTGCTAACATCGCGACCTAGATTCATGACACATTGCCCTCCATTCCCCCCCCCCCCCCTATTCAAATTAGATCACAACATCATTAAATCATGATGGGAATGGTTTGATGTTTTGTAAATCAATCTCTTTGTAAATGGGCATGGCACATTGGGAGAGGGGGGGGGGGGTTGCGGTGAGGTGAGGTTTACACTAGTAAATAATGGATTTACCTGTGGGGGGGGGGGGAAGAGTATGTTATTCTTAGAATTTATAAAAGTGAAGTAATCAGGGGCTGGGAATATAGTTACCACCGAGGTAATGAGGATTGCTTTATCAAAGGGTTTGCTAGCAAAATATGCCAATTGCCTCACTGTACACTTTGAAATTGTAGAAAGCATATTATATATTAATTTTTTATTTTTTTTAAAAACTTTACTTAGACATAGATGATACATGCACTAGATCACATTGAGAAGGCCTGAATGATTTGTCAAGGTCATTACCTGCCCTCAAAATGACTCTAAATTACTATAGCAATCACAGGCTTAGCATCGGGAATCCTAAGCCTAAGGCATCTAGAAAAGGGTTAAGATTTCGTCTTCTGTCATCCCGGCCGGGGTGATCCTGGGGAAAAACAACGAGACGAGATGCTAAAAGATGCATGTTGAGAGAGTTGAGATTGAGCAAGTCCAAATGACTCTGCAAGTGATAAGTTGCGTCCTTGACTTTTGGTTATAGTGTGAAGTCTCCCTAGTGGTAGGCAGGCTACGCTGGGCTTGTACAGTGTAAAACTAGATTCGTAGTCGTAGTCGTAATGTGAATTCAGTGCTTTTGTTGTGGGTTGGCCATTATTGAATAATGAGGAAGTGCAGTAACCAGACTCAGAAAGATGAAACAGAAGAGAGAGAGAGAGAAGGAGAGAGAGAGAGGGAGAGAGAAGGAGAGAGAGAGAATGAGAGAGAGGGAGAGATAAACAGACAAGAGTCACAGAGATAAAGAGAATGAGAATGTTTGTGTGGAAAAAGGTTTGTTTACCAGGTCACAAGCAGAAGAAAAGTGCAGGTATATTTTTTGAATACCTTTTAGTTGGCGTGTGATGTACCGATAGAGATAGAGATATTAATACGAGGAAATCTTCAATGAGATTAACGATGTTATGGCAACAGGATGTAGAACTAGGATGACAATTAGAAACAAAAACAGATAGAGTATATAAGCTCATACAATTGCAGAGCAAACTTTGTGTACTAGAATGGCTCTTTCAACACTACTAATTAATTCTTTGAAATATCTTTAGCTATCTGTAGCTATCTGTAGATACTAAGAAATACTTTTCAATTTAACATTAATAATGATGTTAGATTAGAATATGTTGTCACTTGTGTATGGTTGCGCTAAGCTGCAGCGAGAATGCCAGTGAAACCATGAATGATGACATTTTTGTTGGATGGATGTTTTCATTTTCTGTCTGAAAGAGACAAAAAGGAGGCTTACCAGTTAATTAATACATTCAATCTTGTTCCTCCTCTCAATGTAACATTTTACTTTCGATTCATGATGCATGGCCTAGCGCTTGTAGTGCATGAAGGGATATCTAGTCCCACTCACTGGTTTGCATGTCGGTGAAGTGAAACAGATTGTGCATTGAGAATGCCTTTTCTGATAGATTGGTTGTGTTTAGTCAGGATATGAGTGGGACAGCATACTTCCCTCTCAGACAGAATGGTCTGGGATCAATCCTGATAGATCACCAAACTTTCTTTCAGTCTTTTTTCCATTTCTTCCTTTCCCCCTCCTTTTTTCATGTTTTCTTTTCTCTATTTCTATGTTTTCCCTCCTTTTCTCTTTTTGTGTCTCCTCCTTCCATGTCCTCCTTATATCTCATATTTGTATACATGTAGGTCTGTTTGCTCTTTCTCATATTCATTTTTTTCTTCTGTCTCCTACATTCCTATCTCTGTTCTCTGTTTCTTTTACCTCATGTTTTCCCTCGTGTCTTTCTTTCCCCTCTCTTCTGTCTCCTTCTTACCTTCTTTTTCCTTTTCTTTTCACTATTTCCACTTTTTTATTTGTATCTTTCCCTCACATGACCATTCTTTTTCTACCTCTGTCTTATCCAGGCCCTCTTTTTTAACGGTTCTATTTAGGGTTTATTAAAGGCTGTTCATTTCTAATTTGAAGAAAGTAACAACTGCTGGTTGTAATTATCCTTGAATGTCTTCTTGATTTATAGACTTGACCCCAGTTTTGGGTATTCTTTTAATTTGTCTGTAATAATCTGTATTTAGTACTTTCACCTCAGCAATAAAGTATTCTGAATGGAAATGCTAGGTTTTATACAATTCTTCATGCAATATCTACATGCAATATTTGTTGTTTTGGGTGTTTTTTTTAATAAAAGAATCAGTAGCTGACAATGATTTGAGATCTTCAGTGGTAAGGGCTTTATAAGCACCATTTTCATTATTATCATTATTATTAAGTTTGTGGGAGAAGAAGTTGCGATGATAAACTTACTTTACGAGACTGTTGGTAAGTCACGTAGCTATCTAATCTTCTCAAAACAAACTCAAGTAGTAGTAATCATGTTATATGGGCTGCCTTGTAAGTTACATCATTTGCCTTCGCTCTATGCCATATCCATGCTAACTATAGTATCAGTTTAATGTCCAGGATTTATAGGCAGAGATGGAGCATGTATACAGAGCCAAGCAACAAACAAGGCTAGGCAAGCAAACATCATTCGCAAGGCCGGCAATAACGTGTGAGGGCAGCTATCATTTTCTTTCACGGGGCACCCCGATCACCCGGCATCGCTGCAAAATCAATTTTGCACCGGCACCCGTATATTTTCATCGCGAGCCGACATGCCAATAGGCCATTTTGGTTACGCGTTGCTTATTAGCGTAGGGATTATTAACGCTGCATCCTCCTTCTTCCTTCAGTGTTGCTGCTGTCATTGAAGTCAGAAGCGCTAGACTGGGTTTTTCTATAAATAATCAAACCGTCCGAACGAACGGTTCGATGGTAGGACTAGTTCTGCTGTAATGAAGATGAAGTGAGGTCACTTAATATCAGGGGAAATTCTTGTAACATATTGATTAAAGGACATGGGTAGTCTGAGCAATTTAACAGGTGTAATTGACCCAGTCCTCTTTAATATGTGACTTCAAATGGAGTTTACAAAGCTTCATGTATACTGTACATAAAAGCCAGGCGAATTATGGGGAGCGCCAGGAGTGTCAAGTCTGACAGATATGAGCGCTATACAAGAACCCAATATAATTATTATCAATTATTAAAAAGAGATGTGGAACTTGCACTAATTTGGTTTAGTTTTTGATATTTTCAGATGAGGGCCTGAAATGAAATGAGCTAATTACTCTCTGGTAGAAGTATGGTCCATGAACAAGAATAAAGAATTGAGAGTGAGAAAGCAAATGTAGACAGGGAGGAAGAAGAATCTGTAAGATTTACATCTGATAATTACAGTGCTCAAAACTATATGATGAATATTTAATATGATATATGTAATATAAGTAAAGTAAAGGTTTTATTAATTTTTAAAACACTAATGCACCGTACCTGTCAAATGTACGCTCTTTTATTTTTTTAAATAGCGAATTCTATTATGCTATTCTACTGTATAGAATGTTGTCCAAACCTATTAATGAATGAATTATATTATCCAGATGCTTGTAGAAGAGACC
This sequence comes from Strongylocentrotus purpuratus, assembly GCF_000002235.5. Taxonomy (NCBI): domain Eukaryota; kingdom Metazoa; phylum Echinodermata; class Echinoidea; order Camarodonta; family Strongylocentrotidae; genus Strongylocentrotus; species Strongylocentrotus purpuratus. Next base: position 14,134,355 of record NW_022145614.1, read on the forward strand.
TGTAAATAATAAAGATTTAAATCTGCTTTAGAGTAACTTCTGCTCTGAAGATGGAAGCGTGAACCAATTAGTGTTCTGCTTTGATAATACATTCATGTTTTTTTTTGTTTATTTTACATTCTCTGCTGATGCATAATGCAACCAAAATTTCAGGCCTGAACAATTTTTGTGAATATTAAAATACACTTTGATTGCCTGTTTTAACGTGCCTTTAATGGCCTGCCACGTAGCCGCTACAGGCAGGGGAATTGATAGCATGATTCCTAATAGTTCCTGTTGTCATTTACGGCCAATTAAAATGTCTGACAAGTTGAGGGGACCTTCCCCTTTAGGAGCACAAGAGCGTGTCCGCAAAGAGACACTGCACGTATGCATGCACCACACGACACCTTACCACACCACCACCACTCAGACGAAGTTACCCAGTGTGATAAGGTTGATTAAAGGGAAACGTCAGAGACCGACTATAATACAGTTAGGAAGTCAAGTCTGGCGCAATAGGCAGGTATCGCGATTGACTGCACCGCCAATGGCTATGGGAGAACTCTGATCGGCCAATAAAAATCCGTCAAATGGTATTTGCCGGTAAAGGGCGAGTCACGAGGAGAGAGAGAGAGAGAGAGAGAGAGGGAATGGTTTGGTAATTGGCCGTGTGCTTGTCACGTCTATAGGAAACCCTATAATATGCCAGCGCAGACATAATCACATTTTTGTGGGTGAGGACATTCGTGTACACAATAAAATACAACTCGTCGGAGTTTGACTCTAGCCCCGAGTCTGTCTGAATGACAGTGTGTACTACTACTGTGTGTATGCGTGTGTGTGAGTGTGCGCTGGTGAGAGAGAGAGAGAGAGAGGGGTATTGCGGAAGGCTTAGTGCACAATCTGTCTGAGCGAGAGGCCAGTAGAAATAAAGGAGAGAGAGGGGGAGAGAGGATCGCTGTATATAGGAGTGTACACAGAAGGGAGACGGACGAGTACACATTTAGCAGACAGACATACATAGAGCACAGCAGGGATTGACAATCGTTCGCAGCAGGAGGAGGGTATGTACGTGTGCGGTGAAGGGGTTCAGCTCAGTAGCAGCTAGCTCGGTCGGTCTGGTCTCGCTCACTGCCTTTCTACATACATAGCTTCGTTCTTCCCCTAATGACACAACACATACGCGGCGACGGCAGACATTCTATCGGAGACTGTGATATCTATCTCTACAGTGGTGCTGCTACCTACCCTTGGTTGTCACTGCTGCCATCGCTAGTGCTAGGACTATCACAGACGGACTCTACCACCGCTGCCTTCACCAATAACCCGTGGATCGCTCTGCGACTACCTTCCACGGCCGGGCACATCCACTCATCATCATAGCCGTCTTTGCAATTGTCTCTTCCAGCCATCCCCGGCTTAACGCACAAACTATGTACGTATGTCGCGACGAGTATTGAATATCATGTTCCTGTCTGGTAGCTGCTTTTCCCTTTTTACTGGCCATCAGCCGACATAGGAGATAATGGTGCAATTTGTGTGTAGGATCGCGGTAGGATATAGTGCCTTCTGTGATAATATTTGGAAATCTGTATGATCTACATTTGCTATTCTTGGTTGAAACCTTGTGCCATGAATTCGGCTGGAAATATCTCTAGCAGACGACGGCGTATATATATGTGTGTGCAGCCTGTGTTTCAGGATTGTTATGTCGGGCCCCTCTTTTTCTTTAATTTGCTCGTTTGTTTGGTGGTGCTTCTTCACACGTGCCAGGATATTGTCTAGTTGTTGATTTAATGTCCATACTTGTGGCAGACAAGGTATGTTTCACCCTTTATGTATCAGAATCTTTTTTTCTTCTCTCATTGTAAACGATAGATCGATAGCACCAACTTTGTGCATGATGTAGGTGCCACGAAGCCATGCAAGTTGTTGATTATATGCAACCTTTACAGTACCGCGATATTGGGATTAATTCATTAATTACAAAAAAAAAGTTCAGTCGCAGTTGGGCAGCAAAATATGTAAATTACGCAGGTGGAAGCATTCAAATAGCTGCATTCATCGGGGAAAATAACATGCAGTAGGCATACTGACTTGAAGCATGAAAAACATATTCAGGTAGGAAGGTAGAGTTCCTAGTAAGCCTTGGCTTGACCTGCAGGTTAATTAGATTCAAGTTTGCTTGCTTCAGGCAATAATTCTTAGAAATATTATTAGTTCATATCCAGTCATAATCTTGTTGTTGACATGACTGTCAAGATGTTAAGGGAGACTGGGATAAAGACTAATTAGTCAAGAACCTGAGAAAGAATTAAGAGGTTGGATTATGCCAGACTAATACTGCTGAACTTTATGCTTTGATTTGTTAAAATGCACCGCGGTTGGTTGGCTGGCTTGTGTAGGTACTTGAAATCCAACCCATGATATTATTGTGTCTGGCGAGGAGCGCTCACCCCCATTAGCTCCAGCAGACTTTGTGCATCTTATCAATTAGAGCAAATATTTGGTCTCCAGTCTCTACAATGGCATAAAAGCAGATTAAAAAAAAGAAGGAAAGAAGAAGAAAAAAGCATTTTCAGTCTACTGATGAACTCAATGTCCAGACTGATCTACTTGTGATCTGCAGGCCTAAAATAGCATTAGAACAAAGTCCAGATAGTTATAGATCATTGGAACATTTTTCCCCATTCTCCTTCATTCAGCAGATATGGATTTGAAATAGAAACAAGCGCATGTATAGGGCTTTTACCCCAAAATATCAGTGGGTTGGTGTAAAAATGTAGACCTTCCTGTATGAAGGAAGTCATGTTGTTTCGCGTGTTTACAAAATGATTGATCTCAATCAGAAGCTCGTAAGAAAGTCGTAATTATAGGAGTGTCGTTTATATCGTCGCCGTTTTCACGAAGTGACGGTAGTGAAAAAAAATTGCATTCACTTTGCGTTACGATTTTCCTCACTACCGTTACTTCGTGAAAATAGGGACGATATAAGCAGGGTATTTTCAAAGTAGTGTACAACTATATTTAGATCTTTGAGTGGACCCAGTGGAACATATTATGTGCCAGACATGATATGGGCCTTTGAAACTGGGGCAGTGTAACTGATCATATTTTGTCATAAATAAATGTCGGTGTCATTCTGCAGGTCAACATTTATAATGCCAAGAAGTAAAGGGCCTATAATATATATAAATATATACATTGGATTAATATTCTCTGACATGTTTTTATGATATTCTTCATTTCACCTGCACTTTATGAAGAATAATATTATTAGTTAGTATAGATGATATAGAAACGTAAGTTATATAATAGTAGGTCGTGTCCTGTGTACTATAAAATGCCATGACATTCATGAGAAAGGACACGGTCTGCTAGCTAGCAAACTGATTAGTAGTATAAACAACATTTCTCTCTCTCTCTCTCTCTCTCTCCTCCCCCAACCCCTTTTCCTCCATCCTCTTCTCCTCTCATCTTTCTCTTTTCTTTTCCTCTCCTCCTCTCCGCTCTGCCCTTCTCTCTCCATTGATAGATAGAAAGTTATGTTTGTATCACTCTGTCTTCCTCTCTCTCTCTCTCTCTTCCTCTCTCTCTATCTTCCTCTCTCTCTCTCTCTCTCAGCTCAGACAGACTGGTATGGTATTCACTGCACTAGCGTAGCCAGACAGGGACATATTGTGACCATGAACTGTCTGTGCGTGCATACACAAAACAGTACCATCCCTCTCTCGCTCTCTCTCTCTCTCTCTCTCTCTCTCCCTCTCTTACTCAAACTCTCAGATTTTACCTCTTGTTTATTACACATTCTTAGTTGACTGGTTTTAAACCTGTTTACTTTTGTAGCTGTTAAGTCCGACACTCTCTTTTCTATCTGTTTTTCATGTTCATGTATATATATGTTTAGGCCTACAGTACATGCATCTATCTAACATAATTAGGTGTCACATTCAGTCTTCTGTGCCAATTTACCATTTTTCTAATCTTTTACTCTCCATATACATTGCATTTGCCCAATTTTCACTCTCCCCTCCTCTCTTTCTCACTCTTTCTCTCCCCTCTCTCTCTCTCTCTCTCTCTCTCTCTCTCTCTCTCCCCCCCCCCCCCCTCTCTCTCCCTCTCTCTCTCTCTTTCTGGTTTTTTCCTTCGTCTTTCTATCCTTTTCCTTCCTGTCATGTGACAAACAGAACTGAGTCGATCCATGAATGTTTCTCAATATTGTGGCTTTCATATTTATTGTTGCTTCATATTTATTATACAGTCGTTAATTGTGATATTCCATAGTAGTAGTTCATCTGAAGTTCACCGACACAGTTGAGTTTGGATGGAAGACTATCACACAGCTGCATTGATAGTGTATTATCAAATCAAATTGGGCTAAAACTCAAGTAATAATTTAGCCTTCCAATTCCCATTTTTTAGGCAAGATGATTCTCACTAAATACGGTATTAATTTTTTTTAAATAGAAATGTACACATTTTATCACAGTGACAATTTGCTTCTCTATTTCAAATTATTTTGTTTTGTTTCGATTCTTTGAACCTTATTGAATATTGTTATTGCAACATGTTAATAATGAGCAGTGCATCTCTTACTGCTAGTATTAAAGTAAGACTCATCAATCAAAGTCTGTGTGACTATATTACCTTAGGCCAAATAATGCAGAATAATTAGTAAAAAGTGTTGATTTTGACCAAATTTCCCATTAAAGAGATGTAGTTTTTTTTTCCATCAGTGAACACAAGATGTACTAGTTATCAAAATGTGCACCATGGAGGATAATAACACCTTTTTTTATAGCAACATGTGTACAGAAGGGTGACGTAACACGGTGTAAAAATGCTGGTTACTTCAGACTTCAAGTTCGGAGAAGACAAAGTCCTGCTTACGTGATTGTCTGCATCATATAGTTTTATTGTTTTTATATCAATTACAAACAATCAATAGATTTCCCATTACAGAGGTTTAGTTTTTATACTATCGGTGAACATGACATGTACTAGTAATCAATATGTGTGCACCATGGAGGTTAATAACACACTCAGAAGAATTGCCTAACCATGTGTGAAAATGCTGGTTATTTCAGACTACACGTCACAGAACACAAAGTCCCGCCTACGTGATCGTCTGCATCATATAATTGTATTGTTTTCATATCAAATCAATTACGAACAATCAATAGATGGGCCAAAAGTAGGTTGCATCGAATATAGATTTCAAAAGTTTGCCTCTGAACTGGATGTAGGTCATTGTCTGTATAAAGTACTTGAAGTTCTTGTTATCAAAGAGTGCCTGTAAACTTCAGATTATTCTGGGGTGTACGCATCTGTCTGCATGATTGGGCAAATCAAACAAGCAGAGAAAAAAGATCCCCCCCCCCCCCCCCGTGTTATTCTTTTCAAACATGTTCTTAGAAGCATTAGCGTGCAACAATAAGAGGCTCAAGTACTTCGTTATGTCAAAATATAGATACTTGATGTTCTTATTCGTGATCAACAATATGAGTTGATGCGCGGAGACTTGTTGATAGCTTGCAGACTTATTTCGAAAAATCCCTGCCAGGAAATCTGATATTTTGCACACTAACATCATAGTTGGATAGGTGGGTTAGGTCTGCCAAGTGAATTGTGCACAATGGGAGCCTGTATTGATATCATAATGTTAATCTATGTTAAATGCCTTTTGAGCTTGTCTGTGTCTCTCTCTTCCTCACTCTCTAGACCCAGACAGGCCAGGGTAGTCTTGTCCGTGCAGACTTTTTTTTTCCTTCCCCTTTCGATAATGCATCTCGTGGGTAGAAAAATGCCGTTTGAAGAAAATGTCAAACTGGTTGTATTCAAGTCAAAGACTCATAGTGGAACATTTGTGACATTATTCACCGCTCTTTGTTGGTCGAAATCGGTCGTGCTAGAGTCCTGTGCCATGGCGTAGGCAAGAGAGAATAGTGTCTGGTAAACAAGACAGTTGGAAAGTCAGACAGCTAGGGTTCTCTTCTTACTCGGTTTCGCTTCACAATGATAGTTCCGGGTTGGGATCATATTTTCTTGATTCATAGAAGATCACAGCGGGGAGTACATCATGTTCTTCTACATCCCTTTATGTCCCCTTTGGCTTATCTTTCCTTCTCTTCCCCTCTCTCTCTCTCTCTCTCTCTCTCTCTCTCTCTCTCTCTCTCTCTCTCTCTTTCTCTCTCTATCTCACACTTTCTCTCTCTCCTCTCTTTTCTTTTGTTAGCCCTGCTTAGTTCGAAGTAGAGCCTTTCAAACATCCCTCCTTTCATTCCATTTCGTTGAAACCAGTTTCAGTGACTGATATTAGTCAGAAATGTTATTCGTGAAAGCAGCATTGGTACATTTTCATGATTAGAATATCAAAAGGGTCTCTCCATGCTGTGTAGAAAGTGCATTGAAAAAACAATTTAGGGGGGGGGATTGTAAATTTTGTAATGTATGTGTTGGCCATGTTATTTATATTGTATGTTGTTGGAAGCAGAGGGAGACATATTTTCTCTTTAGTTCGGGGGAGGGTGTGGTTGGGCATTTTGAAGTTGAGGGGTATAGCCCCAAGTTTTATAGAATGATGCATGCTTTGCACTGGGCTTTGACACATGAATTTTAGCCGAACGTAAACATCAATCACGGACGGGCAGACATGTTATGTCTACGGAGGAGCATAAAGTCAATGTTTAATTATGTGAAAACGCACTCCGCAAATGTGGGCACGGGCGTTGGAAGAAATACCACCGGTTCTGCACGTAGAAGAATGAAAATAGCTTAACTGCTGCCAGCATGTTTCCAAGTGGATAGAACGTCTGAAATCTAAACCCAATAATTAGAATATGATTGATGGGTCTGTGTGCCTAACTCGTGCCTAACTGTGTGAATATTTATCAAGGGATTTTCTATGGTGGACTTTGCTTCGGAAGTAAGAACAAAATAATTGAAAAACCCTGGCCGCAAGATTCCTTTTTGAATGGCTGAAGGAAGTGGTTGTAAGCTAAGTTTCAGTTTTCACTTCTACACTCATCTCTGTGTGTTTCTCGAGTAGAAGGTGCTCGTCGTAATGGATATTTTGTCTGGCTATTTTTGTGTCTCGTGACTAAACGTACTTGATAACAATGTAAGAGGATGGCCTTCAATCAAAAAAGGTTGTTTGGGGTTTAGTTTTCAAGAGGTTTCAGGTTTAGATAGCATGTATATCTACACGAGACAAGGGAAGATTTGAGTTTTTCATTTCTTTCACTTTAAGTGCTTCTTATAAAGCACTTTGACTGTGCCCAATTATACCCAAAACTATTAAGGGTTTGAAATGAAGAGGCAATCTTATGACGATCGAGAAGTGGTGAATATAATGATATGTGAGCCATGAAATTGATGTCGCTGATTACATCCAACATGCCTAATTTGGCGACTTTGACACACAGTTTGTCGATAAAACTCACCAGCATTGACTTGCCATAGGCTGTTGTACAAGCACTTCATTGCGTCTGACTTTATGAAGTGCTGTTTGCATTCTGGCATCTGGCGATGAAAACGTGTGGATGGGACTACATGCGAGCGAGTGTGGGGAGCTGTGTTTGTGTGAGCCTTGCTCGTTCATGTGATGTTGAAGCCCAGACATGGACATACATACATGTACGAAACCACAGGGAGACCTCGACTTGATGTAATCTAAACCACATCATTCTTTAATCTCTCTCTCTCTCTCTCTTTCTTGATCTTTCTCTACCTCTCTCTTTCCCTCTCCTCTTTCCCTCTATCTTCCTTTCCCTCTCCCTTTATCTCCCTTTCCCTCCCTCTCTCTCTCTCCCTTTCCCTCCCTCTCTCTCTCTCCCTTTCCCTCCCTCTCTCTCTTTCACCATCTCTCCCTCTGTCAATTTCTATTTCTCTCTCTCTCTATATATATACATGTAACACTCTCTCCATCTTCTCTTTTTTTTCTCTCTCCCTATCTTTATCTCTCTGTATCCCCATTCTCCCCCTTTCTCCCTGCTCTCCCTCTTTCTCTCCCTCTTTCTCCCACCCCCCCCCCCCACTCTCCCCCTCTCAATCTGTCTCTGTCTCCCCCCCCCCCCCCCTCCCTCCCTCCCTCCCCTCCCTCCCTCTCTCTCCCTCTCTCTCCCCTCCCTCTCTCCCTCTCTCTCTCTCTTCAACTCTGTAGTCATGTTTCTTGAACATGACCATCTGGTCTTGGGAGAGCGTTGTCACATGCTGTTAGCTGGAATCTTTCTCTCAGAATCCAAAACTATGATTCATAGTAATGTGGCATTGTCTGCGTCTTAATCCAGTTAAATTCCATCCTCGGTAGACTTTTGCCCTAAAAAACGAGGTATCACGTTCTTCTTTCCAGCCATAGTCGACAGTCTTCATTATTTGATGCATTGGCTTCTATGTTAGTGCATCAGTCATATGAAATGTATGCTCTTATCACATTGTAATGTTGACACATTCGATTAGAGATGCACTTGGTTATGATAAAAAAAGCATCAACAGCAACAACAACAACAATAATAATATCATGTATAATATATGATGCGTAATGCAAATGTTCCTAAGCGCTGTACTATTACATATATTACCCCAGCTTTAACCAAGCTTCTATTTTTCCTACCTGTCGAATTGCAATTTCTAGATATTCTGTCTACTTAGAGCCAGAAGGGCTTTCACTTTAAATGAAATTGCAGTAGTAGTAGTAGTAGTAGTAGTAGTAGTAGATAACGTTAGTGGATAACTTGTTGAACACAAGGCTATTCTGTTGCAAGGTCCTTCAGTTTTCTCAGCAGATGAACTACATTTGTGAGCATTAATTGAATTAATTTCAGTTTCCTCTTTCCTTGAGTTAAATAAATAGCATGTGAAATGTGGCATACCTCTGAATACCGTTTTATTGTTTTACCGAAAAAAGAAGAAGAACAAAGGTTATGCTACGGTCACAAAGGTTTGAACGATAATTTCGTATGAATCTCTGTTTTTCCATTGTCTTCCTGAATATCCATTGTCTGAAAAAAGTTTGTAGCAGTTTGTAATGGCATTTGTGACTGAGGCATTGGCTGAGATATAAATGTAAAAAAACAAAAACCCTAACTATTTCTCTTTTCCTTCATTTTATCTCCTGTTCTCCAGGTGCAAGAGAAGATAGCACTAGTAGTGGTGCGTGGCACATGGAATATTTTGTCTTGGTGGTCCTTGCGCCATTGACTGTCGTGTGCTTGTGCTGTGTCATCATGTTTTACTACCGTCGCAGTAGCCGCCTAGCGTCACACTCGTCCTCCTTACCAACGTCTAGTTACTCCATCACCTCCGACAATCCTCCCGTATCGGTAAGTGTCGTGCGATCTTCTCTTCTACGCAAGAGGAACACTGTCTATACAAATATTGAATGATTCAGAATTCAGTATAACAGAATATATGCACCGTCAAGTTCAGAATTTGTACCCATGCCTTGTTATATTTCACAGAGGTTGAAATATACTGGCTTGAGGGAAACCGAGTTTGGTGGTGAATGTATGTTACATTGCACAAGACATGCATTCAAATTTTGTTATAGAAAATTAAGGGTATTTGTGACCTCGCGTCTCGTCATTTGGGGGAGTCCCCGCCCCTCTCGTTCAGTCTTATGGGTATTATGTGCGCTTTGAAGACGATGCAAACAATGGGTTACGTTCAGGGAAGAGTAAGCTCAGTTTCCCTCACTTTTATATGTGATTTACTGTGCACCCAAAAAATGTAGTTCTCATGTAACATAATGCCAATTGTTCAGTGATGGCTTCTGAGCTAACAGGATGCTGTCCAACAAATGCCCTACTTTATATAAGCATAGAAAATTAGAAATACATCAATCGCGTTAGAAATCCTTGTAATTCATGTTTACACACACACTTGTATTCTCAAAAGCCAATCTTGATGTGCGGTTAGTAAATTAGGATCCCAATACCATATGACTGGAGACTGTTTACTAGTACACCTAGTTAACAACTAAATTATTTGCAATTTAAGTATTTTGAAAATTTAAATTCCTTCTAAAATTACACATTAAAGCTTTCATCTGAAAGTACTAAACAAACGACCTAGACTAATTCAAACTATAAACATTTCATTTATGAGTTAAGAAAAATAACCCCCTCCCCCACCCCCCCCCCTCAAAAAAGACCCCCCCCCCAAAAGAATCAAATTTAAAAGGAGTACTAATGATTTAGTTGTTAACTACATATTTTAGCCAGAGCTTTCTGATGTTTTTTTATGAGACAATTTATTACAACATTCACACAAGCTTTGATAAGGAAATGGGCAGAACATACATGTAGCTACACATTATGTCTAGATCATGTGAACATGAAGAGAATGTCCTCAAATCTCGGCCTAAGGTTGCAAGAACATCTCTCCCTGCATGTGAGATCGTATTGAAAGATAGTGTCCCTCGTTCAGCTCACGCGTTGCACCCCTGCAGTTTGACCGAAGGGGAGAATGAGATCCCCCGTTAGACCAACAACAAAAAATAAACATCAAAGTCAATTTCTTTTTAAATTTTTGATATAGATGCAGGAATGGCTCCAGACCTCCAAGATATTTAATCCAAATGATGCAGTACATTTATGCTGGATTTCCTGGTGTATAAACAAAAGGAGAGATATATAATGCAAGGGGGAATATATTCAAAAGGGCAATGATTTAGAGATCTTCAAAAAATTGGTATCCTTTGAATGGTTAGTTTATTCAGCATAGTCCTGCTACCAACCACACATGCCTTGTGGGTTTGCCCTGGTGTCGAAAGCCCATGAGGCATAATCTACCGTCCGCAGACAATATCATGATCATAAAGAATTCATAGTCTCAATGATCTCTCCCTTTTTGTGTCACAAGCAGGATCCATGTTTCATCCTGATCCTTTGTGCAACGCACCCCCTCTCTCTCATTCTCTCTGGTTGGTTACCCCAGCTCCCCTGGATCCCTGGTGCTGGGGTCAAGAGGTTGGGTCAAGGGTCGGAGTGGGGTACCCTGGAACATTGTCACATTTAATCTGGGGAGAATGTCGAACTCATTAAGGATACAAGCGTTATGAAATATGGCTGGGGATGATAAGCTGGTGCTTGATAGAAAAACAGAACAAAGTGTTGTGGCACTTTCTATTCTCTCGTTCTGATAATCGTACAAGGTGTAGGAAACTGAACGATATGATGCAGGAAAAAACTAGTATGTGGCCAGTTATGATATGGTCAGGCTTGGGGAAAAAGTGGTAGGCAGTTTAGGAGAATTTATTCCATACAATTATTAATATTCGAGCAGCAAAACATTCTACTATCCTCTCTCTCTCTCTCTCTCTTCCCTTTTCCGCCGCTTCTGTTAATTTTGACTCATGTTTTCGCACACATTACAAAAGATGCAATGGTTCTATAGGCACAAGCATAATCCGTGCCCACCTTTTTCACGCCTTTGGAGAGAAAAAATGGCCAGGGGGCTTGTTTGCAATAATTCCCCATTTGACTGACGACATGATCCCTGTCATCCCACTACTAAACACAATGACACTTTTCTTTACTTCAAAAGAAATCAACTTCCAATCGTGAACGAAAGTCTTGGTAATATTCTGAGAAACTTAAATACTATGCATGAGCTGAGACGTTCATGTCTCAACTAGGGCAATTTTGTTTGGTTATAAATTGGCAATCATGGGAAGTGCCTCCCCCAACTAATTATTTGAAATCTAGACCTGATTAGGGCTTAACTCTATTCAAGATGGCCGTTTAGATTTCAGGTAGACACCTGAGATTTTTACATTTGTTCAATGAAAAATGATGTATTGCAGGACCCCCTTACCCTCTGGTATCGTTTAAAGTGCCCCCTTTCTTTCAAAGAAATGTGTGGAAGTTTTCCAAAATGTTAAAGTTTTGAAAAGATTATTTGTGAATGATACTGCTTTTCATTTTTCAAGATAGTTATGGAATGTTTGTCTTTTGTCTCACTGCAGGTAAATCAGTCACCCCTGATAAGCAGCCACAGATTCTCAGCACAGCATCAGCAGGAGAGGCTACGGAAACAACGCGAGATGGTTTGTTCCCACAGCGAGTCGACGGAGAAGTTCCCCACATCAGTATGCCTCCCAGACGAGGACGAACCACCGCACATGCGCGACAACATTAGAATACACCGGGAAGTCATGTCGGAAAACGGCATCAGAGCGCCTCCCAATCGGACTGTATATGACAGCGAGAGGCAAGATTTGATGATACAGTGTCGTAGCAAAACAGAAAACCTTCAACGGCATCCGGTGAGACGGAGTGCGTCGAACGTCTCTCAGTCCAAACGGGGCGGAGGAGGCGGGAGTAGAGGCGGGGTCGGTGGAGGAATTAAAAACGGTGCAACAACGGTGACGACGACGTTACAAGGCGGTGACTTGGAGGCGATCGACAGCGAGACGCGGAGTCCGCTGAATCTAGTTGACTCTGACGCGGAAGGGCCGCCGCCGTACGCGAGCTTGGTCCAGAAAAACAACAATATTATCAATGTGTGTGAGGATAGTACAGTCAGTACATGTAACAGCACAGATGGTCTCCTGCAATCCCAACATCAACAACCATGCACACCACCACCCTCTTGTCAACCGAACACTAATGGAAGATTTCATGCCAGTGCTAGGGGGGCGAATAGGGGCAGTGGAGTCAGACTAAAGCATGAAGGTGCCGACTGTGTCTGACATAGCTTCAAGCGCTCCTTATGGACTCGTTTAACGTTTGTCGGGTTGCGTTAGGGTGCAGAAAAATATGAATCTAGAGTATATTGGGGGCGGGCATGGGGCTTTAAAGGGAAGGGGTAGGTTTCGTCGTCGAAGCACTGTGTAACCTGTCGCCACTTGTAATGACTTGAAACGCAGTCTCAAAAGTGCAAAATGGATAACAACGTGAAAATAACCCTTTCTTGCTTGTTGAATTGTGGAGTGGATATTTTGAAAAAATACAGATCAACGCTTCGCTGCCTTTTATTCGTCTCTCATGACAGTACCTGGTTTTAACCCAAAGTGCATCTTGATCTAGTTCTTGTCATAATGGAAGAAAATTAATGCATCTGGAATGGGGACAAATCTCTTACTGTTCAAAAGCTTTGTGAAATGTGCAAGCAGTTTATGTGCTTAAACCAGCGTACAATCAGCGTTGGAAACGGAGGATGATGTTATACCCGCAACTACACACACGCTCACCGTCTTCACACCTAGTTATATGGAGTGATCCAAACTTAAAAATACGCCTCTTGATGTTATAGTATATACCCTCGGACAAAGGATCTAGACCATCACCGTCACAGGAAATAAGGAAATGTTTCTCTTCTATGGTGTCTTCAAAGACGCATCAGCATGGAATGCAACATGGGCGTGTGCTGTTCAGAGAGGTTTTTTCATCGCTTTTTATTATTGCTCGTCGTCACATCAGAGGGAGGAGTAGAGAAAGGCAACATCAGCTGTAAATCCTTAGCTCGGTTTAACCATATCCTATTCATCAAATTGGCCACAACTCTTGAGAGATTGCATCACTTTCTAGCGTTAATATCATCTGCCGCATCTTTGCAAAATAACAGATTTTGTCCTTTAAAACAAATATATGTCAACATTGTATTGCTTTTTGGATCCACAACTCCATTACTGTATTCAGTCAAACATACAAGCAGTGATTTTTTTTTTGTTCATTAATAAGAATGTCTCAAATTTTTCCCACACAAATCTGAAAATGTCACTCATACAAATCATTGCATATCCTTTATCCACACTGGCATTTAATAGCATGTAAAATTACGAAGCCTTTGAAAACTATATTAAAGAATGAAAGCTGTTCAAATACATTTTTTTTTACGGGTTTATGGATTTAAAAAAACCATGGAGGATATTTTTGGAGTTGTCTCTGTCAGAAATCTTGGGGTATTAATTATTACTTCCTGAAACTTGCAGTTCTTACAATAACGTTTAAAAAGGCAGCAAAATTTATCACTGGTAGTCAAAACCATTGCAGTTTAGGACCATTTTCAAATCATAACCTAGTCCAAAAAATGGTATTGAATCTGTTATATTCGATTTTCTCCTCAAAGAAAAATAATCTACCATCATCCACAAACTGTTAAAGGCAAAATCCACCAAGTTACATGCACCTAGAAATGGGAATAATCATTGGTTTAGAAGAAAACAAGATGCCTCATGAGTTTCCATGACAATCCCGAGAACTGTTTACTATTAAACACCTGCATAATAATATTATATTAGTTGTAAAAAATGCCAGAAGAAAGGAATTATTTTTTACTTAAACTTGCTACTTATGACCGAAAGTGAGAGAAAGATCATGTGGAATATTTGAAACTCAAGCAAGCTCTCTCAGAAAGTGCTCTGGAAAATTGATTTGAAATGTAATATGCTCTTATATTTTGGTCAGAGACCACGTGAGGAAGAAGAAGATAAAAGTCAGCAACAGAAAGCCAACTAAACTTAAGTGTGTGAATTTGTATTTTGTAGGATTCCTCTCAACAATGTTATATCTCTTTGTTTTCTTTTGCATTTATCATGCTAGATATTTTGTCTACCAAAGCCTGAAGACCCTAACTTATCTGTTCACGTTTTGTTTTTCTATTTAAAGGAGTTATTAACCCTATTGTGATTGAATCTGGTAGAGATAAGGAGATTATGTTTTTCCAAGTTTGGGTGCAACTGGAGTGAAAGAGAGATGGATGAAATGAAACGGAAGCAAGATTATCCTGACAAACGAGCAAATGATTAAAACTGAGAAAATGGCACGGCCTGGTTTACCCAAACTGAATATTTATGTGCTTGTGACAAACTGCTCAAAGCAGTATGCAGTCTCAAGTTTGAATCTTCTATTTCCATTCTATTCATTTTGCTAAAATGCCAAGAAGATGAAACAGCTTTCTTTCTATAGGCTTGTTTTTGCTAGCACCGTACTGAAGGCATGCCAGTATGGAACCCCACCCCTCCCTCTCCAAAGAAGAGAAAATAATTGAGACTGCCATCAAGTTTTACTCTTTGATTTTGTTTTAGGGTTATTTTGCTTATCTCTCTTTTATCTCTCTATCTCTCTCTTGTACTAGGAATTGGAAGATAAATAATTGGAAGAAGAAGATGGATGAATGTACCAGCCAAGAATGTATACTTAATACGTATCGGCCTAAAGAACCGATACGTCGGGAGTTTGCAAGCAGTGGGATGTATTAAACGTAGAGGGGGGAGGGGGGGGGATAGCAGGCTTGTATTGGTTCACTTCACCCTCACTCTGTGTAAGAGCAGGTAAATCTTACGAAAGGAGAAAAATTATCTTTATTTTGATCAAGACTTACATAGAGCAATCTTCCGAAAGTTCTTCAACTTTGAGAACTTTTTAGGGGCAAGTTTACATTTATTTGAAAGAAGAAGAAAAAAACTTACCCCCCAATTTTGTTGTGCCCTCATCTGTCTTCGATACTACAGCTAAGGCTGTGTAATTTGATGAGAATTCATTTGAAATAAATAAATGAATAAAGTAAGAAAAAGCACATTTGCATTATTTTAGTTTTGAAATAATTTTTTTTTTTAAAGTTGTCTGAATGAAATTTCATTTATAGAGAAATTCCAATAATTACTATTAATTCTTTTTAATTTTCAGGAGAACATTCAAATTGTTCTACCCTTCAGCAATACCCTATTGAATTATGTGACAAATTTTAGTGAGCCTTTTGTTGGGGTGGGTGGAGGGGGGGGCAGGGGGGACATCCAATTATTACCTTTGATACATCCCTCCGCTTGCGACTCCTTCCTTGTGCAATCCGTGTATTCTTGAACTGGCTTTAGTTTATTTTTCAATCATTTGTATTTTTTTCTTCTGTTTTCATTCATTCATTTATCCATGTGGATATGAAATAACTCTGTATCATGTTTACAATGACGTTTGTAAAGTTACAGACGTTGTAGGATTTCTAAGATGAGTTGAATAATCATGATTATTTTTTTGTTTACCATGTGCTCCGGTATATACTACTGCCAAGCAGACAAAACCATGAATCTTAAGGCATGAAATGAATTGCCTGTGTCTTATATGTCATCTTCTACCAAGTGTGTGTTCAGAGAATGAGAAAAGGATGTGACGGGAATGATGTGTTCATAGGCAAGTTAATGTGTTTGAAACAGACATATATGCCCTAGAATCAAATTTATTTTGCATTACTGAAATTAAAAGCTTTTTTTTCCTCTTCTTTTGGTTTAAATCTATGATAGAAGGTATATTTTCATGATGAGCATAAAGCAAACCAATATGACTCCCCTCCTCTCAATTCAGTACCCCCTTTTCTTCTTTTTTGATTTTCATCATTAAACTATCGGCATTCACAATTCGGATGTCACTTGTCTAGAAATTGCAAGAATACAATTTTGTTTCCATTTTTCTATGAGATGATAAGCTTGATGTAAATCTAGCGACCAAAGAATAACTTTAAAAAGAGGTATAATGATAACCCACCAATTTGTTCATTTTTTATAATGAATCTGCTTTATTATGTCAATAACTGTACATGGCTATACACAGTGAAATTTTGTGTAAGCGCCTTTCCCTTGGTTTTCAGAGCAAAGTCTTCGGATGTTTTATGTGTGAAACGGCTGCAGTTTACGTACGCATGTGGTAAGGTTTCAAACGCGTGATTGATCAAAAAATGCTACAAAAAGAAAAATGTCAGCGGCTCAAAGTTGCTGGAAGATATGTAAATGTTTCTGTTGACTGACACGCATGGTAATCTTATTCTCGGCTTTGTTACAATGGAAAAGAAATGGAAAGATTTTTTTATATTTTGGTCTAAGCCTATCTGTAATGTACAACCTGTTCTGTACTAGCATCAGCAATTGAAGCAAGAGAGAGAGAGAGAAAGTAATGTGAACGCCTCCGTTCTAATGTCATAAACTTTTTTCGTTGTGGAAAGAAGAAATATATGAAGTTATTAATTATCAACGATTAATGTGGTATGTAATTTTTTCTTCAATTTTTTTATTTGTGTATTTATTCATTTTTGCATGCCATGAAAATTGTTCTGTGATGCTGAAAAAATGTTACGGTGATATGACGAAGAAAACCGAAAAAATCTCTAAAAGTCTTGTTTGAGTGTATTACAAGGCTGAATGGCATATAATTATATTGTTGTTTGAGCCGTTGTCTTTAAGGATGAAAAAACAGAGTTTACAGTTAAAAACTGAGCAGCAATTGATGATAAATAAAAAAGAGTAAATATGAAGATGCTTCACGTACATACCTGTGTGCCTCTTGAGATTTTCTTCTTGTAAAGTTTAGATATATTGAGTGCAAGAAGGATGTATGATGGGAAGAATGAGTGTATTGGTTTTGCCGAAGAGCGGAGTGGGTTGAATACGTATGTTTCGAGGGGAATGAGCACTGACTTTCTACTTGTAAAGTGGGGATACATTCAGTGCAAGAAGAATATATGAAGTGTAGTTGAAGTTTATTATCCAAACAAAAAGTACATCAATATAGCAATCAAATGTGAATGTTGTTAAACTTTGAAAGGATAAATGGGACCAGAAAAAAGCATTACATGCTAATCGTGTCTGGTACCACTAACACACAAAAGTATCACACAAATAAATGAGAATATAATGAATAAATATGAATATGAATAACTTTTGAATAGGTTCTTAAGCTACAAGATATTCTACATCTAGGCTAAAATATGTTCTGTGTTTTAACACAAAGCTTTGGTATTTTTCACTGAATAAAAAGATAAAGAATTATATAACATAATATTTACAAAAAGGCAAGAACCTCGGTTCAAAGTTCAAAATAATTATTCTATTAACATTTGTGATATTAGAGTTCTATGAAAGCAAGACACTGATGCTTTCTCCCGTACAGATATGATATGTTATGATTGGAAGAATGAATGAATGCATGACTTATGTCGAGGAGTTTGAGTGGATGTTTATTGGCAAGTCTTGGTGTATATAAACAAATGACAGTAAAAATGAACAGACATAAAAACAAGAAAATCATTGGTTTAGAAAGTAGTTTACTGCTACGATGATATTGATATCGACAGTGATTGCATTTTGTCGTCAGAGTGTAAGACCAGCTAACAATTTAATGTATGTATATCTCGCACAATTTTAAACGAAAGAAGCCTATTTTAAAAAGAAGCAGTTGTTTGTAGTTTGTCCGGCATGCGAAGTAGGTGTTACATTCAGCTGGTACATGCATGCTAGGTACATACATGCTACGTACATGTTTGCAACAAGTTAGACTAAACATACTGTGGTTTGTCTTTCTGGGAAGAAGAAAAAAATTCTAATCTTTGAAGCTATATTTAGAACGCTTACCCAGAAGAAAGATTTGTAATGATACGCCAAGGACATAGTTTTTTGTGATGAGACTTTGAGAAGAAAGAGAATTAATTAAAGGGCAATCCAACCTTTGTAGTAAGTTGGTTTGTATGAAAGCAGAAAAATAACAGGCAGATGGGCAAAAGTTTGAAATGAATCAGACCAATAGTAAGGAAGTTATGAATGTTTTAAATATGAGATCACTAAGTCTATGCAAATCTCAAATTGGTAGTTTGGTCAGTAGATTGTGACGTAGACGTGGATAACTCTCCCATTTGCCATGTACAAAATATCATTATCTGTTTTCTCGAAAGTTCCTTCTCCCTTGGGGCACTACTCAAAATATATCTCCTAAGCCATGAATTTTTGAAAAATTTAAGTTTTAGTCATATTATATATTGGAACAGATACGAAAGTAGTCCGGCACTACATCACATTGACATCACATTGACATTACCGCTTCAGCCAGTTTAAAATACCCATACGTATAGTGATTACAACTTTCAACATTTCATAACTTTTTTAAATTTAT
The DNA here is from genome assembly GCF_000002235.5 of Strongylocentrotus purpuratus. Classification (NCBI taxonomy): domain Eukaryota; kingdom Metazoa; phylum Echinodermata; class Echinoidea; order Camarodonta; family Strongylocentrotidae; genus Strongylocentrotus; species Strongylocentrotus purpuratus. The sequence continues at coordinate 14,153,209 of NW_022145614.1, forward strand.
TCAGATTTAATTGAAACTTTCATCAGTTTGCTTCTCTGATTTTTCTGCTTTCTTTTATGTTATAGTTGTCTATTTGGGTTGGATTTTCCTTTAAAACGATGGAAATACAAACAGAGGGAACATGAAACAGAGAATGATAATTGAACATGTAGACGTGGGGGGGGGGGGGGGTTGAGATGATTGTTATGAAATAGGGCCGGGGGGGCATTGAATTGAGATGTTATGGAAGAAAGATGGGTTTGGCAGATACAAATTGGAATAACGAGAAAGATTTTAAATGCTGGGAATCAAGGGTGGGGGTGGTGTGGTTAGCAAAAACATGTTGAGCAAGACATCTTTTAAAAAGGCTGCGCGAGAATGGGGAAGCTAAGCGGAGAGGGGGGGGGGGGAGCACAAATGGATCATTTTGTTTAATGATGAACTGAATCTGATTGTTCAACGAATCATCCTTTACATTTCCGCAATTTCGCAAGGGAAATCGGCGTCTGTTGTGTCTTCGAAATCTCGATATCGGCTGAATGAAACATCACCCGATTAAAACGAAGAGGCTGAGTGTAATTCAATGCAGAATATTCACATCATAACTTAGGGTATAGGGAAGGTCGAAACGCATTAGGGTAGGCACCCTATCGTAAGCCCACACAGGCCTGTCAATAGTAATCTACGGGAAAAGGGACAGTCCCTTGAATGAAATATGACGTCATCTATGACCTAAAGAATGTCAACTTCAGTATCATGATCGAGGGGGCTATGGCAGGGGTAGGGGGCTAGGTCAGGTCCCACAGGGCAGGTCTCCCGGGGAGGGACCTTGTATGATTAAGGTACTCTATTAATAGATTGATCAAAAACACGAGTTGTCAGTAAGCTTACGAGGATCTTTGTAGCAAAAAGTGTTTATTAAAAAATAGAGAGTTTATACTTGTAACTTGTACAAGTATAGGTGGTACGCACTCATTCGTAGATTATAATGAATCACTGTCATGTTATGCCATTGTTTTTGTTGTAGTATAATGTAGCACATCGATATTGTTTCCAGGTCATAGGTTAAAGGTACTATGTCCCATTTACAGGCCCCAAAAATGAAAAGATTAAATTCCAACGGCATTTGAAAGATAATACTAATTTAGAACTTCCCTATAAAAAAAAGGGGGGGGGGCTTGAAATGTCTTTAAGTGGGAAAATGACGACTATTAGTTGTCGAATCGACTTAAGAGCTATAGAGCCAGTAAGTAATAGTCTGATTTTCAGACTATTGTACCGAATGGTCGTCCGTTTTATGCTGCACAAAGATTCAATCAATTTAATTTTGACAAATACAAGAAGTGGGTTTATTGATGTAAACAAATGCTCATGTACCCTTTACAGCTCAGTTTATGTATGTTATTACCAAAGAAAAAGAAAAAAGCCAGTCAGTCATTCAATAGTGTCTGACAGTGAAGTCTAGCAAGTAACGGGTTTCCATGCATAATTTGAATATTACGACACTGCTAACGTTTAAATTTCACAGATAGGACATACATGACATATTCCTAATTCCTGCAAAGTTCTACAGAATTTGATGTTGGCTGCAAAAGGGACATAGTATCTTTAAAGGGGCCAAAAAAAGAAAAATGTGACTTACTTTACTTACTTTAAATTACTCCAGCAATGCTATAGGACTATGCCTGTTCATCGATCGTAGATGTCTTCGACAGCGGTTATACTTGACTTGTACCTTTAATTCTAAAATTCGACTATGATCCCATTGTCTAAAAGAAAAGTAAATAGACATTTTCTCGTAGCGCAAACTCTCACCTATTACATATCAATATTTGGAAGAAAATCGAGTCGAAAAAAGTAAGACACTGTCAAAAGTACATTAAGTATATGACGTCAATGTTTAAAAACTATAAAATCTTATTTTAAATTGCAGCATGATGACGTCATAGCATATGTTGGGCAAACATGAAGCATGAATATCACATCTATATATGTTTAAGCCCTTTCAGAAAACACAATAAAAAATTGGGTCACCTGCCATTCCGTGGAGCTTTAAAAGATTTAAGTTTTGCCATATTACCATTTGGGGGGGCCAATTTTTTTTGCCAAATAGGATCAATCGGGGAGAGGTATCGATGAATGATATTAATCAGCAAAATCACCCTTTTAAATACATACATGTAGGCCTACATGCACTTACTTCATTAACAAAAAAGATACTGTCTTCATGAGCATCCTCTTCCGCGATGGCGTATCCAGGAAAAGGTAAGCTGATGTACGCCCTCCCCCCCCCCCCGCCCCCTCCCCGATTTTAAGGCCCAGGAAAAATCAGTATAACTTGCATTGGGTCATATGGACCAAGAACTAGATTGTTTATTCCTCAGCACTACAGATTTGTAAAAACTTAGAATAATTTTTGTTTTAATCGACAAATGCCAAAGGATATCTATCCTTATCTTTTTTTGTAGTTAACAATTCTTCGCGATACGATTGATCAGCACTATAATATAGCGAAAACAGGTCCACAAAAAGCAGTTCCTTTTGATTGAATTGATTGATTGGTTGATTTTATTCAGATCCCATGCACAAATTATAAAGCATAACACATTTTACAAAACATTGACATTTCTTAAAATAATACATGTACGGAAATAAATAATCCTGAATCATATAGTAATTAATAACATGAAAGAATGTTCAGGAAATCATGAAACACGGAAATGAAAAGTGAACCTACTTAAAAGCTAGGCTTGTTGCATGTATTGTAGGTTCACTGTATTTTACACGTACAGACAAAAATAACAGAATACACAATCCACTAGACTTAGCCAACATATAAATGAAACGAAATACAACATGTTACGGCTAAAAGTGGTAGAGAAATAGAGGGGGAAAGTGATGTACTATGAACGAAATACTCATGGAAATATCATGCATTTTCAAGACATTTGGGGGAAAACAAAATGTGTCATTGACGTCACTTTGTGTCGCCTCGTGAACGCTTGAAGACATTTTATTTCTTTTATGTGCCAAGCAATCGTCATGAAAACAAAAACTCGACAAAATTCTGTAACGAGCAGAGCCTTGGAGTGTGAAGAGAAAGGAATTATTCTTCAAACCTCGCGCTTATTCCTTCTTTCTTGTAGAAGGACGTTTCAACCACTGTCTTGTCTTGTCTGCCTTTGCGAAAAAAATAATAGTGGCTTGATCTCTTTTGCCTCGCCTTTTCGATAATGCTGTCTGACCGTTATATCAGTAGACTTTTAGAAAACGAAAGTGAGATGTAAACCGTGATGATAGTAGGCGCGGGGATCAGAAAACAGATGAAAAAATCGAGAATAATAATTATGCCCGAATCGATTATTTCCGCGCTAATATTTATATATTTATTTTCACGTCTGTCTGTCTATCTGTCTATTAATTCTGCGAAGTTGATCTTACTTTTCGTTTTAAAGCCCCACTGTCCTACTTGTAGCTACTTGCTCCCTCTATATAGAAAACTTCACCAATCGGTGTCTGTTGGTCCCCCATGATCCTCTTTTTCTTATGTTAGTTGAGAGGTGAGTTAATGAGATAGCCACCTGTCAGTGACCTCGCTGTGTGGTCTAATCCCTTCTGGCCCAGTAGTGTTGACGGTCTTTAAGCATTCCCCGCTAAATTCCATCAAAGATTTTGATGAATATTTGAACTACTTACGGATACTTTTTCTCTATTTATAAAAAATGATTATCCAAATGTATTACAACTGTCAGTGTGGTTGATGTTTGGTAGGCGGCTAGGCCTACTACGAAAGCCCCTATTAAAATTATGTGCGATATGTCAAAGAGTGTTCTCAAGTTGAAACTCAACGTTACCAAGACTGAATTTCTTCATTTTTCTTCACGCCACTGCTTAATTAACCCAATATTGACATTGAATTTTGGCACTCTAACTTGTTCATGCGACCCAAAACATGTAGAAATTTCGATGATAAGTTCACGTTTGAAAAATTTTCGTTTCACAAAAATGTTACACAGCATCATTGGGATAGTACAGAATTGGTAAAAATTCTATTTTTGTGTGGACCTGACTATCACTGAACGCCTATTTCATGCATTTGTATGTGCCATTTTGTTTTAGTCTTCCGTCTTGTAAAATTCAAAGATTACAAGTGACTCAAAACTCAGCAGCACGACTCGTAACATGAACAACGAAACATGAATCGATGTCCCCAGTCTGGGTATCTTTGCCTCAGATTCTAAAATTTTTGCTCATGCTGCAATCATCATCATAAACTTTTAGGTCAGACAGGAATCCCAGGACTGGGGGAAATGAGTATGGTAAAACCGGTCACTCAAAGATTTTTTACTTTTTTGAAGCACGTCATGATCATTTTGAAGCGCATTTTTAGGGCTTCAATATTACACCATATCACAGACACTAATAAAACCTAGGGCCATGCATCTCAGATATGTAAAACTGGAGACATTGTTAAACAATGCCTTTAATAAAATTTACGTTGGCTTCCTATCCAGTGTCGTATCCAGTTTAAAGTAATTTAATTAACTTATCAATGTTTCCATCAGTTTGCTTTATCATATTTTTTTAATTGAATTTTTTAATATGATATGAACCAGAAAGAAAGATGTGTTCCGGTATAAAGCCTATATTTTTATGTCCCACAAACAATGAAAAATCTTCCGGGGAAAGGTCATGTTAATGGTTTGTGTAATGCGCTATACAAAAACGTTTAATTATTATCATTATTAGGGACTTTTCAATTTGCACGTCGACATAGTGGACTGCTACGTGTGACGTCCTTGTCAGTGCCTTGGACGTCACACGTAGCAGTCCAGTATGTTGACGTGCAAATCGAAAAGGCCCAATTATCTCAGTGGGCTGCGACTGTTGGCGACATGATTGCGATCGGCATTTGCGAGGAAATTTCCAAAACTGTCTCGAAACGTTCGTGGGGGTTCTCAATTTCCTCGCGCGGGTCGCAGGAACTCGCACTCGTGTCGCTAGAATTTTGAACACGTTAAAAGGTAAGAAGCAATTAAGAAAAAATTGTGAACAAACGGCGACATAACTGCGACACTGTGTGACTAATTGCGACAAAAATATCTGCACGACATTCGCACGAATATCGGGTGGATGTCATGCAACAGTCGCGTGATAATATATGCGAACTCCAGGCGGCGATATACTCAAAATTGTGTTGTAAGTATTCCAATTCAGTGTGATTCTTAACGAAAATTGTCACTAATTCGTGTATTTTCCCGAAATTTGGTGTCTCCAATTAGTAGCGATATTGAAAATTGAAAAAGATCTTTCAATTGAATCTCGTTTCTATAATGATGTCGGGGGAGGGGCACCCAATCCTTTTTTCTTCTTCTCTCAGTTGACCTCCAATAGGATCGGTTCAATTGTGGACGTCTCGTTTCGTCTGAGAAGAATAATTACAAGGCTTCTTAAAAGAGAGGAAGACTATATTTTGATGTCGCATGGATATAATATGGCCTTGTCTATACTGAGAGGGGGTTAGCAAGTACTTTTCTTTTCTTTCGCAACAAAAGAAAAGAACATTCGGGTATGATGAAAGTGCGGTCCTCCGTCTTTCAAATCCTGACTGTAATAGGATTGCATAATGTTGGCGAGGTTTTGTAAAATCGACCTTGTAACTTTGCATAAAGTGATTGGATATAGTTTACAGCAAAGTAAGTTGATTTCTGGTTGTGAAATAATAAACTGTCTGGCAACATTTGGGACATTTATTCTTCTTCGTGTAGTATTATATAAGAATTGATGCCTACTGTGATTTTTTTTTTGCAATGATCATATTGAAAAGGAAGTTGGCTCAGCTCACGTGCACTGCACGCAGTAATGCACACACAACATCTTTGGAACAAAATTTCAGCTCTTTCTTATCATCTTTTAAATGATTATGAGAGCATTTATAACCGATTTTTTTTTCTTTCTTCAGGAGACCTTTTGGTAAGGTATTCTTCCAAACTGACATGAAAATAATAGAATCCTGAGAAATTATGTTTTTATTTGTAGGCCTACAAGATATTAGCATTCTCTTTAAAGGTAAAGACCAGTATTGGAAGAAACGCCCCAATTTCAAAAAATGAAATGGAAGCTCTCATTACCAATCATGTGAAAGAATATGTTTTGACTAATACATGATGATAAAAAAATTGCCGGGAAACTGTCTACTAATTTATATATTTGGTAAATTTGTTTCTCTCATGGTCTGTGAGAGATATAGGGTAGTCCCATATACATCTTTCTGTGTATAGTGCTTGTAACTTTACGAAGATTTAGAATGGGCCAAATTTCTTATCATTTTGATGATTCCAGAACCTTGCAGATGCTAGATGCTAGATGATCAACCTTTTATGATCGATTCCACAACGTTTCTTTCACAATGCAATCGCATGACCATAACTGGTCTTTACCTTTAAATCCAACATATCAGGTGGAACTGTCGAACTTTACAGACGGGTTTCCTTGTAATTACAGTGACATGGTTTCAATTCAACACAGCAAGATTACATTTTTGAGTAGGGAAAGAAAGGAAGAAAAGAAAATACTTCTAATTCCTTCAAAAGACATGAGGTATCTTTGTCCTACACGTTGATTTTTTTTTTTTTTTTATCTGTGGTATAAATTTCCCATGAAACTATAATTAATATTACTGTCACCTTGTAACCAGATGTCTAGCATGTTTTGCAAAAGCTATTGATTTTTGTTCGGAAAAAACAAGACAAATGACGTCTCTATATTTAATGTAGTGGGCAAAACTGATATATCGAGAACAATAATCGATTGATAATGATAATGATAATGATGATGATAGTAAGAAGAACAACAACAATAATATTAATGATACTGATAATTAATAATGATAATAACAATATTAATGATAACAATATTTATGATAATAATTAATAATGATAATGACAATAATAATGATAACAATATTTATGATAATAATGATAATCATCATCATCATCATAACGATAATATCAATCATAAAATGGGGGGGGGGGGGGTAAAGAGCAAAAAGGGGAAAACAAAGAGAATGAAAAAGAACATAGTAATGAAAGAGATATACATAGAATACAGAAACAAATATGAAACAGAATGTCATAGGAGAGCTAGATCATGGTACAAAATAATGGAATCTAATGATCATGAAATGCCGATTGTTTATTTACTGATTGGTTGCATTCAGAACGATTTTTGTTTAATGACATTAGGACGGACTCGTTCACAATTACTCTCTCGCTTCAACTGCTGATGCTACAGGTTGTACATTACAGATAGCATTAGACCAAAATAAGAGAAACAAAGAAAACAAACGAGCCCAAAATAATATGTCAGAATTGCAAACGCGCTCTTTGAAGATATTTGTTTGGTCCTTGTAATTTTGGTGCAGTGTAATAATTCGTCGAGATGATTATATTTGGACGCAGGTTGGGGCATGCAAGTAACTTTTCAACTCAAAAAGGGGCTACGAGCCGATTATCTTCCTCTCAAACATTGATTATTGGTGTAAGCCCTCCCTCCCTAAACAACCCCTCACCCCCCCCCCCGATACCCCCACTCCTGCATATCTCTCTCGATGATAGCCTCTTGTCGATGGCCCTCGCTTTGTTGGAGTCCGTAAAATCTGGCGAGCGAAACAGGCTTCGCGGCGTGATTACATCCCCATCCAAAACTAAAGATTAAAAATAGTTAAAACAAAAAATGGGGGTAGAGGGGGGGGGGGGTTATCGACGCGTTTGCCTATTCGATCTACTAAATGTGGATATCAATTTGTTTTAATAATTATTATTATTTTTTTTTTTTTAAATGTTATTTTGGAGGAAGGAATTTTCGCCCCACCTGTTGCACTTTCCTCTAGATCAGTCAAAGGCGTAGACATTTGCTCTTTCATAACAATACTTTGGCTTTTACCATACATGGGGAGTGTTTCACAAAGACTAAGATCGACTTTAAGTTGGACTTAACTATGGCAGGCCGTTCATGCAATTGTTTGTTCTCACCATTTACTGGCATTGTTCTCTCAAAGGACCTACAAATCACGGTCACAAATCTACAGAATTTACATTTTTGATAATTCATTATTGAAGGAAGAAATATCATCTAAAGATCATAATGGTGAGAGCAAACAGTGGCATGAACGGCCTGCCATAGTTAAATCCAACTTAAAGTCGATCTTAGTCTCTGTGAAACACTCCCATGATTGTGTAAGCATAACTTATGCAGACGGGTTTGTAGGGAAGTAATTATACTCGTTTATAAGGGCATATCGTACCGAAATATCAAGCAGTACCGATTGATAGCCATTGTGTCAAACCACACATCAGACATGCCGACATAAATTTATGCGTTATTTAACTCCCGATTTTACGACGAGGCGGGTGATGGAAATGGGAGCGAAGGCCCACGTTTTCCATAATCCATTAAAACCTTGGGTCAGATTATATCGTTCAGTTATGATTATTTCGATAAGTTCATTCACAATACTAAGCTGCTGAATAATTTGCTTTCCTTTTAATGCATTTAGACTTACAGAAGAAACCTGAACGAAGAGGAATCTTGTATTCTAAATCAGGGTTCAAATTATTCTTTGCTTTATTTTATTTTTGACGTTTTACATTCTCTATCAAAATACAAAGTGGATCACAAAGAAAATTAGGCTTTTCAAATTATCTGTCTTCATCGAAGGGAGGAACCTATAAGTTATCATTGATTTTTCGGGGGGGGGGGTTGAACCGGCCCGGGGGGGGGGGGCGTACGTTACTATGATAATGGCTGGGCCCATGAATCATGAATGTGCTTTCTTATTACAATCTTGCCATTACAGTAGTTTACTTAGATCTTATTTAAATAATCATCATCGTACAGCCACAGACGAGGTTATTGTAACAGCTCATCATTCACCATTGTCATTTAAAAAACATAAGCATAAGTATACGTGCGTGACGAGTCTCAATGCTGTTCGACGTGCTTCGAAAGCGATAGATCTATTTTCGTCCAGACAATACTCAGACTGTGACCACGTGACCGATCATTGTGACCGAACATACACTATTGTTCTTCTCTTTGCTCATCATGATGATGATTATTTTTTTTCTTTTCTTCTTTTGTTGTCCGCCTACCCGCGCTGTTGACACAATCAGAAAAGATGTTACCGCCCCAATGCTTGCCGACACAAATATGGTTTACACAAACTAATTATCGTAGTGATTCCAATAGATATCGAAGTCGTCATTCGACGCTTATTAAGAGCCCTAGAGAAGCAATCATTCTCTGCACAACAGCGTTAACGATTAATTTGCGTGAGAAAGAACACATATTGTTTCGATAGGTAATCATGTATCCAATCGAATTACGGTAAATAATCTCTCTGTTTTTTTCTTTATTATTTTTCTTTCACACTTCCTCATTTGCTCTGCTGTGTATTTGTTCTGTTTTGTTTCGTCTTGTCTGGACGAAAGTATCATAGTGTCAAATACATCATCAACTCAATAAAGGCTGAGAATTTCAATGATGTTATAGACTTTAACCTAATTGTTACCAAAACAGAACTCGATACTATGTATCTGACGATAAAAGCATCTACACTGGATAAGAATTTTAAAATATACATATAGATGAAACTGAATCTGAATCAAACACCAATTCCGTTTATTCATGCATTAAGGGTGGGCGTTAAGATGGGTAATGAGGAGAGTTCCCTTTTCTGTATTCTTTTTCTGACTCACTTTGGTTTTGTAACTTCCATTAAAAACCTTTTTTTTTTCTTATTAAAAAAACACAATAACAACACATAATGAATATTTAGAATTATGTTATAATGAAAGATGAATCAATAAGTTCAAGTAAATTCAAGAGCTTGAAAATGAAGGAATTACATTTTCACTTCTGAAATATCTATTCCAGTTTCGAATTAGACTTCTCTTTACTTATTTGTATTTCTTTGCATTTATTCTCTGTCTACTTTCCATAATTCATCTTTGCTTCAGAAATGAAAACGTTTAATAGACATATTACGTTTATTCTAAAATTAACAAATAAATGAAAACGACGATTTCATTCTTTTCCCTTTCAATTACATATCCTTAATTTTTTTAATTCAACTTGGGTACTCATTCTTTCATTTCATAAATTAAGTGTTTTGTATATATATTTGTTATAATGAATAATAACATTATACAGTAGGCTTGCGGGTGCACCATGTGAGAGAGGGGGAGGCTTGAGAAGTCCTACAAGGGGCTCTCGGTAATCCAGGCGCGGATCCAGGATTTCTTAGGGGAGGGGCCCAACATTTTTTTGCTCCCTAAAATTTGAAAATCGCGCCGGCCGAAAAGTCGGTCAGTGGGGGGGGGGGGGGGGGGGTAGTGATCACATTTTTTTTTTTTTGGCCCTCGAAAATTTGAAAATTTAGGTAAAACTCACGTGTTTTTACATTTTTTTTTTCCCAGGGGGGGGGGGGGGCCGGCCCCCTTCCCCTGGATCCGCCACTGCGGTAATCTTTCTTGAGGGTGTGTAGTCCTGAAAAGGACTGTTGATGTAGTCTTGAAGAAGACTGTTGGTTTCCTTTCTTAGCTTATAGTTCTAAGGAGAACTATAGCGCTTGGAGAGGATGGGTGACGGGAGTGGACAATCACCCTCTAGGATGATTACCCCCAGACAACCACCCTCTAGGACAACTACCCCCCGGACAACTACCCCACCCCTTAGGACAACTACCCCCACACAACTACCCCCCAGGATAACCATCATCCAGGACAAGTACCCCCAGACAAGTACCCCCTAGGGCAACCGCCCTCTAGGACAAATACCTCATGGACATTATCCACCTATGGTTACCACCACCAACTACCCCCGGACAATAACCACTTAGGGTAATTATCAATCGGGGGGTAGTTGTCCTAGAGGATGGTTGTCGTAGGATGGTTGTCCAGGAGGTAGGTGTCCTAGAACCCAAAAATCAATATTGGTTTACATAGTTTATGTCAATCACTTCATTGAGCTGATATATCAACTTTTGTCATAGTCTGATTAATTTGAACAAAAAATGTATTATGTCTTTGTCATTCAATTTCGGTTACACAAAACACATGCACCAGCCCCCCCCCCCCCCCCCCCCCCCTCTAAAGAAATATATATCTATATATCATAGTGAGCGGCAATGCAACACTCTATTTAATTGTGCGTAAAATGCATTTGAAATGACAAATTGCGCATAGAACAAGTATTTGTGTTGCGATATAGATTACACAAAAGATATGTTTCCATTTTGAAATCGTTTTGAAATCGGTAGAATCGCTGAGTGATTTTTATGAACATTAGTCATTTTGATGGTCCCTGCGTCATTTCTTTTGTTCGTTTGAAAACTGTGTCAACAAGAATAAATGATGTGTGGTTCGTAGCAATAACACGGGCGTAGACGGCTTTGTCTAAGGAAAGTGAAACTTATGAACTAGAGGAGAGAGAGAGAGAGAGAGGAGAGAGAGAGGGGGTAGGTGGGGGGGGGGGGGGAGTTGAAAGAAAATCAATTTCTAACGTAGGCAAAAATTAACAGACTGTGAAACGCACCAGACTTGAAAATGCAGACAGTGGAATAATAGAAGGGGAGCGGAAGGGACAATGAGTTTGGTAATGGCGTGAAGAATAGTATGTGCTTAAAAGTTATAAGTGTAGTGATTGGAGAAACGCCAGAGGAAGGGAGAGAGAGAGAGAGAGGGGGGGGGATAAATGGGAAGGGGAGCGATAGAGAGGGGGGAGAGATAAGTCGAAAGGTAAAGGGAGAGAGAGAGAGAGATATATAGGGGAGGGGTAAGAAATGGTGTATAGTAAGTGGGTGGCTAATAATTACTAGAAATTAGAAAGACATCAAATATACAATGTGAAGACACAAAATCATATGTTATTGGTAAAGTTTCTGCTTTTACTTTATATAATTTTTGAAATCTAACTCTAAAAGAACTAGGCTGTCATATACCTCTAAATCACTTTACCAAATTAATGTATGCTGCATATAAAAATTTCCATTACGAGTATCGTGTATACAAATAAGTCATATTATTGGACCTGTGAACATTTACACAATACAACAAAGAAAAGAAGGTCGAGAAAAGAAAACAAAATAAAAGAAGAAAAAAAAGGAAAGGAGTATAAAAAAACGAGGGACAAATTCAAGAAAATAAAATTAAAAAAGAGAGAATATTGTAAAGTGATTTGAAGAATTTATTGAGATATAATTAAATCATAAAGACAAATCACGGAGCCGAGAAGAGGTATATGAACGGAAGAGGGCGTTGGTCCCCTTGTTAACGGGGTTTTTATTATCGTGCGTGTCTTCCATCTCGCAGTCGTTTGAGGCGGTTGTTATAAACGAAAAGAGAAATCAAAACCTTCACTGCATGAATCATAACATTTGTGCAAACAACGTTGACAGGAAAAATATTGAGGGAGGCGGTGGTGAGGTGACATAGAGAGAGAGAGAGAGAGAGAGAGAGAGAGAGAGAAGAGAGAGACAGAGAGAGAGAGAGAGAGAGAGAAGGAGAGAGAGAGAGGAGAGAGAGAGAAAGAAGGGTCACGACTAAATATAGAGAAAGGAAAAATTCTATGTGACTTATAATTCGAAAAAGTTGAAAGAGAGAGAGAGAGAGAGGGAGAGAAGGGGGGAGAAAAGGAAAAGAGAAAAAAGAAAGAAAGTAATGCTGGGACGGAAAAAAGGAAGAGAGAGGACGGGAGAGAGAGAGAGAGGGAGAGAGAGAGAGAGAGAGAGTCAGAGAGAGAGAGAGAAAGAGAGAAGGGGAGATCGGGAGAGAGGTGGTTAGAGAGAGAGAGTGAGAGAGAGAGAGAGGGGGATTGAAGGATGGTAGGGTTGGGTGAATGTTGTGATTTATAATTTCACAAAGACTGATTGACGGGTTTCATATTTCAATCCTTATACGGGAGGGCACTATAACCCACAACGCCCCGAGCGCCATTATTACACATACAATAAGTATGTGTTCATGGGCGTCTGACAGCATGTAACTGCTAACATTTTCATGTTTATACTGCTACCCGGTTCTTTGAAATGAGAAAAAGAACAGGATAATAAATCTAAAAAATGACATTGGAAAAAATTGATCGCCATTGGCGGTTTGCAAACTGAAAGGACGTGCAGACAGAAGGGTAAGAAGGGAAAGAGAAAGAGAGAGAGAGAGAGAGAGAGAGATAGAGAGAGAGAGAGAGAGAATGAGTGGAGAGAGAGAGAAAGAGAGAGAGAGAGAGGGAGAGAGAGAGAGAATGAGGGGAGAGAGAGGGGGGAGGGGTATAGACGGACAGGAAAGTTGAAACATCAATCAATACTTCAAAATGATGGAAAAAATGTTCAAAACTTTAAAAAAAAAAAAAAAATATTTAAACAAAACACAAATCAGACCAAGAAAAATAAAAGCATGTTTGACGTTGTTCCTGCTATGACAAAACTCTACTCTGTCTGCTTGTCTGTATATTTATATCTGCATCTTTATACCCCCCCCCTCTCTCTCTCTCTCTCTCTCTCTCTGTTCCCATCCCATTGTCACATTAATGTAACAATCCTTCCCCTATTCATTTCGGGAACTCCTTCATCTATAATCATTATGATGAAATATCGGGGAAGGGAAATATATACGAGAACAAGAATCGACTAGAAAGGAACGGCGACAAGGGAAAGACATATAAAAGAGAAAAAACAGAAGAAATAGGCACATAATAGAAATGACAATGATTGGAGAGGGATGGAAACAAAAGAAGTATAGGAAGGCGTTACCCCAAGGTTGACATGACATAGGTAAGTCATCAAATTCTTCGATTTCATTTGATGAGTATCAAGATGAATGAAATCTCAAAACCTTCATGAATTATCTTAAATTACGGGCAACGATACGTAAGCAAGCAAAAAAAAAATTCTCATATATTATGGTTAACAAATTACAACATACATTAGTCTTGAATTTCTCTTCTCTTTGTAACTCCTGTAAAAATATTGGGCAACGGATAACAAATCGAATACAAATCAAGTTCTTCCGTATCTGTACATCGAACATTAACACGTTACATCATGCTTTGATTATACACATGGTCTTTTGTGTCTGTTTCTTCTTCTTCTTCCCTATTTTTTCCCCGCTTTGTACTTGTAGTCGTCTGCAATAGAGATCACTTCAACGAATTTCTATATGCGCTCCCGATGATTAATGGTATTCATTCAATAGCGATCAAACGTGCACTAAATATTCAACACATTAACCAAACAATGGCGAAACGGGGGCAATGAGACATGATGTGCTATCCCAATAAGCATGTCTTTGACCCGCCGTGTTCTTGGAAAGTACATCATTTTTTATTTGTTCTATTTCAGTTTAATTGTTACAGTGTCAATGACTGCGTGGAATTGCATGTCAGGGAGTGAGAGAGGGATAGAGAGAGAGAGGGAGAGGGAGAGAGAGAGAGAGAGAGAGAGAGAGAGGGTTGGAGTATGGATTGGGGTTTAAGGGTGGGGAGGTGGTATGCAATAGTTTGGAGTTGAAATGACGTCAACAGGACATCATTTCAATATACATTGATATTTTACACTGATGTCTTCGTAACAACTTTGGGGAGTAGACAAAAGTACAGAAACATTGCCAGATTACAGACCTTGATAAACGGGTTATAATACTGCCTTCGAATACAATGAGTACTAAGCTGGACACGCATTTACATTTATTCGATATTCAATATCTTCGAAGAATCAAATGGGCCTATTTTATTCTGTGTTATTTTGGTCTGAACTTGAATATCGAACTTCCGATTTGTAAATCATCTGCAAAATACGTTCTTCCTATCTCCATTTCTCTTACAGGGAAAACTGCTCTTAACACAAATCTACATAAAACGTAGTTTGCACCAAGATTTATAATGTAAAGCCTTAAAGCCTTCAAATTTACATCGTTATCAGGGGGATCAGCGACGTCGTGATCATGCACGTAATTGTCAAAAGGCGCCTTGATCGAGTAGGAGGTTGAACGCTCGGGTGACAACCGGAGAGTTCAACAATCGGGAGACAAACCAGTGTCTCCTCGCGCAAGGCATCCGAATGGAATTTGTTTTCGTTGTGATTGTCTATTTCGCAGACGTATTCAAAATAGCAGCAGCGTCATTCGTTGAACTACTCCCCTTCTCATCCGCAGTCTCTCAATTTATCCGACTACTGATTTCCTCGTGAATGTTATAACCAACCATTCTACTTTATTATGTCTTACATAAGCTAAGAAACCACAGACATTGTGTCTCGTCTAGGGGCGTCGCTCAAGACTAATGGGCGGGCGAAGGGGGGGGGGGGGGTGTAACAAAAATATCTATAACTGTGGTCGAAATCTATTTTGCTAATATTATAATACTTTAAATGGTTTGAGAATTTTGTGAAAGGGATCTTTTAAAATCTGACGATGTTTTTAAAGCAGTGTCGACGAACATGAGAGTATATATGAAAACTCTCCCCCTCCTCATCACTGAACAATTTCTACCGCGGCACCCCCGTTCCCCTTTCATGATTTCCAAGTGGATTACTCCGATAAGTGGAGGCATCGAACTCGGCAAAGCTATTTTCATACCTTTATAAACAGGATAAATGAAATATGGTAATCATTGTAAAACAATGGCAGAGGGTAAGTGGATGAAAGTAGGGAGATAATGATGGGGGAAGAGAAGAAGAGGGGGGGGGGAGAGAGAACTGGAGATGTAAAAGGGGAGATGGGGGAAAGGTTGCGGGAGAGGAGTGCGATGAAAAGAAATGTAGGGACAGACAAAGGACGAGAAGAATAAATGGAAGTAAATGGAGTAGAAGAAGATGGGGATGAAAGGAGAGAGAGAGAAGAAGGACGGAAAATAAGAACAAAAATTGGAGAGGAAAGGAATAAACAGTTGGAGAGAAGGTGAGAGGAGGATAAGAAGAAAAAGAAAGGGTAAAAAAAAAGAGGCAAAGGAGAAGGAGGAGAAGAGGAAAGAACTGTTCTGCAATAATTTCAAATCTAAGTTATTGAATATTATTGTACATTAATGTTAAAAAGAGAAAAAAGAGATATGCCGCATTTCAGGCCAAATCATAGATGTCAAGTTTTGATACAAAGATTCTGCCTTCAATAGATTTCTTACCCCCCCCCCCGGTATTCATAGCTATTACAATCGAACCAGAATGTGATGGTAATAACCTTCCATTTTGACTTTTAGAAAAATATTCCATTTAGCGTTTATCATTTCCACGTTAAATTGCAGTGCACGTTTGATTGATATTTTTCCACATCCCCCAAAATGTCAAATGTAGCACCTTTCAAGAGTTTGATATACTCAGCAAAATTTTTTGTACATTTCTTGGCCTATCTTTTATGGAAATATTGTTCCTCCATGGTTCAAGGGGAAAGCAGTACGTGTGGGTCACTACTAGGGCCATTTCACAGCCTGCCATTTCCCCTTGTGCTCTTTTGTTCTTGAACTTTGTTTTTCTTTAATTTCTGAGAACGCTTTAGAATGTACTACCCTCTCAAGTATTATGAACAAAATTCTTATTTCATACTGCAATGCAATCATTCTCTCACTTTACCTCAATAGTCATTGTCTTTCATTTTCATTTTCATATTTTTCTCTTAAAGCCCCACTGTCCTACTTATAGCTACTTGCTCCCTCTATATAGAAAACTTCCCCAATCGGTGCCTGTTGGTCCCCCATAATCCTCTTTTTCTTATGTTAGTTGAGAGCTGAGTTAATGAGATAGCCACCTGTCAGTGACCTTGCTGTGTGGTCTAATCCCTTCTGGCCCAGTAGTAATGACGGTCTTTAAACAGTGTTTTTTTTTCTTGTTTTCATTACTTTATTATTTGTTTCTGTTTTTGTCATTTCGTTTTATTAATACATTTTATTATTTCATTTAATTCGTTCTGTTTCTTTGGTGCCCATTTCATATTTGTTTTCTGACATATACATCTTCGACATACATGTTTATGTGAAATTTGCGGTTATCATTCGGCATATTTCTTTTTTTCCATGTATTTTTAAACTTATAATCTCTTATCTGTCTTATTTTGCACTCAAAACGTGAACTCCATTCTTTGTTTCCTTATTTTCTTTTATATCCTCTTTATCAATAATCAGATGACGATGTTTTCTTATTTGCAATTTTCTTTCTCGCACTTTTAGTATTTTCCCTTTAATTTTATATTTTAGTTCCATTCCCACCTCCACGTCGTCCTAGTGTACGCCTTACTCTCATGTTTGTTATGAGATGACGTTTCGTCTTTGAAATATAGCCGATCAATAAACACTTTATGAGGTTTCTCACTCGTGATCAAATCGTATGCATAATGCTTTAATGCAAAATGAAAGTCATTTAGAGTGACGAATTGAAGCAATTGCTTATTTTGGTGATTTTCGGCAGCAATTTGCTTGAAGATTCATCATTTTCACCCACTCATAAGTCTAACTTTGATTCCTTTAAAGAAAAGAAATAAAACAATATTGCCAACAAACTTTTCCACGAT
This sequence comes from Strongylocentrotus purpuratus, assembly GCF_000002235.5. NCBI lineage: Eukaryota > Metazoa > Echinodermata > Echinoidea > Camarodonta > Strongylocentrotidae > Strongylocentrotus > Strongylocentrotus purpuratus. The sequence continues at coordinate 14,170,737 of NW_022145614.1, forward strand.
TTCAAAATGGCAACGACCTTTTCCAGACAGACGAGATATAAATGACATAATTCGTTATTTATATATTTTCTTGTATTGTATTAGAGTGCCAATAAATAGTATTTTCTTGATATACTAATTGACAAGTGTAATTAAAAACGGTAATATATGATATTGATATAAGACGTCAACCGAGTAGCCTTTATAGTAACATCAGCCTTAAAAAAACTGAATGATCTATTCCAGCATAATGATTTAAGAGACACAATTAATTTCGTTGATGTTTTTTATTTTCTTTAATGCTGAGTTGAATGACACGGAGAGCTGTTTCACTTAAAGGCACAATGGCTAAAAAATATTTAGTGTAAAATGTAGACATGTAGACACAATAACATAAAATACGATCTCAACTGCTTTCGAAAAAAAAATCTATTTCAAATTTCAACTGTGCGTCACCCAGTGAACTGTGCAACTTTGACAATGACGTTTTACGTATTAGAACGTATAGAAATCGCCATAGAGTTGATCTTACGAAAGTTATTACGATTGTGTAATTGACACAACAAGAACGAAGGGTGAGCGTGCCCCCCCCCTCCCGGGCCCCACAAAGTGCCTCTGTTTTAAAAATCACTTGAAAAAAAAAGAGAACAAACAATCAAACGATCAACAAAACAAAACAAAACAACCGACAAAATTAGCAAACCATCCCCGACCCAAAAAGAAACAATATTAAACCAGATAAACAAACAAACGATAAACAAAAACCCAAAACAACATAAATACGTGTGGTCGGAGGAATAGTACACAAAGTACAATAAAGAGAATTAGTACGGCAGATTTACCGACTGGTCCGAACGCCACCCCCCCCCCCCCTTTTTTTTTTATATAAATAATCTTTACTTTTCTCCTTTTGCTTGTGTGAGATCGTTAATGTATAATTAAACAACCCAAAAAGTTTCATGACCCCCTTTTATTATCATTTTTTTTTTTTTGGGGGGGGGTTGGACTTTTGCTTTGAGGTTTACCTGCTTGAACTCACAAACAAAATGACACAATGGACCAACAAGATTGATGAAAGAGATAGAGAGCGAGAGAGGGAGAGAGAGAGGAGAGAGAGAGAGAGAGAGAGAGAGAGGGAGAGAGAGAAAATATTATATGGAGATTTGAAAAAGAGAGGAAGATAAGATTTATACCACAGATAACAGGATGTAATCATGAAGAAAGAAAAGCAGCAAAAACAGATAACTGACTCTATTCACATACGAAATTCTATTAATAGATCATTCAGTGAACGCACTATGTACGGGATAAAATCAAACTGTTATAATAACTGTAATTTTATAAAAATAAGCGACACTTGGATTCTGCGATCTCAAAAAGATTTAGAGAGAAAAATAGATGGGGAAGAGAGAGAGAGACAGACAGAGAGAGGGGGGGGGGGGGTACAATTTTGATTATTATTATTATACCGCTATTGTGATTTCAATGTATTCCAAAGCCGTTTCATTTTGCCATTACGGCTTTGATTAGTCTAAAAGTGTGCACGCGCAAAGTCAATTTCACAGTCCAATTTCCCCCCTAATCTCTCCGAACACAGTGTACACTGTCAAGAACCTCTAAATACAATCAATTACGCTGATTGTGATTCCTTTTATTCCCCAAACGCGAATAAAAACAGCCGTGGTCAATGACATCAGGCACTCTCGATAACAACGCCATTTGCTGCGGTCACGTGGTCACAGCTGCTTATTTTGCGCTATGTTTTGGTCTATTAATTTCTGCTATTGCCCACCGAGGTGTTTTGAATGAGTATTATCATTTTTGTCAGACAGCCTTTATCGTATCTGGACGCCCCCCCCCCTTCTTACAATTTGAAACGTCAACAAATGTATCATAATATCACATTTATGTATTCTCGTTGTCTGCAGACACGGACGTGAATATCTTTTTCTAGTCCTGCATGTTTAATCAAGTGTTTCTTGTTATTCTGCACTATGCAGACGATTATTTTTTGGCGCGCAATTGAAAGAAGCCGCTAAATATTACCCCGCCCTTCTGCTATGTACATATCCCACAAGGATGACTGCAGTCGTACATGGATCTAGCTGCACTTTTTTCTTTCTTCACCTCCTCAGTTGGAATAATAACTATGATTGAATTGAATCCTTTATTACTTTTTATTCGCTTCCGTTTGTGCACTGTATACTGTTCCTGTTTATAGCCACATACTTGTTTGAAGTGAAGGGGTAAAAATAGATTGTCCTTGTGTATCAATAGAAGAACATCGTACATTCCCTAAATATTGTCACGTTTGGCGTGTGTGTTTTGAGAAATGCGACAACATTAATGATTTATTATGAAAATATATCGAAACTGGCACAATTTTGAACAGCGATACATGTTTTTCACATCTCCTAACCATTAACTTATTTCAGATTGTTATGAATATTGTCATGTTATTCAAGAATCGTCTCCCTTTGTGATCCTTTCCATTCTATCTATATGCCTGATGTATGTACGTATGTATCCATCTACCTATCTCTATCTATCTCTCTATCTTTCTATCTATCTATCTATCTATCTATCTGTCTATCTATCTATCTGTCTATCTATCTGTCTATCTATCTATCTATCTATCTATCTTTCTTTCTATCTATCGTTTTGTCTCTCTGTCTGTTTATCTATCGATCTGATGTATCTATCTATTTATCTATCTATATGTATATATATATATATATATATATTTATATTTATATAATTATGTCTGTCTGTCTCTCTGTCTGTCTACCTATTTATCGTTCTTTATGTCTGTCTATCTATTTGTCTATCTATTCATTATCTATCTATATCTCTATATCGTTTTGTCTGTCTGTCTGTCTGTCTATCTATCTATCTATCTTTCTTTCTATCTATCGTTTTGTCTGTCTGTCTGTATATCTATCTATCTGATGTATCTATCTATTTATCTATCTATTTATCTATCTATCTATCTATATCTCTACATCGTTCTGTCTGTCTGTCTGTCTGTCTATCTATCTATCCATCTATCTTTCTATCTATCGTTTTGTCTGTCTGTCTGTCTATATAACTATATGATGTATCTATCTATTTATCTATCAGTTTATCTATCTATTTATCTATCTATCTATATCTCTACATCGTTCTGTCTGTCTGTCTGTCTGTATGTCTGTCCATGTATCAATCTACTCACCTCGGTTCACCTATCTATCCTTCTCTCAATATTAATGTACCTACAATTTGTTATCATTAATTTCAAAGACTAAATTCTGTCCCTGACAGCTATAGGTACTTCCTTACTTTGTCTCCACCTTTTGTTATCGATATTATTGCCAATTTTCAGGTCCATCAACTTGTCAAGCCTCAGCAGGCTTTCAAGGATGTTCCATTTATTCCTCTTATTATGTATCAACCCATTATATCATTACATCTTACTTTCAAAAATACTTGTATGTATCTTAGTTAGTGTATAGTTAGTCATTTTTAAATTTTTATTTGGGAATAAATATGATTGATTAACATTTCTGTATTTTCACTCTTTATATTCATCGTTATCTTCCAGAATATTGTCTGTGATTGACTTGTTTACAGGTATTACTTTCTTCACAATTCCCCTGGTGTAGAGTGCTCCTGACTTCCATATCCTATTGTTTCTTAGTGTCATTATCCATCCTCCGCACGCACCCTTCTCTTCCCCTCCTCCACCATCACAATCATTAGGCATAGGGTATTAACCTCATTTCGTACACCCATCACCACCTCAGCTCATATTTTAATGACGATTCTCTCTGTAGGTTTGCTTTTCTGTTCATTTTGTCTGCAACTCACTTCGTATTTCCTCGTTCCCTTTCTCGCTCTCCTTAATGTCTTTACTCTCTTTTTGTTTGTTCTCTCGAAACCTAATTATCTTCAACTTAATTAAGTTTTCAACCTCCCTCTCATTTTCCTCTTCTTCTTCTTCTTCTTCTCTGTCCGTCATCATTTTCTCTACTCATAAACTCTGACCCCCCCCCCCCCATGTCACACATTTTGTCTGTCTGTCTGCCTTTGTATCTTGTTGCGTGTCCATTTCTCTTACCCCACCCTCCCCTTCGCCCGTCGTCCACCTCTTCTCTCCGTTGCACTGTGTCTGTCTCCGTCGATTGTCTCTCTACGTAATCATTTCCTTCTCACCCTATGCTTTCTGTCTTTCTATCTTTCACCATCCTTCCCCTTACATCATCCCCTCATCTCTCCATCTCTCCCTCTCCCTCTCCCTCTCTCTCTCTCTCTCTCTCTTATCCCCATTACCGAGGCCATTTACCCTGTCAGATCTCTGGCACTGATCTCCCTCTCTCTCCCTCTCTCTTTATTTTCAGCTCTTTTAATTCGATATCGCGGCAATCCTAAATTGTAAAACCCAAATGAGTATTCCATGCGAAATGCATTTTTTCTCCCCCGCTTCCAGATAATGATATTTATGGGTATAAAGAGTACATGTGCCTCGTCTCGATGCTTGACAAAAGCACTCTTGTGTGTATGGGAAGAGGTGAGGGACTCCGCTCTAAATGATATGGAGATGGGCACTGTTTACACCAGACAAGGCCTATAGGTCTGGGTCGTCTGTAATCGTGTTCACACTAATTTATTGTGTCAGGTACAGTCTCAAAATGATATAGACACAAAAAACACAGAAAAGGAGAAGCAACAGAGAGGGAGAGCAAAGATCCGAATTATCAAAGCATACACAAATATCAACAATTCAATTAACAAAATACTTTTAGATTCAAATATGTTAGCCGCCCCCTTTTTCGTGAAGATGCACTGCCCCCCCCCCCAAAAAAAATAATAATAAAAACAAACATTTTGATGATATTTAAAGAAACTTAATCTCCTGCCAAAACGCGTAGAGGAAGAAGGTACGATTAACACTGAGGCAAATATAAAAGCTAAAGATGAATATAAAAAATATATGAATATCAAAGTAAAAAGTCTTTATGTTAGATCGAGAGCTGATTAGATTCAATTCCAAATCATTTATTCTTGAACATCAAATAAAACATCAGATTGTACATTTGTAAATAGTTATATTTGAACAAGAAAAGGAGGACAACAAAAAGTATACTCTTGAAAATAAATTTGAATTGAATTGAATTGAATTTTATGAATTGAAGTAATATTGGAAAAAGTACGAAGTTTTTCTTAAAATTAGAAAAATGAAATAAAGCACGCTCTAATATTCATTGCTTGAACAATATGAACGTTTTTTTAAAATTTGAACGCTGATGTTAACAATGGAAGGAATATTCTAAACTGTTTTTAGCCTAATATCCGTCACAAATTTGAAAGTGAAATGACTTTAGAAGTATATATATACTAAAGCACAAATAAGACCCCTGGAAATAACGGGTTGTCTGTGCAATTTTATTAATGGTTTTGGAATAAGCTAGATGGATTTACTCAACAAAGTGTTGAACTATAGTTTTAAAAAACTAGGTCAAATACCAACATTTCAAAGGCAAAGCATCATTACTTTGATAGCAGAAATAAAAAAGGTCAAGACAAAAATATGATCGACCCACTTCTTTGATTAATGTAGATATTAATATTGCCTCAAAAGGTCTTAGCTGAGAAGATGAAGAAGGCTTTAGATGACCCAATAAATTCACTCAGTAATTGTTTTTTAAGAAACGCAACATTGGAGAGGCAATCCGACCGATTATGGATATGTCATTTTATACCAGACTGAAAAGTCTGCCTGATGTCATTATCTGCCTGGATTTCCAAAAAGCATTTGACTTACTTAATAATCTCTTTTCTCCTCAAAATAGTTACCTCTTTTAATTCCGGTCCTAAGTGTACAAATTATATTCAGGCGCTCTTAACAGACTTAGAAAGCTGTGTCATTTAACAAGTACTATCTGCTGGTTAATTATCTGTTAAGAGAGGTGTCAGACAAGGATACCTCTTATCCCCATATATTTTTTTTATTTTTGCCATAACAATTTCAGCATTAAGCATTAGACAAACTAAGGAAATCCCAGGAGTTAAGCTAACATATTGTGAAGAAATTAAACTTACGATGTATGCTGATGATGTTACACTCTTTATCCCTGGTATTGGTTGTTACATTAATTTTAACAAAAATGTAATATATCTCGCTCAATTTTATATGACTTAGACTTATCAATATAACGAAATACAAAGCAATACAGGTGGGCTCTCTCAAAGAAAATAATGTAACTATTGGTCCTTTTCCCTTTACTATAGCACCTTGTATGTTCTTGGGTTAGACATATTTGAGGTTTACTTAGGTCTTTTTAAGCGCATAGTTTAAAAATGAAAATGAAATTGAATATGTGGATATGCGTGTTATCTACGCCTCCAGGTGTGATGACCACCTGTTACAATACCACAAACAATAGCAACATATAAGTTGCTATATATGTCAGACATGTCAGACTAAACTAATATTCTAGAATAGACAATGGTATGTAATTTCCCCCAGCTTAGCACACGTTCATAATAGAATTGCATGCTTCCATATATATGTATATTACATCATCATTGCCTTTGTTTTCCTGGTGATGCTACAGCATGTCTGGCATAGCAACTTGTATGTTGCTATTGTATTAAGTGTTGTAACAGATGGTCGACTTCGGCAAAGATACATAATACCACTTTCTCAAGTTAGCTCATTGATGACTGACAGATGATGTCACAAGGGAAATGAGATCTGGAGGTTTTTGGGGTGGAGCTTAGCAAGTTTGGAAAACAAATGTTTAAAAAAATATTTAAAAATCTATGAAACAAATTCAGAAGTTTACATATCAAAATATGAGATGTATGCAGGACTGCACACCAACAGGAATACACTTGTATTTCGATGTCATGGGCCCTTTAAAAGGACGTCAGTGCCTTAAAAAGATGTCACACGTAGCAGTCCGCTGTGTCGACGTGCAAATCTGAAAGTCCCTATTAATGCCTCAGTTATACATTGGTATTTTGACCACCTGACAGTATTTAAAAAAAATTCTGAAATCCATGCTACAAGCAACCAGATCATTTTGAATGATAAGGAAATCATTTTTAATACTGAATCAGTTTTTAAATGTGTCTTGTTTGAGAAAGGAATACGTAACATTATTGACACATTAGATGAAAATGCAGTTGTTTTTAAATGGCTATAGACGCTAAAAGAATTGGTGTGTCATATACAGATTATACTTTTGTTTTTCTTTTTTCGAGTGTCATAACAGAATGCCTAGCAAGTAGGGGGAAATTCATAGAAGAAAACTTCAGGCAGCATTCTAATGATATTTCAGAATGTTCGAGTCTTTTTTACAGGTAAAGATAAAACATTATCTCTTTGGTGTTATAAGTAGTTGTCAGTTGACAGAAACTTGACAAGACCTATATAAATCCCTCTATATCAAAGGTATTTTCTCAGTTTAAAAATGATGATGGCCTTATTCATCGTGGAGTTACTCAACTATTTATGATACCATGAAATGTTACAATTGACTCAAGGTTGAGAGTACTCCATACTAAGATTTTCAAAAGTTTAATTCCTACTATTTTTTTTTATCAAACTGCAGCATTGGAGAAAAAACAGAAGAGGCGGAAGGATGCACAAACAGTAAATGAAAAACTGATTCATTTATTCTGTTAAATATTTGTTTAAATGGTATGATATAAGTATTTATAATCGCATGGGTATTCCCTTCTGATTAACAAAATTTGTTAATTTAATGAGGATCGCAATTTGATCCACGTCCACTGAGTATTATAATTTCGTCTCAAAGCCATATAACGGATGCAATGATTCAGAGAAAGAAAGAGAGAGAGAGAGAAGAGAGAGAGAGAGAGAGAGAGAGAGAGAGAGGAAGAGAAAGAGAGAGAGAGAGAGAGAAAGGGGAAAGGGTATGATTATTAATTAGAACACTAGATTGTGATAAAACTGTCAGCGTATAAACATTATAATCCATAACAATTAACTATATTAGAAACAAAATTGCACCAGACAAAAGAACTAAACTGGGACAGAGAACAGGGTGATTTGATAGAAGTAACATAAAATAGCTTACGTCATCAAAACTGACAAATGAAATCTATTAAACGAGGTCTTTATCACTTTTGATAATGTCACGCATCAGTCTATATCACGATTAGTGAGTTCGTATGATGAAAAGGGATCGATTTTAGAGTACGAAGCGACAATTCGGTCGTTGCCCTAGCCTCGTTGCAACCGAACCGTAACGATGGGAGCCAGCGGCCCGAGCCCCTGTGACCTAGCACGAATGTTCGCTTGCACTCTTCCTTCGGGCTTGGCGGATAAAAGCTGCCTGCGAATAGTTATCGTTTGGAGGTACAGAAAATTAAAGAAGGAAAAAAAAAAAGGGGGGGGGGGAGGGGACAAAGGGAAAAGACAAGAAGAGATAAGTGCATCATTGATAATTTGAGAAGATGACTGAGAGCCATTGAGATAAGGTTTTGGTTGACATGAGTTTCATCTTTATGCTAGAATCAATGGCAACATAATCCCATATCATATTGTGTGCTACGTCGGTGCAATTGGAAGCCATTATTGTTAGAGCTGGGTTGATGCTTTTGGCAATGTGGTTGGTCCTATTTCGTTACTTAGTCATGGTTTGTTATTTTTCCCAATCAAAATCTGGATGTTGTTCTCTCTCGGTCTCCAAAACCCTTTCCTACAAAACAGCTTATTGCCTATACAAAATACCCCCTCCACTCTTAACTCTCCCGCGTCTTTGTCTCTTCAATGTTTTCTCTTTATAATAGACCATTTGTCCTTTATTTTGCCTACACAAATATTATCGAGTCCCCTTCTTTAATTAATTACTAAAAAAAGATCTAACCATTAACATGAGATGCCTGCGAGGAGCTGGAAGGCGGGTGCAGCCCCCCCCCCCTTCCCCCGCCCTGCAGCCGCCGCCGTTGAAACTATCAATATTGGGAGAAACTTTACCTCATAATATAATGGGGGAGTGGAGTGGCCTCTTTGTAAACTTTTGCATTAGTAGATTAAATCGAAAATGAATAGAAAATGGATTTTAAAAATGAATTTGATCGTGAATGACATTGAATTTAAAAGGTTACCAAATTGCTTAGCGTGCTCGCTGTTTAGACCGAATAATTTTCAGGCGGGAAACAGCAGCCTGTATTAATAGCAAAATATTATTATGTCCATACGCAAATGAAAGTGTTGCCGTATGTCAGATTGTCAGTAGACTACAGTCTATCTTCGAAATACATTTCATTTCTTGTCTGGAATTCAAAATAACTTTTGTTTCCATTATGTACCTGCATGTTTGTAAACATTATGTTATCATGCCATGAATTATGTTTAACATTTTGGTGTCGAATCAAACCACTTACTTTATTTCTCTGTAATCTTTGTTTTATATATTATGTAACAAAATGTATTATGTAAAGGGAACCTTAATTACAAGCATAATGCTTCCAAGGTTTCCTCCTTATTACTGCAGATTATTGTTAATATCATTTGTATTTAATGACTTGCCATTAAATCGTTTTTATTACTGTTTTATCAATCGAATGTTATGTACATGTTTTGTTACCTTGTATATGCATTACTTTGTAAATTCTTTTCATATGCAGTTAATGTGGAAATAAAACCTAAATAAAAAAATAAAAAAATAGAATGTCTGTCCTTGTGCAAATAACTATTACTTCTTTCATCTCCCTTCTGTTCCGAATTATAATTATTTGAAACAACATAACCTACCAAAATACTAATGACAATGAAAACGTTAATTACCGATTTTACCTCCTAAAACGAGCATTTTCAACACGGCTAGATTCAAACAATAAAGGATCATTGTTTCTAAAATCTATAATCGTATTGAGGTTTATCTTACCACTTCAAACAGCAGCAAACATTTGATATTAAAAGTCAATCTAATGTTAGGGTAAATTATATATATTTTTTATTTATTTTTATATTTTTTCCATATTTTCCCTCCACAGGGATTTTATTGATTTTCATTTGAAACACATACAAAAATATATATTCAAGGTAATTTACATTATAACATAAATAAAATTGGCTTTTCAAGATACAAGTATTGTTGAACTGTTGAGTTAACAGAAAACTAACAAATCAATAATTCATTTTGACACTCATGGGAAGAAAAACAAATACAGAAAAAATATAATTTTAAGTAAACAAATTCCTGAATTGAAACCATTTTCTTGGGAATTTATTATTTCTACAATTCGAATTTGCAATATACTTTCGTTTTTGAGGTAATTTATAATCGAAACTCTAATATTATCAAAGTCGGGCAATTGTTTCTTTATTTTGCAAGTATACACCATCTGTCGCACCACAATCAGGATACAATTAAATGCATAATGATTTGAACCTTTTAAACCAAATAATTTATCTTGTAATGAAAATGTTAATTTATTTCCGGTTCCAGTATTAATCCAGTGTTCTAACCTACCCCAAATATTTTTAACATGCGTACAATCACATAGCAGATGTATAACTGTTTTAATCTGTTCATTACAAAATGTACATTCTTTTCTTGGGACTAAATTCATTTTAAACAGTAGATCGTTCGTATATAATATGCGTTGCAAGACTTTAAACTGAAACCATCGTAAGCCCACATCAATGGTACAATTAAATCCAATAGAACAATATGTTTCCCAACTCTTATCATTCAGGTCGAAAATGCATTTCCATTTAAGAAAACTTTTACATAGTCCTTTTCTTCTCTTTAATAAAATTGCATAGATATTTTTTTGTAAATGCCTTTCGAAATAACCCCCTCTAGAATTATTTGAAGATGATTCCTAATTTTGGAGATTTATATAACATGCCTGATCGTCGTGGAATATGCATATGGCTTTTGATTGTTTATTTTAAATTGTAATTCAAAGAGATGAAAAAAGTAACGAATTTCTGATTGAAATCTTCTATCTAACCTTAGGATCCTCACTTTGTCACTTTGGACATTAAAATTGATTTCAAAATGACTTAGAATCACTTAGCTCACTATGAGACGGAGACGACAAAATAAGATTCGGAAATCAAATAAATCGTAACATAAACATGTGATACAAAATGGCAACAAAGAACGACAGAAATTCTTCATAATTCGTTTCAACAACATTTCCATAATTTGGGGAAAGTAACCGCGAACGAATGGTCGAGAAAGCACCCTGTTGGGAGAAGGCGAGTGCGCCAGTGATTATGGCCAAGAATTTCGCAGGGAAGGCCTCCATTATCACGGACACCTGGAGCTAGCAACCAAATTGTTTTGATTGTGAAGATAAACATAGTCAGGAGTGCGATAAGATATCCTGCAATAATTAAATAAAAAAAGTTTGTAGTCTAAAAATATTTTGAACTCTTAAATTAACATTTTCCTTCCATTTAATGTTTTGTCACATCGCTTCAATATCCTCTTACCTAAAGTGATCTATATTTGAAAGTATAATGATCTCAACTGTAATTTCGATATAATAATAGTTCTCGCTGCTACAATGATCTGTTTCTATCAGGAACTCTACAATATTATGTCACGTTTCCGGACCTACGATATTTCGCCCTGGAGGCAAGCAAAAAGGAAAGGAAAGAAGAAGAAAAAAAAAAGAAAAAAAGAGCAAACTAGACATAATCAAATGTGGGAAACAATTAGTTGTCATAAGTTCAGCTGAATTGCTATCTCAAGACTGTATACAAGAAAATCGATTTTGTTAATGTGTTTTTTTTTTGGTGGGGGCCGGGGGCGACGGGAATTGTGGTACGTATCCCCTATGCACTCTGTAGTATCTAGATAGGAATGCTTGCCTAGAATATTATTAAGGAGTTTCAATTAGTATCTCCATGCCATTATCCTCTTTGCAATATTGATATGATTGTGCGTGAGCGCTAAGCATTCTGATCATGATATGGCAACAACAACAATTATCGAACGCGTCTGGAATTTCATTTCACATTTCTAATGCCATCCAATTTATATTGTTCCTTAGTAATGTGAGCCAGTATTCATCTCGTCATTAAAGTGAACTCTTCCACTTTAAAGTAAACGTGATGGCTGGTCATGTGATTGAAATTTAAAATCAAACTATATTGGGAAATATAGGTTATTTTGTACGTAACATTAATATTGTCAGGTTTGGGAACCGTCTTGGAATCATCAACATTAAAAAAGATATTGTTGAAAACTATGACAGTTTCGTATATATATATATATATATATATTGAATGTATATTCAGTTTTGTTTGTACAACTAATAATTGAAGTGCCTTGAGTGACTTATTTTGTCAGAGAATGGCTTCAATTTTGTTGTATATATTATTATTATTATAATAATCATTATTAAAACCACATGTGATGAAAAAGCACTGCACACAAATATGGGTAAGCCTATTTGGGACTGAACACACCTGTGATATCACAATTCGGAAGAAAGTTTTTAATTAGTTTTAGTCATAATAATTTGGAATATGAGGCCAGTTTAAAAGGATTCCATCTTAATATGTTGCACTTGTTACTCTACTATATCCTTCGCCTTGATTATGAAGAAAAAATTAGAAAGCTTACGAATTATTTTCCACTTTATAAGAAATCATCTTTCTCTTATAGTCTTGGCTCTTTGTTTTTCCGGAAAAGAAAATAATTAATTGCCCAAAGAGTTGCAATAGTCCTTGCATCATACTAAGAAGTTAAAACGACAGACGTATAAATTAGAATTTGTTGTCAACAAGTGAAATTATACACCTCGAGTAAAAGAAGAAAAAATAATGGCTTTACAAATTTGACATATGATATATGAGAAGGATCGATAGTGGATGACGACCTTCAATGAAACCTCTTTCCTTAAAATGATCTTGTTACTTTATGAAAACGGATCACAACAACCTTTTTGGTAAATATTGTTGAAGAATCTGTTAGCTAGCTATAAAGTCAGAGTTAATTTGCTTGAAGTAAAACCAAGATATGGTTATGATTTAGGAAACATCCCTATAATTGTCTTTTATTTCATCAGCTTTGAGGTATTGTTAATGCTTTTAATAATACCCGACACCAAATGAAATAAGCCGCGGTTCCTCCCAAAACTCCTTGGCAGAGGTTGCAACATATTGATGTCGTAGTGTCGGGCCAAGTTTTAGGTAAAATAAAGATGAGTCACGCAATTTCAATGTTGAGAAATTGTCTAAGAGAATGTGTAAAAAGATTGATTATGTAATATGTAGGAATTTATGTATAGGCCTACTGTAAACTTTTGGAATAACCATAACGACAAAAATTGACTTGCTTTCTCCAATATTCCAAGCATGTTGGAATAGATCTTTGTAAATTTTGCACATTGATATTATTAATCAAAAAAACGAATTCTATCTTTATGAGGAAACTCAAAACTACCATGCTATTTCAAAATAACAAAAGCTCTTTAAATGGTGATAACTTTAGAATATACAATGTTAGATCCGGGCTGTATTGTATGTCATAATTACGTGCATGCTTTTTAAAGGTATAATCTAATATTCGACTTTGTCTTGAAAATGCTTTACTTGTTTTTCAAATCATGGCTTAGAATGTAAGAAAATTAGTCTTTAAACATTTTTACGTAAAAAACAATCATCGTTATTTTAAGAGCGGTGAAAATCAATGTTCATTTTCAAACTGAAAATCGTATTGTAACCACGATACAAACGACAATTAAAAAAAATATCCGTACAACTAAAAGAGTACTTTCATGATATTTACTTCATATTGTCTCAATCACTTTTTCTTAACTTTTGATATCAAAAGTTGGCTATTTTTTAAAGGATAATCAGGATATTTGCGCCAATTATAAAGACCTAAACAAAAGGTTAAAAAAAAGTAGAGAACAGTGTGACCTTGTTCCTTTTTTAAAGATCAAACCATCAACAACAATGACCAATAAGTTGAGCTACATTGCATTTAAGGATATAAAATTGATTGCAGAAGAAACAATAAAACAAATTATATGACGGCCAGAGACAGATATTACTTTCAATTCTTCCATGTTCAACATTCAACTTTCGGAGAAAAATCTTGTCAGCCTCTTACAATAAAATTGTAAATGTTTTGCTATTTATCAACCAGCGTAAACAATATCTTACGAAAATTGTTGGATGTTTTACAAAAACTAGACAATGACTTTAAGCTATATTTGAAACGTTTCAATAATGAGGGTCTGCGGACGTGTCGTTACGTACGGGTTAATTTCCTAGCGGTGGTCTATGAAACCAAGTCAAAACATGGAATATCAAATTGCATCGAGTGTCAGGTTTTACCCATTCATCAACTGGCACATACATTGTTGAAGGGAAAATAATTAATTTGAAAAAAGGGAGTCGGTTTTTCGTGTATGTATAATTCTGTAGAAGAATATGGTTTCCGCGTTTGTAATCTATCTAAAAGGAGGAGGACTGATGGAGGATTAAAGAAAAATATAGATGTCGAATAAAATAATTTGATAAAATGAAAACCCAAACAAAACACCAACAGATTGAGAAAGATACATTACATTAAACCAGAGTTAGCAAAAGAATGTCAAATGTTGGATATTTTTACAAAGCGTGAAGAATCGGGCGAGTCCGGGGTATTTATTTAGTTTGTGTCGAATATGCTGCTAAGTATAGAAAATAAATGAAAAGTAATGGACAACAATTCCTTTATATATTTTGGTCTGATCTATACGCATGGCTTTATGAAGCGCCTCTTGATAATATTACTTGACTGCACTGAACAGAACACGGGAAGGAAAGTTAATATTATTAGCTTCATCAATTTCATAAAGACAAATCCATAAAACCATTTTTTTGCATAATTTACAGCTATAAAATGCGAAAGAAAAAAAAGGTGTTACTATAAAGTCGCTATAAAGGAATTTTTTTTTCATCGCTCAGTTACTAACTACTCTTCTTTGGGAGAATATCATTCTTGACGCAGCATAAGTAGTGAATTGTTATCGCCCAAAATAAAAACATATCTGAATCTATATAATATTTTGGAAGCTTATCACACCAATGCATTATGTGCCTAAGTAAATTGATCTTTTGAAAATGAGAATTCATAAGTCTACTAAGCTCTCAAGCAGGTAAATCAAAACTAGAAAGAACAGATGAACAGAACGATTGTTTGGATAAAAATTGAAAAAAAGAAGTGGATTAAAAGAAAGTACTAGTAAGGATCAAGTCGTAAACTGATAGGTATATTTATGCCGATCTCCAACGGCTTGTTCAGCATGTCTACAAATCCTAACTATGTTGAAAATGAGTCCAGAGACTCTCCTATTCACTTACACGTTCGCCCTTTGTTCTCTGCGCTTCAAATGACAATTCAGTGAGCATCTTTATGTTTCATCCCGATCTTTTTCTCTCCAAACTCTTCTCCATTTCCCTATTTTTCCAAATTATCCTCTCTTTTTTCCTCATGAACAAAATGTTCTCTCGATGTAAAAAAAAAAAAAAAAGAAGGTCTTTTTCGCGCACGTCTGACCCCGCACGACCTCGCAAATTTTTCGTACGTACGTGCGCGGTTACAAAATGTCGTGTTTGCGAGGGGGCTCTCTTTTTTTTCAATGTTCACCTAAAATATGGTGGAACAATGCGCAGGTGACGGAATCGGATGAGGGAAAATAAGACCAAGAGAAAGAGATACCTTTGAGCCGTGTAGGCATATCGGTTTATAACCACCGCTGGTTTCACAAAAAATAAAAACAATGGATCACTGTGGACAAGCATGATGGATTTTTAAAATGCTTTCAAGAGCTGTCAAAAGCTGTAGAAAAAAAAATCGTCTCTCCCTCGAATCATTCCTCATATTCCTTCTCTGGTTATGTATTTCGTTGTGCAAGAGGTTTTCATAATGTATCTAACTGGCGAGGGGTGTAAATTTCAGATTTTAAAAACATGTGTTTGCAAGGGATTCGCTAAGTAACTTATGCCATGGAGGATGGGGGAGGGGGGGCGGATGTGTGGACTAAATTTGCCGACGATGTTGATGAACATTTATCGACAAGAAAGACAAAATGTTTCGAAACTTCAGCATTTCCGAGAAGTTCTGGGATTGTCAAATTAGTGAGACAGAAGTTAAGAATAGGTGTGTGTGTGTGTGTGGGGGGGGGGGGGTGGGGGTGGGGACGGGGTCAGCTCTTTTGATAGAGAAGGCTATTCATATTGCGTTAAAATTTCATTCTCATATTTGCTTATGATTCACATTTAGAAAGAACAAATGTATCACCCGTGTATGATTTAACAATTAATAAATAAACATTTTAACCTGATAAATCGACTGCCGTATAGGGTAAAGAATATCATACACTTATAACCATCTAGCTGTCTGATTCACCATAATAATGACAAATCTTGGATAGATTGAACGGAGAATAATTGACAAGGTAGAAGCAAAGAAATCAGAGATACAGATTAGTTAAAGCTGTATAGGTTAAAGAAGAAGAAATATATGCAATTGTTAAAGTTAAATTACTAAATAGAAGAGAAAGCTTCCCAATTTTATTTCGATGATGGTGTGTTATGTCAAAAATTTGGCCACTTTGTTTTCATTCGTGATACACTCAGGTATCTAGAAATATATTATATTGGGTGAATATTTTCACGGAAGGACTGGTAAACATACTGTATTGTATTTTTGCCCATGATGTACCACAAGAAAAATGTAAGTTTTTATCATGAATCTGAGAAAAAATAATATCATGACTAATAACAAAATGTTAACAGTTCTCATAAAAACGAAATTCACCACAACTTAAACAAAAAAAAAGCTTGAAATGCAATAAAATTCATTCTTCCTCCACAAAAATTCCCCCCCCCCCAAATCGTGTTGATCAAAATTATTTAGATAGTAACAAACATATCTTTGTGATCCAAGTCATAATATTTTTCTACCTCATGTGGTTATGGACAATGAACGACTCGATGATTGTGTGATAAATGCATTAATATGACATTACATTTTTAATTAGGATGTTTTTCTGCAAAAAATAATCTCTAATTTTAGAAAAAGGTGGGAGGTTATTTCACGATAAGGACTATTATTGTCTGATTGTTTCTAAACATACCCCGCTGATTTGTCATCGTGACTATTATAAAATGATAAAAATAATCTCTTTTTCATAAGAACGTGCATAACATGTGTGATAAAATGAGAAAGGAAATCAATGCTGCTATCATAATTAATCCATCAACGAATTTACGTGACCATTCGTACACTTCTCACAAAAACCAGCGGGTATACATACCTGTGATCATCATACGTCTTGAAAATCAATCTTACTATGTTTTTCGTTTGAAATGTTGAATATTAAATTTAAAAGGCAAGTATAATTATTACAAAAAGTTATCTTTTAAGGTAATCAATAAGCTGATCGTATAGAATGTCTCTGGGAGAGCCGTAAAATTAACAAGGAGAATTAAGAGGAAAAGAGTGTAAAAAACAAAAAACAACCCGGCCCAAATGATGAAAAATTGAGTTTATGATCTGTTACAATTAATATTCAGTATACTTGTAATACGAGTAGTAGTGTCAGTAAATGTAGCAGCAGCAAATTTGCAACTACCAATTTGTTGGTAACAGTCACCTGACAATATCATTTGAACATTGAGGTTTCGCCTGAATATTCCTTATCTAATAATTTTTAGTTACGAATTCCAACGCTGTAAATGGATACATAACATGATGCTAAAATAATCTGAGATTGTCACAGAAATTTGCTCTCTCGCGCCCGTTGCTAACTTGCAATCTATTACCGTAGAAAATGGAAAGCTGATACATGTGCAAAAACAGCCCCCGCCCCCGCCCCCGCCCCCTTGCAAAAGAAAAAGCCCTTACGCCCATTTTGTAACTAACCTGTATAGATTAGCAGCTCCATCGATATGGAAAGCTGTGAAAATATTTTCAAACCACTGAATATACACTGGCTTTTGTCGATTTCAATGAGTAATCATATTTTTTTATAAAAAAGCAGCAAGTTTTTTTGGCTACCTTCCCCATTTTAATGTTCTTCATGCAGGCAGGACGGAAAGGTTCATTACCACCGAGTGTAACGACCGCGCGCCGCTGCATCGGGGCTGTTTTTTTCTCTTCTTCAAAACCCACCGTCCTTTTGCTTTAAATTGAATATCATTCGATCTAATTAGATGCCTTGCGAAAATCGGTGGGAAAAGGGAAGCGTGTTCTTCGATACCCAATTAAGGTTTCAACAGGAAGGCGAAGTTTGTCACGAACATTCATATTGTTGTGTCTTTTGTGAGCTAATGAGAAAATGAAAGGGAGAGAGAGAGAGAGAGAGAGGGGGGGGGGGGGGGGGGGAGGGAGAGCGAAAGAATAAAACTGGGTGCATGTGTGTGTGGGGTGGGGGTCTTTCATGGAAGAGAGAGATAGAGAAGGAGAGAGAGAGAGAGAGAGAGAGAGGGGAGAGAGAGAGAGAGAGAGAGAGGGGGGAGGGAGAGATAGAGAGAGAGGGGGGGGGGGGGGAGAGAGAGAGAGAGAGAGAGGGGGGGAGGGAGAGAGAGAGAGAGAGAGAGAGAGGGGGGGGGGAGGGAGAGAGCGAGAGATATAAAACTGTGTGCATGTGTGTGTGTGTTTGTGTGTGGGGTGGGGGTCTTTCGTGGAAGAGAGAGATAGAAAGGGGGCACAATGATGAAGAAGGAAGACAGAGATAGACAATTGGAAGAAAGAAAGGACACAAGTAATTTTTATTTCCTCTGAATTTTACAATTTAAGGTGTTGTATAATATTTAGTGATTGTAATCCCATGGTTTTGCAGGATACCATAGGGGGCTGAAGTAGCTTGAGAGAACATTCATTATGTAATGTCGTGTCTTTAAAACATTTGAGTAACTGAATATTTGTCATGAATGTGTGTGTGAGAGAGAGAGAGAGAAAGATAGAGGGGGGGGGGGGGGGCAGAAGAGAGAAGATAGAACGACAGGGAGAGAGCAAAAATCTTTGATCATAATTCTCTCATTTGTTGGCATTGTCTAGCTTTCTTCATCATCATTACATGTACATCCCCACTACCCCCACCACCACCACCACCGCCGCCACCACCACCACCACCACCATCATCACCATTACCACCACCACCATCGTCATCATTATAATTATCATCATCATCATTACCACCACCATCATCATCATCATCATCTTAATTATCCCTCCTTACCCTCATCACCATAGTCATCATTATCACCATCATCATTACCAACACCACCATTACCACCATCACCATCGTTATCATCATAGACAACTCTGGCACCTTTGCAATTGTCCTCTCCGATGTCCCCCTCTATCCATCTTCAAATAAAACAAAACAGAATCAAAACGGAATCCTCCTCTCAGATAATTTTGTTTCAAACAAGTATTCATAATAAGCAGAGACAGAGTGGTAGGGGTTCTCTTCTGCTTAAAGTGCCGGGTTACTCGTATTTTGATGTGTTCAAAAATCGAAAAATGTTGGGTATACATTATTTGATATATAATGAACAAATAAATCAATGTTATTTTATTCTTTGATTTACCGTTTTTTTGTTATTAAGTGTTGAAATTGGCACTTTTCAGCCAACACAAGCGTTCAATTCTGAAAAGCTTACTAACAGTCACGTGATGCAGGTCGGGGATGTGACGTCACGTGATGCAGGTCAGGGATGTGACGTCACGTGATGCAGGTCAGGGATGTGACGTCACTTGCAGTAGTGTTGACCGCGCGCTGATCTGACAGGTCAAAATTACCCGCGAATTACACTTACGAACATCACGATACATCTTCAACTCATCAAGGCTAGCATCTCTGTTTTTTAAAGTTTGGGAGGAATCTTATACAAATTAATGTTGTAAACCAGTCCAGATTTTGTAAGTTTTCATGTACTATGACATTGCGAACACATTGTACGGATAAATTGCAACAGCCTTAGTATAGGTCGAGTACTGTCTGTGACGTACATTGTAGTATGCCGAAATTTGCATATAGAGGTCACTTTGATCGTTTAACGAAGGGGTTGGGAAAACGAATTGGGTAGTGTGAGAAACCAAATTATAAACTCTAATTTAACAGACTTCCCGATTGAATTTTTCGGAAAATTCAAAAGGCATATTGATAGTAAGAACATCATATATTTCTAATTTATAGAATAAAAACCATGATTTTTTTACAAATCACTCAGCACTTTGAACTAACCTGGATAAACTGCTCTACTGCATATACCCGCAATTTACCAGGATTTCATTCAAGTGCAAGGTTTTACACCACAAGCACATTCATAACACGCAAAAGCTTTAAAATTTCAACATTCACCAAAACAATTACATACAAAAAAACATGGCACAACATCTGTTCACTGCGAATGCAAATTCATGCATTTATTGATATATGTCTTTTTCATGAAAAAAGAAGAAGACAACATACACTTGACATGATTCGTTCTGTTCCAACTAAGTGTTTTTATATCTGCTGGATTTTCACCATCTGGTGGATATGTTTGGCATTATAAATGTGTGCATTATTATTACTATCATTATATCCTTTGTCTACCCACTCAAGTGATGATGAATGATGCAAACATGAAAACATATAAACTAGACTAAATTAAATATGTCCTGGTTTCCCTTTTATTGACAATGCAATAATAGATATCATCTTCTACAGATTTGAATTGGGGAAAAAAGAGAACACTCATATTACTGACTATACCATATCATTTACACAATTGTATAATTGCTTTTTACCATTAGGTTTTATTTCCATTATACCCATGATTTAATTGTTGATCATGCTTGTTCTTCGATCAGTTGATAGGGTGGCTTTTTACCTCATAACATAAAAAGGAGTAAATTAGAACATAAAAAAGAGCTTGCATTTCATCATAAAAGTATAACAAGTGAATCAACAAACAATATATAATATACTCGGAAGTTAAGATTTAAAAAAATTTCCATCGTATTTTATGAAGGCATATTCTGGTCTCATGATCTACGGAATTTTGTTTTTTGTTTTTTTGGAGCAAAATACTGCATTACTACAGGTGTTTGTCCCAGGGCTTGCATTATTTAAAAACAGAACATAATGGCGTGGTGGTCTTTGTACATTAATGACCGTTAACACACATATTCAGAAGGGAAACATTTCTTGTCAATTCTATAATGTTTGAAAGGGATCCGGTAACTTTGTCTTAGATCCTTTAAAAAAATCCTTGATTTAGCTTATGCTGCAATGATGATTATAAACCTTTAGGTCAGTCAGGAAACCCATGACTTTTACAAGTCGATTGCCTGTCTGATTATCAAGATATTTGTGATTGAAAATCGAAATCAAATTTTGCGTTTGCCAAACGGTTTTCATAACACTACAGTCTATTGGGGAAAACGAGTACCGGTATGGTAAAACCGTTCACTCAAAGGTTTTTACTTTTTTGAGGCACTTCTTGATGATTTTGAAGCACGATTTTTTAGGGCTTCAATATTACACCATGTCACAGACACTGATAACACGTAGGGCTGTGCATCTCAGATTTAACATTGTTAAACGATCCCTTTAATATGTGATACTCTAGTCTAAAAATGAACCTTAACCGAGCAAAGTAATGTATCAGTCTAGATGTGTTTTCCAGGTCTTGCATTTTAACACAAGTGATAGTATCACATGAATCAGTACATCCATGGTATTTGACTATTTCATATTCTTTTCATTCATAGCATAAACCAGATATACCGTACATTCTGTGCCAGAACCTGCATTAAAAAGAAAATGACATCACATATCCAGGTGAGAATATCTACTTGTTTCCATGGTAACTTACTATTCCATACTCTATATTTTTTTAAACAGCAAAATATGGCATACGTCTAGATACCTTGTACCATGGTTTTAAATCCCAATGACTTGCAGATAAAAGGGGTGCCACGCTAAACATCGTTGGCTTCCAAACACTTGAATCTATGAGAATTGATTATGGCATTACTCAGTCTAGACACTTCACGTTTGTCAGACTAGATCTGTGTGAAACCCGATATGACAGTCAGATGATTTAACGCTGAGGGGTACAAAGCATCGTGTTTACTCCGGCAAACATATCGCTTTACGTCCTACTAAAGAGAATGGAAGTCAACAGATTGCGGATTTTTGTGATGAATTGAAATGAACTTGGCTGCTATGAAAGCAAAGGTAATGCTTGTGAAGATCGATTCTAATCTGATCTGATCTAAGACGCACGTAGTTCCTTTTCCTTGAAATTGAAAAGCACTTCACAAAGGTGATCGTAGAAGATCTGTGGATGAATTTGTGTCTAATTCGAGGGATGTCATATTGACATGAGCTTTGTGCTTCAAATCAACAATGCTAAGTTTCATGTTAAATGTGACTGATTTTTTACTAATATTCGATAATGCCAAATTTATTTTATTTACATCCCCATGAGGTATATACAAGTATATCAAATCGAAGCTTAGATATTTTAAATTAAAATAAACACCATTCTTGTACGACAAAAGAGTGTCACAAGTTCGATACACTCTTTCTATAAAAAACAAAACATTACTGTCTTAGTGCCAGAAGGGCATTATGTCTGTGTGACATAATACAAGTACTTTTGGAATCACAAGAGCATAAACTGCGCATAAACAAAAAGTACTTTGGAGCTAAAGAAGCAGTAACTCCGCATTAAAATATATGAATCTTTTGGGAGATTAAAAAAAGCATTAACAATAGTTGATCAAGTATGGGATTTTTGAGCCAGACAGACAGACAGAAATATTGGGTTAATTGTTATGAATTAATAATCATCTCGGCTCCCAGCAAGTTTTGTGGAGGGAAACACTCAACAACAAAATTGTTGATTATCGCTGGAACATTAACCATGGCTGGATATTCTAAAAGACCCCCCTTAATGATTTTCACAGCCTTGAAAATCTGCGCCACCAAAAATAAAATCTCTCTCTCTCTCTCTCTAGTTCTCATTACTGATGATTTGAATTACAAATTACGTCTGATTGGTTCCATGGACTTTGGTACCTTGGGAACAAAAGGTTTGATAACTCACCAGCATTTCATAATATTTAGAATCCGACAAATAAAATCCAACGACGACAAAAAACGAATGTAGGGCAGGTTGAATGAAAGCAGAGACTCGGAGAGTGAGTCAACAGTCGTTTGGACAGCATAAGATTAAAAGCATCTTTCTAAGACAGTTTGGTATGATTCAGACATGCTGTTTGAGGCTATGAGATTGAATTCGCACAGAGGTCACATTTCATTTTTCTTTCTAAGAAGGAATGTCATAGTGATGTATAAATCAAGGCTAGTTTTAGGGAGTGGGGGGGGGGGGGGAGGGGCAGGCGACCAGTTATGTAATGATGGCACTCCTTTCAAGCATAAATATAAGGGGACCTTGGCATTAAAAAAAAACACATCTTGTAACTCCTAAAATAGATTGGTTGCATGTTAGTCACATTGCAACTTTTTTAAAAGAAGCCCCAGCGACCCTTTCTTCAAAGTACCCAAAGACGTCTAGAGTCAATCCATTATATCGACCAAGCACACTGTTTTTCTCATTTCCTTTTGAACATCCTTTATGCATCGACACCGCAATGAACAGAGTCACCGATGCCAGCATGGGTCGTTGACAAGTCTTTATCTAGGTTCCAAACTTTTTCTGTTGGAGGGTGGGTGGTAACTGCTCGAAGATGGCCTGTTGGGGGCGCTCTACCAGTACCAGCTGCCCAGGGTCTTCCAGGGTCCCGACGAACATGATCGTCTGGAAGGAGAAGGGAAGAGAGAGTGAGAGAGGGGAGAGGGGAGAGAGAGAGAGGGGGGGGGGGAGAGAGAGAGAGAGGGAGGGAGAGAGAGAGAGAGAGAGAGAGAGAGAGAGAGAGAGAGAGAAAAAAAGAAGAGAGGGGAGGAATAAATGTTTAATTGATACATCAAAGGTAAAGTTTGATCACAAAATTGGTTTGTGATCAAATTGTGTAATGAAAAATAGTTTCTTTAAATGACACACTGACAGGCATTCATTTGCTTCAAAACTTCATAGCTGTATTACACACACAGTCCCAGAAATGAAAATTGACTTTCTAAACTGAATGATTCCACTGGATAATACATACAACTTTCCTTTAAACTTTCTTCAGCAATTTATTAGGCAGAAGCAATATAAGACAACGATGCTAATTTTAAATAACTTTTCAATATTTGATTTGATTGTATTTCTGCATTTTTCCTAATACAACAACTGAACAACAAAGAACATATAACCGTAAGGTATCATACAAAATATACAAACAATAATAACTGCATGTCAACATTTTATTTACATATATACATATAATAATGAACTTAATATTTCTGTAACATATTGTGATAAATTTAAAGTATTATCCAAACTATCTGTGAGAAAAGTGCAGGAAACCGCAATCATAAGCAATGCTATAGACTAGGATTGGCGACCTCAAATGAAATTTGAAATGAAAATGTGTTCATGTATATATTTATAAACAAAGACCTTAATTTGCTCTTTCCAACTTAACATGGAACATCCAGAGGCTACCTTCCCCCTTAAATTTTAAATGTATGTTAGTTCTATAGGTAAAACAAACTAAAAAATCATATCCTCATGTTTGACATCAAATCCATCCTTTTCTAATGCAAAAACAAATTTTAGCATCATACACCTCTCCATAATGATGTCTATATTTTCTCCTCCATTTATCTGTTCATGAAATAAGAATGATCTAAATGTAATATTGTATGTAGTATGTTGTTACCTTTACTTAAGAGCATAGATGCATTTTTTTTAAAACCAAGGTAAAATTTGATTTGATTTTTTTAAAAACATACGATAGCAGCAATATTAATATACAGATCAAAATACTTTAACAAAATTTGTTCCCCTTTCATTTCAAGTTATTTTGGGTCATTGGATAACTTTTTAAAACATACTAAGCCAAAACTATACTCCGATTTTGTTGTGTTTGTTTCTCTTTGAATCATATTTTGTTTTGGTCCATCAAATGACTTTCAAAATCGTACCCTATCATTTCGCAACTTTTACAACTTGATCTGGCCATCAGATTAATTTTATCCAACAACATTCAAATTGTTGTGGTCTTCTTTAAATCATAACAATTTGTTAGTGTCCATCGGAAGACTTTCCACTTTCCAGATTGTACTTGTACTTTGTGCACTTGGACACTTTTAAACCATTACCAGGAGTTTTTGGTTAATTAGACAATTTTTAAACATTGCTCCGATATTTAGTGTTTGGTCCCTTTTGACTGTTAAAAACTGTTTCAGGCCATTAGACGAGTTCTCAACCTTATACCAATATTTCTTTGATGTTCTCTTCAAACCTCTACAATTTGTTTTGGTTCATTAGATGACTTTTCAGACCATAACCCCACTTTTGTGTGTGTTTGGTCCCCTTTAAACCATTTCAATTTCTTTTGTGCCATTACATGACCCTTTCAATTCATACTCCTTTAATAATATACTTTTTTGCATTTGGTGATTTTAGTCCCCTTTAACCTGTTACAATTTGTTTTGGTCCATTAGAAAACAAATTTTACACCTTACTCCAATGTTTTGTGTTCAGTTCCCTTTAAATGGTTCCATATTGTTACTAGCCATTATATGAGTTTTCAACCTTACACTGCATGTCATGTTCAGTCCCCCTTTTTAACCTTTACCATTTGTTTTATGCCATTACATGGCTTTTAATTCTTAATCCAGTTTCTTTTCTCCATGCCTTTTAAATTCAATTAAATTCAATTAAATTCAACTTAGTTTATTAAGAGATACAAAGTAAATGTAGTAATCAGAGGACTAATTGTGCAATGTTTATAAATAAAAAATGGAACATAAAACGGGATCAATGATTACAAAATTGTTTGGGGCCATTATGATACTTTTCAAATGATACTCCCATTTGTTTGTGTGTGCTTGGTTAACTGTTCTAACTTGATATGGGCCATTAGAGTATTCATCTAACTTTTCTTGTTTAGTGCTATTTAAACAGTTACAGTTTGTTCAGGATCATTGAATTGAATAGAATTATGATAAACAATAACAAATGTTAGAAATCTATAAATTGCAGACATTACGCGAACATCGTCTATACTGTGCTGCAAGCGCACCTGATGTGTTTCAAGATGACTTTTCAAACCTTTTACGCAAATTATCCACGTTTGTTCCCCTTTTAAGGTACTATGTCTGATTCGCAGGCCCAAAAAATGAAAAGGTTACATTCCCACGGTATTTGAAAGATAATACTAATTTAGAACTTCCCTAAAAAAAAGGGGGGGGGGGGCTTGAAAATGTCTTTAAGTGGGAAAATAACGTCTATTAGTTGTCAAATCGACTTAAGTGCTACCAAGTCAGAATGTAGTAGTTTGATTTTCAGACCGTTGTACCAAATGGTCGTACGTTTAGTGCTGCACAAAGATTCAATCAGTTTAATTTCGGCCATTACAAGAAGTGGGTTATTGATATAGACAAATGCTCATGTACCCTTTATAACTCATTTTATGTATGTTATTACCAAAGAAGAAAAAAAGCCAGTCAGTCACTCAATAGTGTCAGACAGTCAAGTCTAGCAAGTAAACGGGTTTCCTTGCATAATTTGAATATTAGGACACGGCTAACATTTAAATTTCACAGATAGGACATACATTACATATTCATACAAAGTTCTACAGAATTCGATGTTGGCTGCAAAAGGGACATAGTATCTTTAAACCATTACAATTTGTCTTTGGGTTATAAGATGACTTTTCAGACCTTTCTCTCCGACTATCTCTGATTATCTTTACAGTGCGCCCTGTCACTCCCAGAGTATGGGTGATACATGTCACAATTGTAAATGTTTTCACATAGCCAAGAGCCTTGCATGTGAAGACCATGTGATTATGTGAAAATGTCACCGATTGGATACAATTTTATAACAAATATTTCCCAGAGACACACTTCTTTGGTTCAGGGAAAAATATATTAAAACAATTTTGGGGGCTACTTTTCAAGCTTGCTTGCAGTAAAATAACACTATTTAATTTGTTTTGCATTGAACTCTATGCAAAGTTTGGAAGGCTCTTTAATGATTTTCGGGGGCTCTTTGGGGCATTTTGGGGGCTACTTCGCCCGAGCCCCCATGTATTTTTCCCTGCTTTGGCTCATGGTTCAATGGGATACAAATTATTAAAAAAATGAAAAAGCAAGGGTTTGTTAACATCCCATAGTTTTACCTTTGTAGATATGATTTTGAAATGTTATGATTTTTTTTCTGTCTCTTTTGTTAAGAGTCGTGAATGATTTAATAAAACAATCAAACTGAATGAAAATCAATTCCTTTACATCTGTAACAATTCACCAACTTATAAAACAAGTCTTGTGATAGATGCATATTAATTCAATTTTGGGCATGACTACAGTACATACTTTTTTTGTTGGGGGGGGGGGGAGGGAGCAAAACATAGTTTCAGTTATGAATTAAATGAGAGTTAGAGAAAGTTTCCACACAAAATGGAAATAGGGTAACAAAATAAAAGAAGAAGAAAAAGACACGGTCAGTTGTCGATTACGAGGCAAGAATTGAGCAATTTCAAATATAGTGTAATAATTGAATTGCCATGGAGAACAAAAATTGAAATAAACAAGAACAAGACCAAGACACAAGATACTGACCAATATACGAGACATTGAAGACTCACTATTGAGCCATTACAGATGTAATGGACTAACTTCATTCAGATATATCATACGCTTGACAGGTACTTGAAAAAGCGTAAAAAATGCAGTTGAATGAATGAATTCTGAGATGATTACCTTGTCTTCAAAGCACATAAATCCTGTCTAGACACTGTTTGAATGTGGGTCAGGAATTTATCATGAACTCGCATCATGTTTAAGTTCGTATTCTCCTGAATCATCCGTACGGGTATTCAAAGATGGAGGAAGAGGAAGAAAAGAAAGGGGAGAGAGGAGGAGGAGGAGAGAGAAGAGAGGAAAAGGGAGAGAAAATATATGAGAGAAGAGAAAGGAAAGAGAAAAAGAAAAGAAGAAAATATATTAGAGAAGAGAAAGAGAAGAGAAAGGAAAGAGAAAAAGAAAAGAGGAAAATATATGAGAGAAAAGAAAGGAAAGAGAAAAAGAAAAGAAGAAAATATATGAGAGAAGAGAAAGGAAAGAGAAAAAGAAAAGAAGAAAATATATGAGAGAAGAGAAAGGAAAGAGAAAAAGAAAAGAAGAAAATATATGAGAGAAGAGAAAGGAAAGAAAAAAAAGATAAGAAGAAAATATATGAGAGAAGAGAAAGGAAAGAGAAAAAGAAAAGAAGAAAATATATGAGAGAAGAGCAAGGAAAGAGAAAAAGAAAAGAAGAAAATATATGAGAGAAGAGAAAGGAAAGAGAAAAAGAAAAGAAGAAAATATATGAGAGAAGAGAAAGGAAAGAGAAAAAGAAAAGAAGAAATGAGAAGAGATTTGAAAGAAAAGGGAAAGAGAATAGACGCAAAGAGGAGAATGAGAGGGGAGAGAAAGGGGAAGGGAGGTTAGAGAAGAGAGGAAAAGGGACAATAGATAGAGAGAAGGGAAGAGAGAGGCAGAGAGACTGAAGAGTACGAAGACAAGAGGAAACAAAAGAAGCTACATGATGGGTAATAAACCCATAAGTAAAGTACCCTCATCTCCATATTACATTGCACTGAGAAGCTAGGATAAATCTGTAACCATATATATAGATAATATCTGCATACGTGCAAAACCGCAACATATGGTCCTATAAAATATACTGTCATTTTAGAGAGAGAGAGGGGGAGAGAGGGGGGAGAGAGGGGGAGAGATAGATAGAGAGAGAAAGACACTCACACACACAAAAATAAGAGAGACAAAAAGACAGACAGAGAGAGAGGAAGAGAGAGAGAGAGAGGGAGGTACATAAGATATGAGGCAGAGAAAGTGATAGTGAGAGAGAAAGAGATAGAGATAGAGAGAGAGAGAGAAAGAGAGAGAAAGAGACAGCGAGACAGAGAAAGAAAAAGAGAGGGAGATAGTAGAAAGTGGGGCATATTCATGACCTATGGGTTCGTGGAAGAAGATCATTTTTCCAGACATTGAGACGACAATACACAGGTACAACATAGCATGGGAAGGTTACAAGCGAGATACAACGGCTAAAAATTAAATTGCAATTGATATCGTCGCTGTTCATCGCATTTACTTGCCTTCCCCAAGCAGGATCTTGCTTGTTTTAATCGTGGCACAGACTAAAAAGATTAAGAAAGGTTAGGATGTATAATAATAATAATAATAATAATAATATTTAAAGGCATTTCTATAGCGCCGTCTATTTAGAAATTCTATTCCGAGGCGCATTAATTATTACCCCGGCTTTAGCCTAACTGCCATTACAGCGCTCCAGCATTTTAAGGAATTAATTTCTGCCAGATACCCATGTACCTCACCTGGGTCGAGTATGGCAAATGAATATTAATGCCTTGCCAAAGGACATGAGTGCCGTATCAGGCTAGAAAACTTGGACAGAACTCACACAAGTATGGCACTTGTTAACTACCAAAGGAGGTATAAAGCCAACCTGGGGAGTGTTTAACAAAGACATAGACCCCTGTAACAGTGAGCAAAAGGCGCGTAAACTAGCACTGTAAACGCGCAAAAGGCCAAATGGCAAATGACAAAAACTTAACCGTTTTTTTTGCAGTGTAAATCAGAGCTGCCAACCTTGTGCGACCCAAAAAAGGAATCATGATGGCAACAAAAAGGAATTCATAAAAACAAAACTTACAACCACGTGCGACACATTTCCAATGCAGAAATGTTCATTCATCATGCTGTTTATTTCCATACAAGCAGGTAATTTTTTTGGTGGTTATTTTGGTATTATCGGCATTTCATTTTTTTGAAAATATTTTTCTCTTCAAGTATGTTTTAAAATTAGTTTTCTATTGAATTTGTGATCAAATCACCATTTTAGGGCAGTTGTTTGACGTGTGGAATGTAAAAAAAACAACAAAAAAACAAACTGATTTTATGAAGAAAAAACGTAATACCGTAATTTGGAGGAAAAAAGGGAGTATTTCCGGCAAAAACGGAAAGGTTGGCAGCTCTGGTAAATGCTTGCTCTCAAAACATCGTTGAATCATTCTGGTTTTTGGTCACGTGACTCCTCGCTTCCGTGCTAACGCATGCAGCGCAGCGACAAGTGGCGCATGTGCACCACTCACAACCCCCCCCCCCTTCCCAGAATTTGTAAACATCACCAGTTTCTCAATGGGTCATTCACCGGGAATGGTATCTCATTGGTTAGAGTGCCCGCCTCATGAACGGGAGGTCGTGGGTTCGAACCCCGGCCGAGTCATACCAAAGACTTATTACAATGGGACCTTCTGCCTTCTAGCTAGGCGCTCAGCGCTCAGCGCTCAGCATATTAGATTGGAGAAGGGTAGTAATAACATATTATGTTATGCAGGGCCCGCTGGAAGAGCAGTTTCATAACTGAAGTGGCTACCCTGGGTAAATAAACTGTTAATATTATTATTTATTATCATTATTCCAGTGGCGTAAATGGCAGTAAAAAAAAAAAGAATACAGATATTTCAAAATGTTTTTTGGGCTGTGTAAATGGTCCTACAATTGTGAATTTGTGAGAAGAAAAGAACATAATGAGCTCTGGTAAAAGCATTGCAGTCACTACTACCTATACTAAAAGAATAAGGAAAGCATCTTTCATCGGGCCATAGGAGCGGTGTTAGAGCTGGCTAGCTTCTAGTGAATCGCCTATCAAAACATTGACATTGGAGAGAAACCCACAGTAATTCACTGACCCACTTCCCATATTCTTAAAGGTAAGATTTCACATTTTGACATGGGCATGGAGTTTGTTGAACATCGCATCATTTTGTATCAGACTTAGAGTTTTGAATTAAACTGAAAATGATAGATTGGAAATTTAGAAATGAAAATTTACAATAGTTTTAGAGGTATAATGCTCTCCTACTTCCCTCATTCTTAAAGGTCTGGCTTGACCTTTTGACTTGGATAAGAAAGATGTTTAATTCTTAATGAATATTTAGCTCATAAGTCGTTCCTTGAAAAAACATGTATGAAAATTGGACTACAAATATTTCAATTCCACATTGTACAATCGATACAATTCCATGAAAAGTCAGTTAAAAATCCTTCAGTACGAGTCAAATTCTCAAACCATGTTTTCACCCCTAAACCAATGTCTACATCCAACTTCATATTTCATGCCTGCAAAAAGGATACGTCACATTTAATGGTTGTAGCATAGAACAAGGCCAGGTCAATGTCAATAGTAAGCAATGTCATCATAACTGCCAATTCTTAAATAACCTAAGTAATGGTATTTTTAAAAAAACAATTT
Source organism: Strongylocentrotus purpuratus (assembly GCF_000002235.5). Classification (NCBI taxonomy): domain Eukaryota; kingdom Metazoa; phylum Echinodermata; class Echinoidea; order Camarodonta; family Strongylocentrotidae; genus Strongylocentrotus; species Strongylocentrotus purpuratus. The sequence goes on from NW_022145614.1 coordinate 14,202,148, forward strand.
GTAAGGAAATGGCTTTTCGTCACCATGCAAGGACCCAATAATACATACACGTCATGGACACAAAATGAATTGTAAAAAAAGATTATAAAACATTGAGTATCTTGCACACTGTGGATAGGTATTTGTGTGGTATGATGTATTTTTGTTGCTTAGGTTACTATTGTTATAAGAATGATGATGATGATGAAAATTCACAGCACTTACACGGTGCAATATTTCTGACAAATGATAAGGAAATGAGATATGATATTTGGAAATCCAATATTTGAAGATGTAACAAGAGTTGCAAAATAAAGGCAAAAAAGAAAGAAAAAGAAGTGAAGGCTTTATAATAAAGAAGCAGTCAGGTAATTCTACATCTTTTTTTTTGGCTAAACAATATGATACCATGAGGGTAGGGAAGAGAGAAAAGAGGAGAAAGAAAAAGGGAGAAAGAAAAAGGGAGAGAGAAAAAGGGAGAGAGAAAAAGGAAGAGAGAAAAAGGGAGAGAGAAAAAGGGAGAGAGAAAAAGGGAGAGAGAAAAAGGAAGAGAGAAAAAGGGAGAGAGAAAAAGGGAGAGAGAAAAAGGAAGAGAGAAAAAGGGAGAGAGAAAAAGGAAGAGAGAAAAAGGGAGAGAGAAAAAGGGAGAGAGAAAAAGAAAGAGAGAAAAAGGGAGAGAGAAAAAGGGAGAGAGAAAAAGGGAGAGAGAAAAAGGGAGAGAGAAAAAGGAAGAGAGAAAAAGGGAGAGAGAAAAAGGAAGAGAGAAAAAGGGAGAGAGAGAAAAAGGGAGAGAGAAAAAGAAAGAGAGAAAAAGGGAGAGAGAAAAGGGATAGACATCCCAAGAATAAAACAGAATTGTGGATAAAATGTGGAATAGAATGAGCAGAAACTGCGAGGAAAGCAAGTCAACGTGAAAATGACACAACATATGTTGGGCAGTCGCTTGGCATGTAATCGCTAGTCACGTCATCATGTGTAGCAATAAAATGAGAGGTTCAGATAGATAATATCTGTCTGTCTGGCAGGCAGTCATTCATACACCTATAATAGACGGCAGTTAGCCAGCCATGGTATTCTCTGTCTGAGTCTGAGAAAACCAAATCATGTTTGGTGCACATCGATACAACATAGATGAAGATGAATATATTGATAGAAACTATAGCTTGGCAGAGATACGAGTATCTGCTCAAGGCAAGGATGATGTGAGCTTGTATCGTTCACATACCTATAATATTCATACTACAGCCTTGGGTACTCTCAAGCTACCTGACTGAGAGAGCTGAAGAGTTGTGCTCACACTAGGCCCTAGTTCACACCAGACCTATAGCTGGGTATAGACACGCATCTATATGCTTGCTCAGGGCGAGAAGGGTGTCAAGTTGGATCATTTAAAGCCCCCACTGCACTACTATATAACAAATAATGCCTACTCGGTGACTGTTGATCCCCCATGATCCCCTCTTTCTTATGTTAATTGAGAGCTGATTTGATTAGATAACCACCTGTCAGTGACCTTGCAGGGAGGTCTAATCCCCCTGGCCAAACTAGTGCAGATGGGCTTTAAACATGGCTTTAACACCAACATAAACAAGTAGCTATAAGAGGCATCTTCAGCAATGGTACTAGCAAGGTATCAGTCTGAAGGGGGCAAGATGTTGTAATCATATTGATACTTGAAAGTTGAATGTGTTTACAGAAAAAAAAATACATGGGGGCTCAGGGCGAATTAGCCCCCGAATTGCCCAAAAGAGCCCCCCAAAACTGCATAGAGTTCAATGCAAAACAAAATATAGAGTGTTATTTTCATGCAAGCAAGCTTGAAAAGTAGCCCCCGAAATTGTTAAAGTATTTTTTTCCCTGTGTGTTTATCAACATTATAACTGGGCAGATATATACATATCATATTATAAAGGTCCTAGCTCTAAGCATTCTTCTCCGGACTGCAAGACATTTCCTGCTACTTATTTTCCATTCACCTTTAAAGGCAGGCTTTACTACTTCAGCTAGAAGGGATTAGACCACCCAGCGAGCCAGCGAGGTCACTGTGACAGGTGGCTATCTTAACTCAGCTCTCATTTAACATAAGAAAAAGAGGATCATGGGGGACCAACAGGCACCGATTGGGGAAGTTTTCTATATAGAGGGAGCAAGTAGCTACAAGTAGGACAGTGTGCCTTTAACAGAAATATGACCTTCTTGGAAATGATATCATCGTCTATAACTTTGTGAGTTATGACGATTTATCTTGAATAAAGGAAACAGCAGAGGAAAGCAATGGAAGATGCCAATAAGAAATGAAACATTTTATTTCATTTCATTTTGTCTTTATTTTAGGCCTTACAAAATGAAAGAGGAACAAGTAGAAAAAATCAAATTACACTGCCTATACAGGTCTGCAGAGAGCCAGAAAGAGTTTGTCACTTATACTTTTATACAGAGATTAAAGATAACTCTGTCTCTCAGCAGAGTCAAAGAAGAACATGCATCAGTGTGAACACACCCCCACAGATAGAAGACAGACCCAGACACAATAGACACACGGTGAATCAGGTTTTTAAGCCAAGCGTATGCAGCGCTCGTCAGTCACGAGAGACACCCAGACACAACACGCAAGGTATATCACCCCGGTGGTGAATCATCGACAGTGAGCGGCAGGCAGGCAGGCAGCCCATCGTTGAAGCCGGAGCAAGGTAAAGGGGGGCATCATGGGTAGTTATTGGCATGTCGAGACGCGAAGCGAGGCGCGGATCGTGCGTGGGCCGGTGGGTAGCTAGCCGGGATGGATGGGGGGGAGGGGAGGAAGTGGACCCAGTGCGATCCTCGTTTCCAGCGGCTCCCAGACCCTATCATCTCCGTGACGACTTTCCTGTCAGCGCAAGGGTCTCGAGCTGTCAGGTTTCAAGATGGAGAGATTGCTCAGACACAAACACGGGTTACGGAGCAGCGTTAAGCTACGACTCAATTAATGCCACAATCTTTTTGTAGAAATACACCGTAACGGAGCAAGCTGCCTGCTGAAGATGCCATACTAAATTGTCACTCAATTTTGCAGAAGAAAAACAAAATAGATGACAGGAGTTTACAAAATGCAAGACAGAGGAAACTGTCGAATGTCATTAAACAGTTTTCCCCCGTTGGAAAGAAATTGACAGATCTGTAATAAAATACCCCATTTAATAAATATTAGATAGACTTCACACTTGCTCTCTAGCTATTAAACTTAAAGGGCATGAGCATGCCAGCCTGTGCTTTTAAAACTGCATCTTAGGGCGCGTTTATCGGGGCTTGCCACTAGATATGTACATATCGTACCCCACTATCAAACCCCACTATAAGATCGTGATTTGCGGGATGTCGCGTTTATCGACTCTTCACGATTCACAATAAATGCCTTGTCTCTTCGCAGCTGCTCAGCGCTATTTCTCCGAACCGGAAACTAGCCTGGGAATTCCTATTTGTATGTGAGGTTCAAAACAGCTTTGCGTTTATCGATCTCTCAGAAATGTGATTCTGGCTGTATGTCACATTCAAAACACACCTTTTTGCGTCTTTAGACATGCCCATATCTAAAGCCCTTTAAAAAAGGCTTTGCGTTTATCACCTTCTAAATTTGCCTGAAAGACGTTTGAGAAACCTGATTCTAGCCAAAAATTTGGTCGATAAACGCAACCTAAGTTATACAAGGTCATGTTCTTACACAACATTTGGAAGTAGTTTTGTCAGACTCCACCTCTGTTGAGTAGACTTCCTATTTAGATGGTTCCTCTTTTGACAAAATTGGAAATCCCACAATGCTTCAGCTGGCATGAATTTAGACACAAGTAAAAAGTTGGTTTGCTCATGTCTCTATCAAAGATCTTCATCAGAAGACGAAAATGATTTTTTTACGGATCTAGCTATCTCCATTTATTTGATGGCTGATGATTAAGAATCCAAATGTAATTTCTTGATCTCCTCCCTTGGGTAGTCAGATGTGGATCCAACCACTTTCTCTTATTCACCACCCTTGGGTGGTTTAATCTGGTTTAATCTGGATTGATCTGGATCCAGCCATTCTCTATTGTTCATTTCAGTTGTTTAAAGAGGTTACCTGTAGGTTATTAATTAATCAATTAACCATTAATCATTAATTAATTAGGTAATAAATTGTAATGCAAGATGTACTACTTTCAGTGATTCCTGTAAATCTACTCATTTGTAACTTTATTAACATATGTTACTAATATCACATTTCTAAGAAAAATGCATGAATGTTGGCAAGAAGGTGTGTGTCCCCTTCAAATTTTACACTAAGGTTAAAATTATTCATATCCATTTTTAAAAACTTCTTTACCTCATAAAAATGTGATCTACTTTCCTTTGGAGATATCACTGTGCCCTATTCAAAGTATACCAATCACCTGAAAAAATATCTTCTGTATTGCTAAAATCAATTTCCCTAGCATTCTAAAGGTTAACGGTCAAGGAGTGTGGACCAAAAAAAAGAATAACAAAAAAAAAATAATAAAAATAATCTGTGTATGCGCCATGCAAGGATCCCAAGTCGGTTCTGTGAGCGCCCTATTCTATGGGAGTGTATTTGCCTGCGTTAACTAGTAACTACCCTTCTCAACTAGACAGTTCATTAGAATTTAGAATGTATTTAAATTGCACTATCTCTTTGAAGAAGTAATATTTGAAGCTCATATTTAGGCCCATGGAAGCCTTTACATCAAGAGAAAAACATGATTTCGGGATGGGTACACTTTAAGAATATTTCATGATCTAGAAACCATAAAGTTTGGCTGACATTAATCCTCTTCTCTTTATATGACTAGTTTCTAATCCGAGTGGGAGAGGAGAGTCGTGGAATTAGTGAAGAGGGCTGCTTCAAGAAACGATGTCTTATCATATCTCTTGCTCTATCATCGATGGTTGCTAAGACCACTCTGATGTTCAGCAGCGTGGGGGTGCTTCCCAGGCAGACTAACCGCTTGTCATGCCAGGAAACTGTCTGATACAGACCACATGCATGACACGCCGAATTAAGATATGAAATCGTTTCCCCTTTCCTCCTCCCGGACGACATTCACTGTCACTGCTTTCACTTTCTCGCCCGACATAGGCTGAGCATTGGAAATACGAAGAGCCACATCCTCAGAGGAGACTGGTGGCATTACAGCAATTTGAATAGGCGGGGCTATAGCCACACTTCTGGGACCACTGTCTTCTAGTTGCACGAACGAGGCCTTCCCCCGACAGCGAAGGCAGCGGTTTTCGGGCATATTCCGTGAGAAGTTATTTCTAATTCGGCATCTCTGGGAGACATTCTATTTCCTTATTTCGATGGGTACATACGTCGACTCCTAGAGGACGACGTGAGACACGAAACATGGCTGCGTTCAAAACCTCCTTTGACTTCCTCCATGACATATATATATATATATATATATATATAAATGTGCTTCTGAGTTCGTTTGCAATAATAGTGAATAATTGCACTGTTGAATGCTATAAGCAATGACCTTTTAAAGACAGACTGCATGTCTATCAAACTTTTAATGAGACTTGGAGGGAGTTATGGTCATGAAATCAAGGGCCTTGTCTTATAGAACATTGTGACTGATCCAAATCGATTGCAACTTAGCATGAATTCAATATCATTTGCAAATCTGTAAAACAGATAAGCAACTGCAAGTTTGGCTTTATAAAGAACTACTTGGATCGATCACAACTCTTTAGAAGACGAACTCCTGTAGTATACGCTTTGGATCACCAAAATATGAAGAGAGAGAGAAAGTTGCACGTTGTCTGAGTAATCTGTTTTTATATTTAGGACTATTTAAAAAAAAAGAAATTGGCACTGAGATGCGATAAAACAGTGTGCACCTTTATCTCACCCAAGTCACGAATGTAACATTCATCTGTACTTCCGAGTCACGCGACTTGGAATCTCTTCAAGATTATCTCACCCACACAAAAAAATTGTGCTTCTAAATATACAACATATATTTTTTGCCTTAAAGATCTCCTTGTGGAGCAGTTTTTATGTGAATAACTTTTTTTCTTCATATAACACAGGGATGCCAGTCAGTTTTACACACTGGGCCTGAAAAGAAGCCAGAACACGTTAAAGCCCCATTATGTGCTGTACAATATAAGCCTGAAAAAGCCTGAAATGGGAAGCTGTCAGGGCCGAAATCAGGCAAAAGCCTGAAGACTGGCATCTCTGATAACAGGTAGGGAAAGGAGTGTGTAGTGGTAATACATGTATGACAAGAAAGGGAAGGGAAGGGGTGAGGGGGTGAGGGGGTGAGGGGTGAGGGGGGTGGGGTGGGGGAGTTAGGAATAGAGTTGGAGATGAAAGGAAGAAATATTCTGCAGAGCCAGAAGGATGTTTACTGATATCTTTTTGCACAGAATTAACACCCTTTTAGCTTTCAATATATATACTAAGAACTTGCCTTTAATGTTGTCAGTTTTATGGGAAGGCCACCTCAGGCATTCATGGGGGGGGGGGGGGGTGGGGGCTAAAGATACCGGTAATCATAACTATGATGGCAAAGGGGAACAGCCTCAATGCCTTTATCATTTTGAGATTTACAAGTATTGCACCATAGCAAAATTCTAAAATTCGGTATGGTCTCCGAAGTAAATAAAATCTTTAAAAAAAGAAAAGAAATCCCTATCTTTTATAAAGCAAGCAAGACGTTGAATGGGATTCTAAATAAATTTGTTAACAAACATCAGCGGTTGATCAGGATGTACAAACGTTAATTTATACATTGTGAAAGTTGTAGCTGGCAATACTCTTACTTAAAGCAATAATTAAATTAAAAACGAATTGAACTATTTATTCACAATAAAAAAATATACAAAAAGGATTATGAAGAGGGAGAAAGAAGTGGGAAAAAAGAGAATCCTTATCAAAAAGAGGGAAAGAAAAACATTAAAGAGAGGAGACTAACAATTGGATATTTCAGGAAATCATTTTAGATCTAGCACAATCCAATATAATCAAAGATGAGAGGCCCGAGTCTACGGCCAGCCAAAAGAGTTAAAGGACAATGTCGAGTTTCCTACCAAATCCTTCTCCCATTACAAGTTAAATATGATTGTTAACAAATAGTGTTGCTATGTCAGGCATAAAGGATCTGAATCTTACCTTGACACACAATGTATGAAATCTGATAAAGCTTATTTTTCACCCACAGAAGGTTTAAAAACAAATGTTTGATTAAGAGGAATCTCAAAACTCAAATGCTTATCTGAAATTTGACCACATGCAGCTGGAAGTGTTGCTATGCCAGGCAAAACTGAAGAAGCTCTTCACACCTTTACTGCTAATCTCACCCTTCCTTTAAACACAACATGAAATGAGGCAACACAACCCTCTTTTTCTCGCCTTTTCTGCGACATGCTGCAGAGAACAAGGCTAGCTAAAGTTGAAATAAGGACCCTTTAAAACGCTTTGCCCTTGTCGCGTGACAATGCAAGTTTATTAGTCATTTGTCCTCGTAATATGTCAATAAAAATATCAATGCAACATGACTCTTCTCCTCTCCCCAGACGACGGTGAGTTTGGAGATTCCGCGCTGGAAATGTTCCCTCCAGTTCTGTTTCCTGGAAATTTTCCTTTTTGTCATCCGCCCCCTCCAAGGACCGGGGCCATGTTCGTGAGAGGAAAGGTGATTTCCTTTTCCATTACGGGTTTAGATCTTTGAAAGGGTGTTCTTCCCAATAAAGGCTAATCACAAATTCAGTGAAGACCTTTTATCAAGGTTAACTCATAGTCTTTCAAGGTCAATGCTTCACAGAAAATACGTTTTTTTTTTTAAAACTGCATTTCTGAGTACATTGGCCATGCCAATAATTATCTGTATCAAACAGTCCAAAAAACGAAAACAAAAATTCATCATTAGGTGTTAAACTACCCACCTTGTCAGAGTACTAAACTGATAATTAAATTTTTCTTTCTTGGAAATCTTAATTCATTGTTCTATCCCTAAAGACATTCATGGAATAAAAGTTCTAAAAGATCAAATATGTCTTTAAAATTAAAAACAGCCATAGCCACGATGAATGTCTGACTGAAAACGTGTTCCTGATTTCTCCTGGGGACAATTAGTTTTCATCTTCTCATAAGAAACTCAGAAACGGTGCTTGTGGTTTCACAATCATAGCCCGTTCCCCCCAAACATTGAGCAACAGAACATCTATCAAAGTTGTAAATTGAGCAAGTAAATTCTACTAATTTTACATATGGTGAACAAAATGAGTAATAATTAATAAATTTCTATATTTCGCCTGCTATTTTCAAATCAAGTTCAAAGAACATGTATCTTTAATGTAAACTTGACTCTACCATATAAAGTTTGGTGCAACGGGAGAACACAGCGGGGGGGAAACAAAACCTACTTACAAAATAAACTTTTTTTCTTGGTTACTAACAAGTTTGGAATGAAGCCCAAGAAAAATTGAGATGGGGGAAATGAGGGTAAATCTCTTTTCACTGGGAAGCTATTGTTTAGCAAACTTTGAGGCTAATTGTTCGGTTGCTGGCAAACTTGTAACAATCAATATTCAGAGAATGTCTCATTTCCTTTCAATCTTCTAGGTTTTGGTTTGTAATCCTGGAGTTAATCTTGCAAAAACTGTGTCATGCAAGAAAGCTTTAAAGGGAAAATAGGGATTTGGCCAAAAAAGTCAAGAAGTTTGGTTTTAAAGAAATCATTAAAGGGGGTGTAGCCTGACGAGACTACATGTCTTACCCCGTGGCCTGACTCAGGGCCAATCGAGTATAATATGACTACGGACGACGCGACCGCAACAATCACGAGCGTGCAACATAATGAAACCGAAGCGTGAGGCGAGACGGTCTCACCTTCTGCTTCCCGAACGCTGACCATGTAGAGATTAAATCGCTGACTTCCGTTAATCAAGTCCATTCGTTTAACCAGTTAACCAGTACTTGCCAAGCTACACTCCCTTTAACCTTAATGCTCAGCTACGAAACAGAGTTAAAACCTGTCATGCCAAAACATTCTTGGTGTGCCATAATCCATAACAGAGCTTCAACAATAAGGGGCATCACCTCTTTTCTCTTTGTTTATATATCCCCTTAAAAGTCTGTCAATATTATTACAATCACACTGTGTTTTATTCACTATATTTTACTTCTTTCTGAGCGCTGAGAGAAATAAAGTTTTTCAGTTCTTCTCACTTTATCATTACTTTTGCTTTTGAAGTGTTTCCAACAAAGGGAACATCACAACACCGTCATAGCGGTGAACTACAAAACCGTCGTATTTATCATCAGGTTGGAAGGCAGTCAAATCTGTTATTTTCTTGTCCAGTTTGGGACAGCAGGACAATGGATGACATACTCGTGGTTGACTCATGGTGGTTGAAATCTACTCTAAGCTTATATTTACAAATTTGTCAAAATATATTGGTTTTCAATTCTGCCTAGTAGCATTAGCATCACAGCGAGGTGAACTTAACTGTTGCAATTCCATTCACTGTAATATTCTGAAGCAATCATGGAGTTAACTTCTCAGTAGGCCTTTTAAGAAAATCTATTCAGAAACACTTAAATTTTCATTTTATATAACATTTTGGGACTGAGAAAAGCTTGTCTTCTGTTGAAAGAGAGTTTTGGCTCTTTTCTATTGTTTTTTATTTTCCACATTCCTAAAGAATGAAGTGAAAATCAATATATCAATACCCTCCTTGAGAACTACTTTAATGCAATTTTTTTGTTGGTATTTTGCTTAGCTTAATTGTATATCTACTCACCAATTCAGTTTGCAGAGCTCTCTTATTAAAGCAAAGCAAAGCAAAGCATAAAAAAGCTGTGTAGTGTGAAAAATAAGATCAGAATGAGGGGACAGTCATAAAGTGAAATTTGGGGGCAACTTGCCCTCAGAACAAAATCAAAGCTCTCTTGGACTTTCATAAAACTTTCCTTTAGACAACAATAAGGTGACTTGATTGCAAAGCTTGCCCATCGAGAGCAAAGGAGCGGACTTGAAACTTTGGACTGGAGTAAAGAAGCAGCACCTTTGATGTGAGAGGCCGAGGGGAGAACAGGGAGAGAAAGTGATATTTAAAGGTTTATTCTTTCATTGAATGTTGCCATTCATTCAGAGACAACAGGTCTACAAAGAAAGAAGCCATAGACTGAACTTGAAGGGCAAAGTACCTACAAGCGAGCAAGCAAGGCTCTCCTGGACATTGAAACCTGTTCACAGAGCTCACTCATCCTCAAACCATTCTCAAACCAGAGAGCAGACTTGACAAGCCTGGGGGGTGTTTCACAAAGATCCTAAGTCGAACTTAACTCTAAGTTGGACTTAAATATTATGGAGAGCCATTCATAGCCTTAAAATTAAATATATTCAAAAGCAAACATTCAAGTATTTTATAAATTCCACACCAAGAACATGAAATCTCCTTGATAATAGAAAATATGAATGATTTGAATCAACATTTTATGCCTTTTAAAATAACTTTAACAAAATATTTTCATAGATGCTAATGGCTTTCCATAATTTTTAAGTCCAACTTAGGATCTTTGTGAAACACCCCCCTGGAGGAGGCATCATCTTTGATATGACAAGGTGAGGTGACGAGAGAGGGAAGGGATGAGGTGATGTGATGAGTAAGTATAGGGGTAAGTGGTTGTGGGTTAAGGTGTCAATTACGTCTAATCCAACCTAAAACCTCCTTTCCTTACTTCCCTCCCGAAGCTGCGGCCGGGCCCGTCGCCTGATTGACATTGATGGGGGAGGCTCTCCGTCAATGGAGGCAGCAGACAAGGGGGTACAAGGATTGTGGGATTTTGTAGGGTGAAGCACTGTCGTAGCTCGTCTGTTGTCGTTTCGTCACGTCGCAGCAATGAAGTGACAGGAATAGGGGTATAAGGGTAGGTGGATGGCCTTGTATTTCAGAGCCGATCTGTCCTGAGATTCATGTTTTTCTAACAGTATTTTCTTTGTTGATTCTGGAAACATGACTACCTGCTTATACACAAAAACTGTAAAAAACTAACAGACATTGTACATGAATTGATCAGCATAAGACAAGTACATGAACTTCAAATATTTCAGGTGAAACCCAACAAAGTTATGAAGCATGACAAAAGAAGAATAAACTTTTATATTTCAGCCCTACATTGATCAGCATAAAACAAGTACATGTTCTTCAAATATTTCAGGTGAAACCCAACAAAGTTATGAAGCAAGTCAAAAGAAGAATGTACTTTTACGATTTAGCTCTAAATTGATTAGCATAAGACAAGTACATGTACTTCAAATATTTCAGGTGAAACCCAAATAGCGGGATATCTTGCAAACTAGCCCAAGATATCTTGGGATGATTATCTCGACCAAATATCCAGCTAATTGCAACTTTGGGCTGATGAAGACGCAAATTAACTGGATAATTTGCGATCGGGATAGTTCAAATAGCGGGATATTTGGCAATCTGGAGCTGATGAGGACAGGCCTATGGACTACCTATAGAGCAATATAAAGGCAAGTCATTTCCCACACGCCAGTCAAAATCAGTGATAGGGAGGGCTCGTAGAGAAAGGCTGGGGCATGTGGTGTGACCACTTTTACCGTCGTGACTTTTACGGTCCATATCTTTGACGATAGTGTATCATTGGCACGATAGATGAGATCACGCTTTTAGTGGTGGTGTAGTCTGAGGACACGACCTTGACGCTGAAGATACTGTGTGCTTAGAGCTGGAAGGTTGTTAGCTCATGATACTGATTGAATGCCCTCAGGGAATAAATTACTTTAAAAATTTCGGGGGCTACTTTTAAAGCATGCTTGCATGAAAATAACACTCTTTAATTTGTTTTACATTGAACTCTATGCAAAATTTGGGGGCTTTTTATGACTTTCGGGGGCTCTTTTGGGCATTTCGGGGGCTACTTCACCCCGAGCCCCGTGTATTTCCCCCCTGAATGCCCTTCTGCCTCTCAGGGGGGGGGGGGGGGGAGGGGGGGGGGGGGGGGGGGGGGGGGGTATGAGCCATACATTCCCATTTTGTCTTGAGTATTGCAGTGGTTTATGTAGAAGTAGTCTGAAACTAGATTTTTATGGTGGAAGGGGGATGGGGGATGGGGGATGGGGATGGAGGGTGGGGGTGGGAAACAAAAGCCAACAAGGTGCCCCTTTTTTAAAAATAAATCTGCTGATCCAATTAACAACTCATCCAAAGCACAATGAGCAATTATGTAACTAGGCCTCCACAGTGTATGTCTGTCTCTCTATGATACAGCTCTTTACTACACCCCCCCCCCCCCCCCCCCCCCCCCCCCCCCCCGCACATTAATGTCATGAAAACAATCCAGAGTATATGTCTGGCATTGAATAAACAAGTCAAACCTCAAGCAAAATTAATGCATAAAACAGAGAGGCAAGACAATGATCAGACAAGTTTTCATATTCAACAAACAAACACAAAGCTATTAGGGGGGGGGGGGAGAGTGCCGTTGTCAATCATAATGATCAGAAATAAACGCTTGCCATGTCTCATGACTCCAGAGCATCAATTATTATTCACCTTTATGTTTGTGGGCAAATCCAGAATTTTATGGCTTGTGAGAGGGGGGGGGGGGGGGGAGGCAGAAGTTCAAAAATGTTGTGACAATAATTTATATTTAAAAAAAACAAAAATCAACAAAAAAAAATTATATTATAATAACTGTTTTTTTCTTCCTTCTCCCCATCCCCCCCCCTTTTTGGAAGGAAGGGGGATATGCCCCTGATGCCCCCTCTGGATACGACACTGGTTGCCATTGACTGCCATTTCATAATCAATTAACCCATTTACTAATGGCATCTCATGGTCCACACTAAGCCGTAGAATGAGGTTTATCATGATACCTATAGGATCATAATCATACAGAAGGTTTGCTTCTGGTGTGGGAGAGAAAAAAAATTGCAAGCTTTCTTGTTCTTTTTATTCCTACATGGAAGAAGCCCTCTGAAAATAGTTTCTTTCAATTTTGGAAGCTCTAGCAGAACACATATTGGAAGAATTAAAATTTAAAAAGACCTTAAAGGTACTATGTCCCATTTGCAGGCCAAAAAAAATGAAAAGGTTAGATTCCAACAGCATTTGAAAGATAATACTAATTTAGAACTTCCCTAAACAAAGGGGGGCTTGAAAATGTCTTTAAGTGGGAAAATAACGACTATTAGTTGTCAAATCAACTTAAGAGCAATAGAGCCAGTAAGTTATAGTCCGATTTTTGACCATTGTACCGAATGGTTGTACGTTTTATGCAGCGCAAAGATTAAATCAGTTTAACTTTGGCCATTACAAGAAGTGGGTTATTGATGAAGACAAATGCTCATATACCCTTTACAGCTCATTTTATGTTATTACCAAAGAAGAAAAAAAGCAAGTCAGTCACTCCATAGTGTCTGACAGTGAAGTCTAGCAAGTAAACAGGTTTCCTTGCATAAATTGAATATTAGGACACTGCTTACGTTTAAATTTCACAGATAGGACATACATGACACACTCATAATTCCTGCAAAGTTCTACAGAATTTGATGTTGGCTGCAAAAGGGACATAGTATTTTTAAGGGGAAGAAATAATGAATTTCAGGTACACAGCACATTCAGTGACAGAAAATACCTAATAAACTTCATAAGAAATAGACAGAAGATCGGGAGGCAGGTGGGATAATAACTAGAGCAAGCTGTGGCATAATGAATCAGGTTAGGTTAGGTTAGGTGGGCATGAAAAGAAATCAGTCAAAAACTTTTCATCTGTCTTCCTTTAAAGATAAAGTTGAGGTCTGGTCATGTGATTACAATGTGAAAGACACTGACCAATGTCTGAAAGCAATGGGGAAGGGTGGTGAAGTGTTATGTAAGTATGGATGCACACCAAGGTTTTTGGAATGACCAAGAAGAAAACAAATCTAATATATCTTGCTGAAAATCACATAGAAATGAGAACTTGTATATGGGACTAGACACACATGTGTGGCATGAAGTGCGGCATGAAGTTTGGTCCAAATTTAAAGCTATTTGTTATCATAGTTTTAATCATGATGGCATTAGAAGAGTAGTCCTTCTCGGGGGTAATCTCTACTTTGCTATTCTACCAAACTGACATGTAGAAGGATGAGAAAACACACAAAGTATTTTTCATATTCACCAGAACTCGACCAGCTCTTTAACAGCTGGACTTGACTTATTAGCCGGGGAATGGGAGCAGAATAAACGGCTTACTGAATGGGAAACTGGATCACGGCATTATGCGCTTAATTCTCATCTCACACGTCACTTGATTGCGGGCTGACACGGCAGAGTAACAATCGCGGGCCGGCAAATCTCGAGAGCCTTCTTCCGCCCCTACTCTGACCGCTATTGAGCGGGCGGGGAAGAATGGGGGCACTGAAAGGGTTCTATTATGAAGTCGTGAGGCCATATTATGGTCATTCATTGAAGGTGTCAGAATGATTAAAAGGGTTGTGTTTCCTTCACTGAATAATCCTCAATTATCTTCCTCGGTTTAAAGAAAGTACACAAAAAGAACGACCTTTTGGTTTGTTATGTCAATACTAGTATATGGTTTGCTGAATGAATGAGGAATAGAAGGAAAGGAAAATAAAGCTTACAAATTGACATAATTTGTGATAAAATACTCATATTATGGCAAGTCTGGTAGACATTAACGATTGCACCCTCTTTTCAGTGTTGAAAGACCCGCCAATGTATTGTGAGAGGAAGCTGGTGCTAGGTCAGAGATTAAGCATTAGTTATCTCCTGTAGATATGAATATATAGGTATATTTTCTATTGTTTGTGGTGCAAGATATATATAATACTTAGTTGAATTATTTGTAATGAATTTCCAAAGTGTTTTATTTTGTATTGCTCCTTTGAAGACTCCAGAAGATAGATATTTTGGCATTAAATCCTCAATACATTACTGCAATATGCCATAAATGGTAACACAGAATAAATAAATTATAAACTATATTTCAATATTATGATATGTACAGTAAAATGTATCATACTCTTTTACATGTGTGGGCATGGACCTTTAAGGAGGAAAAGAAAAGAATAACAAAGGCTTTGGGAGAGGAAACAGTAAATTAGGAAAAAGAAGAGTTTGGAAGATTTAGGAAAGAATAATGCCTCCTGCACAAGTTTTGGTTGGCCAGGGTACAGGAAGCCAAAGCAACGGAAAAATGAAATTGAAATGTGCTGATTTTTTTCTTTTTAAAACATACTGTACATTGCTCCAACTGGAGTCATTTTATATATGATGTACATTTTCTATTATTGTATTGTTTGTATTTTTTTTATTTTATGTATCTCCCTATGTTTTGCATTTGTGGAGAAATAAATTGTATACAAACAAAATATACATAATGGAGTTCATAAAAAAAAGGAAGATCAGTGGATTTATATGGCCATCATTTTAGGATTGCACTGATGAATTCTAAAATCTAAGAGATGTTATCAATGATCATATTTCTTCATAAAGAGGGCAGTATGTAAGGTTTCTGTGTAAATCCATTAGTGTGTTGGGTATGGATAATCCCGTGAATTAGTTCAAATGTGTAATATTGTCATCCAAACGCGATATCTTAAACTACTGAAAATCGTCAATCAAATTAAAAGGCCCGAAATGGTGATTTGATTCTCCTTAAACCTGAGGAGTTCGACAGGTTAATTACTTTGGAACAAACACACGGACATAAATACACAGAGACGTACTTTGAGACAGGGATCCAGCACACAAACAGACTATAAGGGAAGATGGACACATGGATAGATATACCAACAGCTGGATCTACAATCATATCAATCGAGGCAGACATACAGACAGACAGACATTAAGAGCTGCAACAAACCCCCCTCCCTCAAAAAATGAAAAGGTGCGAAATAGCACGTACGATTGCACACCGCTTGCTCGCTCCGCGTCTGGTCACGTCCAGTGCCAATCTCTCTCCGGCAGAATAATCGGCAGCACGTTTTTGACAGGTGTTGAAAACTGTTTGTTCTCCTCTCACAAGTTGACTGGTTTACCCGTAGACCTCGGTAGAATTAATCTGGTCGTTCATCTCTCATTATTACTAATTTTCCCCCCTCCCCCCCCCCCTCTTGTCTTTGTGCTTTTTTTGTAACCTATTGTCTCGCTCCGTTTTCTTCGTCCTACTGAAAATGATTTCGTCTGGGCGAGATTACACTTTCGTCATCCCTGATTGCCATTAATGGATTACTCATTTAGTGGAATTGTAAACCTTGATACCCTTCCAAAGCGGGGACATTTTAATTGCTCTAATGGCAATACTGCAGATTTGTTTTCGATTGCCATGAATAATCAACTATTTGTCTCACCTAGCGCAGGGAGAGCAACAAAAACGGCTCAGGACTGCAACATTCCTGGGTAACTAAAAATTGCCTGACTCGGCAAGTGGATTCCAATGGCACTTACAAATTCTCTATTTAAAAGGAAAAAAACTATGATAAAGTTTGGACATAGGAGGGAAAAAAAATTGGCTAGAAATATAGTTTTTAAAGGTAAAGACTACTTTTAGAAACGCCCCCCTCTCAAAAAATGAAATGGAAGCTCTTATTACCAATCGTGAAAGAATATGTTTTGACTAATACGTGATGATACAAATTTTGCCAAGAAACCGCCTACTAGTTGATATATTTGGTAAAATATTATATCTGTTTGGACCAGATCGATATCGCGCACGTGTCGTGTGGTCCCATATACATCTTTCTGTGTACAATGCTTGTAACTTTACCAAGACTGGGCCAAATTTCTTATAATTTTGATGATTCCAGAACCTTGCAGTACACACCAATACTTATATGATAGATGATCAACTTTTTCTGATCGATTCCACGTTACTTTCATAATGCAATCGCATGACCAGAACTGGTCTTTATCTTTAAAGAGTGAAATCATAATCAGCATCCATATTCCACTTGATGAGATTTAGTAAATTATTAATCAACCATACTGCAATGAATTTACATCATTCTGGAGCTCAGCTGTCTGTTCATGCTATTTTCACCTGAACTCTACACCTCTCACACTGGAGCATACGATTATCATGCTGGATAGTCTTCCTTTATAATTTTATAACACGTTCAATCCCTACGTAAAGGAAACATTCTCAAGCTGTACAATTTGGAGGCCCTTGAAACAAAAGCTTTTACTTTACGTGAAGCATCCAGCACAGTGAGCATACTAACACATAGATATATTCCAAGACAAACAAAATGGTACAAGAAGAGAAGCAATTCTAAATTTAACTCAATATCTGCATCTGCACAAACAGCGCGAGAGAGAAAGAAAGAAAGAGATAGAGCAAAGAGAGAGAGAGAGAGAGAGAGAGAGAGAGAGAGAGAGAGAGAGAAGAGAAGCTGAGGTAAACCAAGGGCATAGAAAAATGGTTTCATCGCACATCTCATATCTTGTCTCCCTCCCTCAAAGACGTTGAACTCCCGTTTCGATTGCATTTTAGCTCTCAGCAATTTTTCTTCTCCCCGTCGAAAAATCAGAACAGCAAATTGTTTTGTCTGGTAAGGGCTCAAGCAAGGAGAAAATCTGGGCCACTCAAAACCATAATTGTAAAAATACTCCATCTTACGCGTGTATCTCCCTTTGTCGTCGTTGTCGTCAAAGAATAAGGGGGAAGATTGCGATGGGAGTGAGCCGGGAGAGAAGAAAAAAAAAAAGGAATCTAAATTTCTTCCCGAAATGGCAGGAGTAAATGAGCTGACAATCTTCCGCGTATTTCATATTTTGGATCGTCGTCGGGATTGGCCGCGGTCGGTGCACGAGGAATAGCTTCAGCCTTGAGACTGATCAAACTAGATAGGAATGGAAATTGAGTGCTTCTTTCTCTTCACTTTCGTCTCGCACACCGTTCGTAGCATCGTTCCGTGCAGCTTCCGCGATTTAGGATTTAGCAGAAATTTAACCGCTGTAGCTTGTCTCCTTTTTTTCTTTCCTTCTCGCAAACAAAGATCTATCGTCTTCTGATTGAGTCCTATTTAAATTGGATCATGTCAAATATGCTTTCATTTTTCTTCATTTCGTTGAGGTCATCGAACGCCTCGTTGCGAAATAGCAAGAGCACTGTCCTCCTGATTATTCATGTATCCCTCCAGGTTTCATACTGACTGCAGGCTATGGAGTATCAACACACAGGTCTCTCAAAAATAGCTTCTACATTGATTTATATTCAGCCCGGAAAAAACAAACAGAACAATTTTCAACGGTTCCTTGAACATTTCTTTTGCATTTTGCATAGACTTTTCAATTTTTTGTTCTCACAATACTTGAGATGTTGTAATTCAATGAAATGAAAAAATAGATGTATATTTCTCTTTCAATCTTTTGCTTCAGAGAGAATTGGGACAATTTTCTTCCAGAAATTACTTTACAAAAAAATCAAGCACATTCAAACAGATTTCAGAAATTCGTTTTCTTGGCCTATTTCAAATAGCATCTAACAATATCTAAATTATTGTCATAATTCCTGACTCTATTTTCTGAACTTTAAGAATTTCTTGATCACAGGGAAAAAATTACACGGGGGCTCTGGACAAATTCTGCAAAAAAAGAGCCCCCCAAAATGTGCATAGAGTTCAATGCAAATCAAATTAAGGAGTGTTATTGTCATGCAAACAAGCTTGAAAAGTAGCCCCCAAAATTGTTTGAATATTTTTTCCCTGCTTGATCACAAACTGTACAAATCATTTCACCTAACAAGAATTCAGCATTAGACACAGAACTGCAGTCTGGCCAAGACAAACTTTTTGAATTTGGTTATGGCAACTTTCTCTTGCTCACAACAATCAAGGATTGGGGAAAATGAGATGATGTTTCGTTTTTTTTTGCTGAGCCACTATTACTGTCATGTTAAACTATCCCTGACAAGCCACAAAGACAGTGTTCTGTTTAGGGTGTCATGGGAACGGTGCGAGCAAACACACAGGATCGGAATAGCTGCACATAGTGGGTTCAACACCTTCCTAGCATTTTAACACCGGAGTCCCATAGATCAACAACCAACAACTAGTACCTCGAGAAGAACGACGGTACGATCGCATCCATCGGCCCATCTCGCGACGAGGACACATGCGCGCCGAGCATGCAATGTGACAAGAATTTTCATATTGCCAGCTCTCCAAAGAGAATGATGAGAATAGAGGGGGGAAATATGATGGAGAGAGAAAGAGAGAGAGGGGGAGATGGAGACGGAGAGAAAGAGAGATTGATATTGCGGTTCGTTACACTGTCTGAGCCCAGCAAACGAGGCGATGCTGGTCATGCCGTTAAATGCTACGACAAACAGGCTCAGTTATATTGCACAATTTGTGTTGGTCTTGTTTTGTGCCGTTGTCTAAATCCAAGCTGCGCTGAAAATAAAGCTTCGGCTAGGGTGAGTGAACCAGTAATCGGTTGAAAACTGAGAAGAAAAAGAGAGAAGGGAAGAGAAGAGAAGAGAAGAGAGGAGAGAGATAGAGAGAGCAACAGAGAGATATAAGCCGGAAGAGAGCGCAAAGCACAAAACATGTAAAATGTATAAAAATGAAAATGTCAGAGGATCAAAGGGAACATGGGAGAGGTAGAGAAAAATAGAGGTATACAGATAGATGATGAGCGAGCGAAATTGATAGAGAGAGGACAAAGAAAAGAAAGATAGAAGAACAGAGAAAGACATGTTGAGATATATACATAGAGAGAGGGAGATATAAATATATATATAGAGAGAGAGAAAGAGAGAGAGAGAGAAAGAGAGAGAGAGAAAGAAAGAGAAAGGAGAGAAAGGAGAGAAGTGGAACCGAGAAAGGTAAAAAGAAAGAAAAGAGAGAGGAGATAAATACAGAGAGAAAGAGATAGATAGAGAGAGAGAGAGAGAGAGAGAGAGAGAGAGAGAGAGAGAGAGAGATAGAGAGACAGAGCGAGCGATGACACTGGGAATGGAATCTACCAAATGACATCGGCAGAAGGGAAAGTGCACGTAAGGCAGACAGACAAGGGCAAGGACCCGGGCAGAAATGAGGGGAATGTATCAGACCTACATAAAAAAGCTTCTTGCATTTTCCTTTGGATTACAGGTATAAAGAGAGAAAGAGAGAGAGAGAGAGAGAGAGACAACACGCAAGAGAATGCACACAAGAGGGAGTGCTTCTACTCAAAATGAGACTCGTCAGATATAACTTCTCAAAAGAAAAACAGTCATAACTTACGGATAGTATGCACTAGTAGGAGTATGCACCTTTAAGTCTGTGAATCCACATAAATCAAGCCATTATTTTCTCCCATTTAGTAATGATAGAACTTCTTAGAACATCTTAGAAGGAGTGGAAGAGTACCTTTATAGTTTTCCATCAAACTCATATTTCTAAAATCCAGAACTGAAATCAATTTGTACTTTTCATATTCACTGATTTATCCAAAGTAGAGAGAGAGAGGCAGAGAAAAAGAGAAAGAGAGAGAAAGAGAGAGAGAGAGAGAGAGAGAGAGAGAGAGAGGGGGAGGGAGAGAAAGAGAGAGAGAGAGAGAGAGAGA
Source organism: Strongylocentrotus purpuratus (assembly GCF_000002235.5). Taxonomy (NCBI): domain Eukaryota; kingdom Metazoa; phylum Echinodermata; class Echinoidea; order Camarodonta; family Strongylocentrotidae; genus Strongylocentrotus; species Strongylocentrotus purpuratus. The sequence goes on from NW_022145614.1 coordinate 14,222,692, forward strand.
GAGAGAGAGAGAGGGAGGCAGAGGGAAAAAAATCCCACCCCATCATTATATTCATCTGTTTGGAGATACAAGGGCATTTAGACTACTCTAACGAAGAATTAAGCACTTGCTGCTTCAAACAGACCGGTTTATCGATTCATTCCAATTTTAAACCAGACCTAGCTAGGATAAGCCCATAATAGTACATTGACCTTGGGCCCATCCATCAAACCAGTCTCTACTCAATTAGTGTGAACCTTAAATTCATTAACTCTGGTCCACCCACTGTCTGGGACTGACCTGGACTAGGTCTGCTAAAATGCGAGGCTGCAGTCACAACTGGCAGAAAATAAATTGCTGAAATTTAACTTGTGTTATAGTTCTGCCAGTGTGAATGCTCAGTTTCCCAAAAGTTACTTAAAAAAGTTACTTTAAAAAGTTCCAACAAAAAAATGCACCTTGGATTTAGGAAATTAACCTTCAGAAATAAACCTGGACTAGGTCTAAAAAACAATACTTGAAGGTGAATTTACACAAAATGAAAATTCCTTGAATAGTACTTACGAGTGTCATCTTGGAAGTGTGAATGCAAACATTCCACTAATTTGATGTGAAGCTTTAAACAAACAAAAATCACAAGAATTTAGGAAATTTACTTGGTGGAACTGATAAATGGTAGACAATTACTCTGTATTAGGTGAGGTCATTTTGGCAAAAAATTTCCTGGAAATTAAAATTTAAAAAAAAAAAATTCAGTAGTTTTGCCGGCGTTGCTGCGCTTATTCCAAAAACTTACTCTCAAATGTTTCCACAAAGATTGGCACTGGAATTTTGTATCATAAATGTTTGCACATTTGAGACTATGTATGTGTTTGACATGTCATTTCGACCACTCGTGTAAAAAGGAATATATGTTTGTATCATCTTTGAGCATGCACAAGGAAACCCTGGAGAAAACTAAACTTTCAATTTACATTATCAATCACAGAAATAGAATGACCTTTGAATGTGCATATACGGTAAATCCAGAAACATTAGTGACCTGGAGCTTTTTTCAATCGTTACAATGGGTAATGATCGTTAAAACAGCAAATAATTGGCCATTATAACAATCTCATCTTGTAAATCATCATTTGCAGTAACTGGTGTAACCTGCAAAGTTTCATGATAACGAACATTTCTGGTTTGAGGGTTTCTTGTTCAAGCTGTCTCGCATTCCGGTACATCCTCTAGAAACTTACCAAACTCAGTCAGAAGAAAACTCTGCTAAATTATCGCATAATACAAACACGGCCTACTATGAAACTTGTTTCATTAGCTGTCAAGCAAGCAGCGAATTCACAGCAGGCTATTGACAATCATGTTCAATTAGCTTGCCTGAAAAGAGAGAATTCGAGGGCTCTTTTCTAAACCAAGTCTTGCATGAGCTTGATAATGTCACAAGCTGCTAAGCCTATCAACATTCAGATCACCCCCCCCCCCCCCTCTGTACAGTGACTCATTCGTCATTGAGGAGTATTGAGCTGGTAAGAGGCGAAGAGAAACAAATAATGTCTGTAGCCCAGCCCGCAAGAGGGCAGTAAGTGTTGTGTGTATCATAAGCGGCAGTTACAGCCTTCTTGCTGGCAGCCAACGATAGATACTACAGGCAAGATGTATTAAACAAGCATTTTGAAATGAACTGTAACAAGTTTTACCTAGAGGCATGACATTTTCTCGTTTCGTCTTAATAAGTAATAAGTAAAGCGCCGTCTATTTAGACAATGCTATTCCGAGGCGCACAAGAAAAATAGAAATAATGAGAAAGTTTGGACGAGAAAGTTTGGATGAGTGTCATAGTGCCAAGTACAGGTATTGTTTAAAAAAATAAGATTTCAGCTTGGATTTTAAATATGATGAAAGTTATCTGGAAAAGCTTTTCAGTAGCCTCAAAGATTAAGCCAAGTACTAGATTCCTTTGATTGTATTCTGACAAAAAAAAAAAAAAAACACCGTCGGGAAGCAATACAGCTGGTGTATTCTGTGGTATTTTTCGAACAATGAAAATGAAAAGAGTCGACTCAATCTTCCTGAAAATCACGTACACTGCACACAGAAATGGGTATATGGGACCACACACAAACATGTGGCTTGAAAGTTCGGTACACATTTGCAAGATATTGAGATACACAGTCTCTTCGACTTCTAGAAGAGAAAATGAGAAACTATCAAACTGTAGCTGTTCCCTTTGCTCTCTTTTCTAACAGTTTCCTTTTGTTTTTATGCCTTAACAAGTTGTCTGAATATGTGACCACAGCATACAGACAGCCCGCAAATGTGTTAATTTTTAATGTTCTTGATCTATTGCATGCACCAGATCCAAGATCTATTTTTAAATCTAAATCATAAAACAATAAATGTGTCACACTATGGTGAAGTGAAACCTCGTAAAAAGAGTTTAATGATGAAACTGGATATATGCAAAACCGTAATTCCCTAGGTGTATCGTGTCCTTTTCTATGTTAATTTTTTTAAATTTTTTTTTAAAAAGAAAATTATAGACTCTCATACACCAATTTCAGGGACATATACTTTGTTGAGCAAGGTAAAAGATAAAAACTGAAACACTTAACATGGGCTGTAAAATTTCAATTTTTCCATTGCTAACAACAATATCAGGTTATAATACAGGCTGAATGAGACGACCTGAATTAGGTCTGAAATACTTGACGTTGCCTTTAATCATATTATCCGATACCATTATGGCGATGAAGAGACAAAATGTAATAAATCCTCGTCAGCAGAAAAGCAATCATCATGCACTGTCAAATGTCAATGAAAAATTAATGCTTACTGCTAAGTCAACTTTGAAGGAATTTGAAATACTTTATCAATATGTAAATTCTTTTGCGGTATTGTTAATTACAAATCATGGCAACATCTTAAGAGGTGCCTGGGACTAGTGGACAGGGCCAGACTACGGATCATAGGGTAAGGGTTCAAATCCCTGCCACAGCAGTAACCTCTTTTTGAAAGACATTAACCTACACTTCCTGCTCTCGATCCAGGTTTAGTTTACAGGTATTAAACTGGAAGGAAGAAATCCCTTGAAAACTTGACTGTCTTTACTACTACTCTCTGTATAATGTGCAGCTGTTTGAATAAATAAGTCTTAGAACATGTTGCATTGATTCTTATATCATATCAATTCATTACTACTTTCACTACCCAAACTCCACAAATGAAACAAAAACAAACAAAAACAAAACAAAATAAAACGAAGCACAACAAAAAATATTTATAAAATAAAATCTAAATAAACAAAGCAAACAAATTACAATAAGGCCCCCCTAAAAACAAAGCAAGATGGCACTTACCTTGTATTTCTTGCATATTGAGAAGCCGTGCGTTCTGTCTTCTGAACCTCGTGAGGTGCCATCATGTCGTCTCTTGCCCGCCCTTGGAGCTAGCAGTCTCTCATTTGCTCTTGGCAACGGCTAATGATAAAGAGAAAGAAATTAACAAGACGGAATAATTATTGGAAGAAAAAGTACAGGTCTAATACCAGTTTATATTCAAGCCATGGTAAATTTTGGTTTCCCTCGTATTTCTTTATTGGCTTCTTTGATTTTAGTCGATGAATCAAGATACTCAAGATACTAAGCTGATGTAATTTTTATCCTCTTTAAAGCCTTACTGCACTACTTGTAGCTACTTGCTCCCTCTATATAGAAAACTTCCCCAATAGGTGCCTGTTGGTCCCCCATGATCCTCTATTTCTTATGTTATTTGAGAGGTGAGTTGATGAGATAGCCACCTGTCAGTGACCTCGCTGTGTGGTCTAATCCCTTCTGGCCAAATTAGTACAGATGGCCTTTAAGTGGAATATCAAATGATTACAATGTGACAAAATAATTCAAAGCATTCAAATTTATGGATATTTCATTCCTGGGGGTCGTGACGAGGTGCTCCATTAACCTGATACTTATGAATGAACTACAATACTTGGAATCCATTCTGCATACATGTTATTTGTTGCTATATCGAGGAAGCCTCGGGCAAGCCTTCAGCTTGTCAAGAACAATATTTGTTTCAAAAGTATTCATAAAATTTGAATATGTAATACCAGTAAAACCAAGAATCAGCTGTTTGTACAAGGCCCTGTATATACCTCCTTGAGATTGCTTTAAAAAAAAAATGTTTTAGTCTACAAGAATACCAGAATTAACACATTAAAATCCATAATTTCTCCTGCAAGCGAAGAAACCACAATTTACTACAAGAAAGTAATTACAGAACCTCAGTCACATATATATTCAATTGTGATCATGCTCACACCAGCAATAATTTTTCTCTCAGGCATATCCATTATAAGTAATTTGACAGATACCTTAAGGGCTAAAAACTAAATTCTCTGAAATTATTTATCATTTCATCTTTATATTGCTGCATTATGTTTCTGTTCAGTTTTTATCTGGACACCTTTGGATAAGGGAGAGGGAGGGGTTGTACTTCAAAATCTTCTGAAATGATTGGCCCTAATGAAAAAAATATGATGCAGGGAAAAAAATACATGGGGGCTCAGAGTGAATTAGCCCCTGAAATGCCAAAAGGAGCCCCCGAAAGTCATAAAAGAGCACCCCAAAATTCAATGCAAAACAAAATAAAGAGTGTTATTTTTATGCAAGCGTGGCTTGAAAAGTAGCCCCCAAATTTGTTCAGTATTTTTTCCCCTGATATGATGACCATGTGTTACGCTATCCATGCTAACGATACTGATAAAGAAGAACACCAGAAGAGCAGATTACAAATCAGGAAAAAAAAAGAAGTAGAGTTTGCCTGTCTGAAGGGGGAACACATGCCCAAAGCATTTGTTTTTGGAGCAAAAAGGCATCAGCTAAACTGCATTTGACATATTTAAAGAAATGCTTTTGAAAATAAAAATTCTGATATAAATTTTTTTTTTTAAATAGAAGAAAAATGTCGGTGGATTTTAAGTGGTATATATGCTTTCTACATTAGATATGAAATTAGTTAAGTCAAATTTTGCAAAGAATAGAAAATAATTTCTACATCTTTTTTGTTTCAAGAATACAGAGCTTCTGTAAGTGTGGGTACAGATACAAAAATTCAGGCCCTACATTACAAATAATACATAGGCCTCCAAACCTGTAACAAGGTAAAGCAGCACTTGGATGGAAAAGAGCAACAGTAAGAGAATGAGAGATAAAGAGTGAGCACTGGGTATATGAAAAGAGGAGAGAGAGAGAGAGAGAGAGAGAAAGAGAGAGAGAGAGAGAGAGAAAGAGAGAGAGAAAGAGAGAGAGAGAGAGAGAGAGAGAGAGAGGGGGAGACATCTTTTTTTGCCAGAAAATTAATATCCCGGTGAATGACATTACCACATTTGCAGACAAAAGACGGTTCAATATTGATAACACGTGAAAAAGAATCGACAAATTCACAAGGCACAAGGAGCATCTATAGAAGAAGAAAAAAAAAAGAGACAGAAAAGAGGAAAAAGCAAGAGAGCAAATGGCATAAAGGGCGAGAAGATCCCGGGAGGGTTCATTCAACCTGTCACTAACGAGTGTCTGGGTAGAGCAAATTAGCGACGAACCAGTCTCATTTGCTGCATAATTGGGACAGCAGCCTTGTCCCCGTTTTCCCCAACTAATTAATGGTCTTACCAGACGCAAACGTGATGCCGCAGACCCAGCTAGCTAGCCAGCCAGCAAAGATACCTCGGTCCCCCCTTCCCTGTCCCATCTTCCTCTCCCTCGCTCCCTGCCCGTTAAACCCGCAGTGGGGGAGGAAGGAAGAGGGTTGCAGCGTACGCTGGCTGGCTGCTGAATAGCATTGCCAATTTGATATATGTCGGAGGGAGGAGACTGTGCCGTTTACTCTTTGGTGCAGAATGCGAGGGAAACTAGCTTGATTGATGGCGCACACCTATCTATACCTTGATGCATCATAGCGATGCACTCTGTGGTGGTGATTGCCCTGTAGGAGTAACATTAAAGGGATCCGGTAACTGTCTTACATCCTTTGGAAATAATCCTTGATTTAGCTCATGCTGCAATGATAATTATAAACCTTTAGGCCAGTCAGGAACTCCATGACTTTTACAAGCCGATCGCCTGTCTGATTATCAAGATATTAATGATTGGAATTACAAATTTTGAAAACCGTTCACTGAATGGTTTTCATTACACTACAGTCTATTGGGGAAAGCGAGTATGGTAAAACCGGTCACTCAAAGATTTTTACTTTTTTGAGGCACTTCTTGATCATTTTGAAGCGCAATTTTTTTAGGGCTTCAACATTACACCATATCACAGACACTGGTAACATGTAGGACCATGTATCTCAGATTTAACATTGTTAAACGATCCCTTTAAAGGCATTGTTTAACAATGTTTCCAGTTTTACAAATCTGAGATGCATGGCCCTACGTGTTATCAGTGTCTGTGATATGGTGTAATATTATAGCCCTAAAAAAATTGCAATTCAAAATGATCATTAAGTGCCTCAAAATAAGATAAGATATTTCAGTAGTCAAAGAGTGGGCACGAACTGAAAGAGTTCACAAGGATAGTATCCTGGACACGTGAAGCCATGCAGTCTCTGATGACGTCAAGGGCATCATATTTTTATCTCAAACATGGTTTTAATTAAGCAGCTTTCTGGAATCTCTTCAATACAAATAGAATTTTCTAGAGCAAGTGTCTGAAAAAGAGAGGAAGAAGAAGATGTAGAAGTAGAGGACGAATAGAAGAAGAGGAGAAGGAAGAAGAAGGAGAAGGATGAAGAAGAAGAAGGAGTAGAAGGAAAAGAAGGAAAAGAAGGAAAAGAAGGAAAAGAAAGAGAGAAACAAGAAAAGACCCATCGCCAGTATTAAGCCTATGGTAATAAGATATTTCAGTAGTCAAAGGATTAAGAACAAGAGTGGGCACAAACTGAAAGGCTTCACAAGGATAGTATCCTAGACACGTGAAGCCATGCAGTCTCAGGTGCCGTCAAGGGCATCATGTTTTCATCTCAAACATGGTATTAAATAAACAGCTTTCTGGAATCTCTTCAATACAAATAGAATTTTCTAGAGCAAGTGTCTGAAAAAGAGTTATTTTTAAATGGAGATTACATCTTGTAGTGATTCAGAATATTAGTTTAATTGAATGGAAACAGTGATATATCACAAAAACTAATCTATTGAGAAAAATGAGTATGGTAAAACTGGTCACCCGAAGATTTTTTACTTTTTGAGGCACTTCCTAATCATTTTAAAGCGCAAATTTTGAAAGGGCTTTAATATTACACCATATCACAGACACTGAGAACATGTAGGGCCATGCATCTCAGATTTGTCAAACTGGAAACATTGTTAAACGTTGCCTTTGAAATACTTTGATGATTTCAAAACCTCACGATATATATCAATTCATATCAGTAAAAAAAATACACAGGGGCTCAGGGCGAATTTGCCCCCGAAATGCCCAAAAGAGCCCCCGTAAATTTGCATAGAGTTCAATTTTAGAGTGTTATTTTTATGCAGGCAAACTTAAAAAGTAGCCCCCGAAAAAGAAATATTAATTTTTCCCCTGATTCATATGTACCGCATTTATAATCAACCTTTTCCATTTGCTCTGCGACAATTTCTTTCACAATATATAATGGCACGATGGTGACTAAACCTCAAATGTAAAAAGGTCTGGCAACCATTATTTCCCTTCTCAGCCATTACACGGGGCATTCCGTGATAGACTTGGACACCAAGGGGCTGTCCATTTGATGAAAGGCTTCCAAAAATGTCAGAGTCGATGATCCTTCCTGTCTGGCTTTTAATGAGGGATTAGGGGCATCGTTGTCTTGTGTCACAGCACCTGTGAGCTAAACTTGGCTCTACTCTGACCTTGAATAAGTCCGCATGACTGACAGCAGGCAAGCGTTTTTCTGGGGCTCCATGCCCCATGTCACACCTCCAAAATCGATCGACCATCAAAGGATGAGATCGCGGCTTGTCAGGTGTTAATGATAATAATAATATTTAGCTCTTATATAGCGTTTAATACAATGTGCTTTACAAATATACTATTACCCTGGTTATTGGATTCAGTGCTTGCCCACAATCTCCACTCCCTGGGGAGCATTCCAGCCAGGTGTTATGAGTCTTATGAACACAGTCAAACCTGTCTATTAAGGCCGTCCAAGGGAAACACAAAAATTGATGACTGTAGACATGTGGCCTTTCTAGAAAGGTTCTTCAACACATATTTCCTTCAGGAGGCACTATCGGTGACCACTGTAGGCAGGTGGGCTCTACAGAGGAGATCTATTCATGTATGTATAATAATAGTTCATTTTTATAAAGCGCATTTCAGCAGTTGATGCGGGGAAGCAATAACAAAATTAAACTAGATGGAACTTCGACTGCGCGCAGTCGAAAATGATGCCTCCGTCAAAGAGCAATTTTACAAACCAAAACAGCAGAAATTTTTCAAATTCCAGTTCAATTGTAATCCATTAATGGGTTCTCAGAATATCGTGATTACAAGCAATTTCTCATATACATATATGACCCTTTGATCTTTGACCTCATGACCCTAAAATCTACTCAGTTCTTTGGCTCTGCAAGATGTCCTGAGTTAAATAGTAATCCTGTCAGTTCTAATGAGAATGCGTTCACAAGCTATTTTTGCATACATAATGAGCCCATGACCTTTGACCTCATGACCCAAGAATCTACTCAGTTCATTGGCTCTGCAAGATACATACATGATCTAAGTTTGGCAGGAATCCATCAATCTGTTCTAATGATAATGCGATCACAAGCTATTTTTGCATACATAATGAGCTGCATGACCTTTGACCTTGAGCTCATGACCCCAAAATTTAATCAGTTCATCGGCTCTGCAAGTAACATACATGACCTAAGTTTGGCAGGAATCCATTAATCGGTTCTTCAGATAACGCGATCACGAGCTGTTTTTGCATACATAATGAGCCCTGTGATCTTTGACCTTTGACCTCGTGACCCCAAAATCTATTCAGTTCATCAGCTCTGCATGATACACACATGACCAAAGTTTGGCAGGAATCCATCAATCGGTTCTTCAGATAACGCGATCACGAGAACGGGACGTACGTACGGACGGTACGACGTACGGATGGACAACCCGAAAACATGATGCCTCCGGCTACTTCGTAACGGAGGCATAAAAACACACAAACCATAGTTAACTTCAGATATTTTTCTGTGATTTTCATGGTTTTGAGCATTTGTATGCAAGTAGGTGTGACTTACAAATTATACAAAACCTTTGTCCTAATAAAATAAGGGTAATGTAATGTATTTGTTGTTTGTTTGGTCCTTTGTGGCTCAGATGTTCATTGAGCTCTTCTTCTTTAATATGACACAAATCTGGATCTCCTTTTCCTTCTTTAAAACTTCATATCCTGTATATCTATTCATTAACAAGATATAAAGGCAAACGCAGTATACATCAGCAGTGAGAAGTGCGGTTGATGAAACTAGGAAGGATGCAGGGTTTCTCAGTATTGTTTCAATTTTTATTTGCCTGGTGCCAATTTTGTTTGGCCACATTAAAGAAGAAAAAAAATTGAAAATTATATCACTTGATTGACTAGACAAGAGAAGTGTACAATAATGATGAATCCAGAGCGGATATAGGGTGCTCAGACGACATCAATTTGCACTTGCCTAATGTTGGTTTTGTTTGCCGATATCTTTTAGAATAATTGTTGAAATGGGTGGCTTACCCAAACATGACTAGTCAGAGTTTAATGTATTTTTCAATTTTGCAAATTTGTTTGCACAAATGAGCAGGCTGGTTGCGAAGAACCTTGAAACATATACTATAAACATACAAGATACACTATTACAGTTAAAGGGCAATATGACCCTTGTAATAAGTTACTTTGTATGAAAGAAGAATAATAAGAGAAAAACATAATGGCGAAAGACTGAAGTAAATTTGACCGATGATTAGAAAGTTATGAATGTTTGTCTGTAAGTGCCTTCTCATTGGGGCATTACTCAAAATATGTTATGGCTAGCATGTTATTATAGGTTGCCTAACTAGACCCTTATGAGTCATAATTTTTTGGATTTTAATTTTTTTTCTACATCACCGAGACATTACAAATTTATCCAATTTGAAGAGCCCTTACCTATAGTGATTACAATTTTCAAAAATTGTAATTGTAACTTTCTAATGTTTTGTCTAATTTCATTCAAACCTTCACCAGTCTACTTCTCTAATATTTCAGCTTTCCTCTAGAATAGGTTGGATTTCCCTTTCATGTTTGCATGTGAAAATTAAAGGGAGAGAAGAAAAAAGAGAGAGATAGAGAGAGAGAGAGAGAGGGGAGGGAGGGGAGAAGAGATATAAAGTAAAGGTGATGTAGTTGAGTGGTTTAAGCTCTTGACTGGAAATGCAAAGGTCATAGGTTCGATCACCGATCCCGACACAGCACGTATGCCCTTTAATGCTCCCCAGGGATTTGAGAATTTGCATACATTGTGTGAGGGAAAGCCTAAACTGGGTAATGATATTCTGTAACGCACATCATCATCATCATCATCATCATCATCATCACCATCGTCATCATCATCATCATCATCATCATCATCATCATCATCATCATCACCATCATTATGATCATTATTATAATCATCATCATCATTAGGCCTAAAAAAAAAGACGTTGTATTGCCCTTTGTCGGCTTTTAAAAAAAGCTTTTGTTTTTAAAACCATTTTTTAGAAGAAAAAAAACGTTTTAAAGCATTCAAAACGGAGAAATACCAACCAAAAGAGGGAGTAAAAAATAAAAAAATAAAAATAAAAAAAAAGAAATTAAAAAAAAGAAAAAGATTTCTGACCGACCGACCCATGTTTTGGCACCTAAAAGGCAATACAACATCTTTTTTTTATAGGCCTTATCATGATTTTTATTATTATTTAAGAATTCAAGATAGATCCAAAGAGGATACAGATTGCATAACAATAAAAAATACAAATTAACAAAAAATCTGTTTTCATGACTTGTTGACGACTTGTGCAGAATCTGTATTTTCTTAAGGCCATACAAACAAACACCAATTTCAAATGCAAATTTATTTCATGTAGTCAATGAAACTAAACTTGAAATAAAAATAAACAAAACAAAAGAGACGATAACATTTTGTCAACAAAATGTTCGCCTTACCAGGTCTCATCCTTCTCTTTAACTCTCAAAAACACATCACCAATAGCTTTTATGATTCCGTTCAAGACAAGTGATAAATGCCCGCATAAATTGGATGTTAGCTGCGTTTAACCCTTGACCCGGGTGATACAGAGCTACCTTTCAAGAAAAGTGTTATTTTGGAGAGAACGCTGCGGGGGAGAGGTCTCCACGGGGGGTCCATTACCACTCAATTGAATTCTGGGACAAAACTTGGATTATAGGAAGAGTTTGATTTGGAGTGAGGGAGGGATGCGATCTGGACGATTCCAGACCCACACTGTGTCTGTCTTGTTCTTATACGCCAAGCAACAGACTGCTTACAGTCCAAACACCTTCGGCTATCGCCTCGGGCGTGTTAGACCATTCCAAAGGTACCTTGTGTGGGTAATTCTTACTAATGCCCTAGTAATAAACAAAAATAGCATGTTAAGCTACTAAGCCTACCTTGGTCTTGTCTATGACGGTCAACCAGGTCCCGTCTTGGACCAGGAGTTTGTCAGGGTCGGAGGGGTCAAAGGTCATCTGATGGATGACACTGGTCTTCTCCAGCCAAGCTTGATGGAGACCCTGCTTGTGGACGGACCGGCTCCAGGGGGTGTACTCGTGTTTGGTGATGTCATACTCTGCGATCTAGAGGATGAAGTTGAGGAAGACCATTGAAATTCAAATTTTACACGCCATGTTAAGTTATGATGATCCACTTACAACAAATATAAAATTATAACAAAGTGAATAAAACCAGGATTGGTGGAGACCCTGCTTGTGGACGGACCGGTCATAGGGCGTGTACTCGTGCTTGGTGATGTCATATTCTGCAATCTGAAGGATGAAGTATATATATAAATCTAAACACATGGAAAATTTCATATTGCAGGTGCTGGAGGGTAGTTCAATGGTAGAAGTAGAACATCATCACATTCTTCTATATTTCTGCATGACATAAAGTAGCTGCTAGTTTTTCACAGACATTTTACACGATCAGGGGTGTTGGCTCAGTCAGTAGAGCGTCTGCCTCACAACCGGGAGGTCGTGGGTTCGAACCCCCGGCCGCGTCATACTAAAAGACGTTAAAAGACTGGGACTTGCTGCTACCTTGTTTGGCATTCAACAATAAGGGATAGAGCAACGTTGATCTAGCGCTGCTCAGTGGCTGCCGGGCTCACGATCAATTGGGCAAAAAGAATTTCCATTTTCAGTTTAACTTAATAAAAGATTATTATGATTATTATTATTATCAGGGGAATATAATAATATGATTGATATCTTAGATATATAATACATCTGTAGAGTGCTTAAAGGCATCGTTGATGTATGAAGCGCTATCTAAACAAGAATGTTATCATTCTTGTTACCCTTATAAATTTCTTATATAAACAATTGCTGCAAATCTTAACATAAGTTCTGATCAATAATTTGTGCTTGTGTTCTAAAATAAAACCTAGCAGTATCTAAACAAATTTTGAATGCCCAAAATACATATGTATTGAAAGAGAGCAGTTACAAGCGTTCAATTTTGTAATCTTTCATTTGTCCGGGAAATGTGAAGTTGTAAGCAAGGATCATGCAATTACAACTGGTTTGAACTTGAGATGGCGCTATTCCAGAGAATCTTTACACAAATTTAGTATCACGCTTAGGAGTTTTTATTAACGACTAATTTGGAAATCTACCTGGATGGATGTGTTGCTGTGGAGTTGATTAGTCAATTACTACCGTAAATCTCCGTGTATAAGGCGCACCTCTGTATAAGGCACACCCCTATTTTTTTGGGAAAAAAAAAAAAAATAGTTTTTTTGTTTTGTTGTTGTTGTTGTTTTGTTGCCGAAAACCCAGGCGGGGAAGGACCTTCATTTTACATCGAGGTGCAGTAGAAGTTGGGAACTTGTCACAAATAATAGTAACAACAGTCTAAGGCTTCATGATACCAAGTGTCCCACACCAGCCTCTTCACATCACCTAGCAGAAGCACCGTGTTCTATGCCAAACATCAATAATCATGCATGATATGAATAGCATCCTCTATCTTTCTAATAATGGAGTATCTAGGATAGAACCTTGTGGTACACCATTTGTTATAGAAAACATAGAAAACATATGCGACATTGCCAGGCATAGCGCCATAAATCGAAACTAAAAAAAACTAAAACTCGTACCTGTGTATAAGACGCACCCCCGACTTTCAAATTTTTTCGGCGGCAAAAAAGTGCGCCTTATACACGGAGATTTACGGTACTTACATTTCTGTCTGTGTAAGCTACCGCTAGTTGCTTGCTGGACGGGTGGAAGGCCAAGCAACATGGATGAACCTTGGTGTGAGGCAGCACTACTGATTTGATCTGTAAATTGGACACATATTGATAACAAAGTGACCCATGGATGGATGGCAACTTGCAATTAAAAGGTTTATTAGAGCATTTAATAACACTTGGTACTGCAGTTTTAAATTTTACCTTCAACTCACAACAGATCTTAACGATATTTGATAGAAAAAGTGACAAAGACACAGAAAGTTATGTAGTCATCACAGATGACATGAATTTCTTTCATTCATTTTGTAGAAAAACAGATGGATAGATGATTAGGTAGCAACTGCAATTAAAATGTTGCTTTAAATGAAGCATTGAATAATTCTTGATACTGAAGGTCTAACATGTACCTGTCAACTTAAAACGGGGCCCCGTCTTATACAGAGAGATACAATTGATCCAAACCAATGGCTAGTCCTCCAATCAATTGCAAGTTTGCAGTCTCCTATCTCTTATGTACATAATTGCGATTGATATAAACTCTTTGTAAGATGGGGCCCAGATGTGGTAGAGCAGTGGTCTTGTAATCTAGGGGCCCATCTTCAAAGCCCAATTTGTGCCTTTTGGGAAAGTAATAATCCTCATTACTAAGTCATTAATCATAGTCAATGATTCAATGGTTCAATTTATTATTTTTCTCAATCATAAAAAAACAAACACAATACAATGAAAAGGATATACACAGTGTGAGATATACAGAGTCTGTCAACATATGTGATTAAAGAAAAACGGAAACTACTAAAAAGTTTGCTAAATACTTGTAAGGCATAGTTCCCAAAGTATAAAAAATACAAGAGAGTCAAAAACATTACAAAATAAGAGTATCACTTGTGTACAAAAACTTCTTTATAAAAAGCTTTGGTGGTATGACGAACACCTTGAAAGTTGGCCTTTGACCTTATTCTCACCTTTTTACTGTTGAGAGGTAAGACAGCTACCTTGCCCTCTGACCCGACAACAGCCACCCTCTCCCCGTCCCCGTTGACCGCCAGCGCCGTGTACGGCCCCTGCACCTCTGTGATGGGTAAGGACTGGACCAGGGGCTGGGGACAGTCCACACCGTCTGGACCGTCCACGGTGAGGAGCTGAAGACCCGCTGATCCCGTGCAAACTGCCGAGACTAACTTGGAAGAGTCCGGGGTGAAGGCCAGGTGATGCGCTGGATGCAGGTTAGAAGGGATGGTTGGGACCTGTGATACAAAAGAATTGGAATGAAACGATTAATGACTTATTATTGTACCTCAACATTAAAGAGAGAGGATGAATGCTTGTATGTAAGAAACAAAGGGGACCTACAGCTTTAGGTCCTAACTCAGGGACTTGGTAATGAAGAAGTCATCTGTTAGGAGGCGGGAGGGTGTTAACTCTGCAATATGATAGGAGCCCTGCTGTCTACAAACAATTACTGATACCTTACTGCAAGGCACTACAGCATTCATTCTTATTCAAACCCAGGACCTCCTAGTTGTGCAGCCACTGCTCTACCACTGAGTCATACCTGCTAACATTTGAAAACAAGAATTTGGAATTTCTAGCATGGTATGCCTTTGAAAATAAGAAATCTGTATCCTTAACAGGCGTTCGCACATGCGTACAAAAAAGCGAATACAAATCCGCTGCACATGATAAAACAAGCTTAATTTGGCTTTAGTAAGTAGCAACAACCCCCCTCCCCCCCCCAAAAAAAAAACCTGAATTTTTAAAAATCTGAATATTCTGGATTATTTAGAAGGGTCGGCAGGTACGCTGAGTGATCATGTCTTATTCGATGCTTGCACTGCTCATCAGGATGTTGTACAGTAAATTAAAAATATAATCTTCTATTACGCCATTATCATAAAAAATTGATGTAGAAAAGAGAAAGATATTTGCCTTCACCCCTGTGCCCATTTTTGTTAATATCACACCAAGATACAGCATGAACACTTTTCAAGTTGGAATATATTTTTCCTGCTCTCCCTCAAAATTTCTGCTCTTGATGATAATGTGTGATGCATAGTCCGAAAAAGATTTGGACTAATCCCTAACTATTTGTGTCATTAATGACAAGTATTTTGCAAGTTTAAATAAACTCTCAATTTAAAGCATAGATGGAGTGACTAGTGAGTAGACTAATCGATGCACTCGCGTGGATGAAAGGGGGGGGGGGGGGAGGGGGGTCATATTGACCCCCCCCCCCCCTCGGTAAAAACTTGGTCTGAAATAGCCTGGTTAGAATAGTTTGGCACTAGTTTGGCCAGGAGGGTTTAGACATCCCTGCATGGTCACTGACAGGTGGTTATCTCATCAAATCATAGCTCTCAATTAACATAAGAAAAAGGGTCAATGGGTACTGCTTTGGCATTGTTGGTTGTATAGAGGGCGCAAGTAGCTATAAGTGCAGTGGGGCTTTAAATGATTGGTAGACTTTCAATCAAACCTATAATGAAGAACTCACCCTAGTTATTGAGAGTGGGTTGTGAGTGACGTGATAGAATCTGATTTTCTCCACATCCGAATAAGCTACCCAGGTTCCGCAACTACTGATGGTGCTGCAGACGATCTGTTCCACACCCTGCAAGAAAAAAAAAGGAAATAAAAACCATTAAAGATACTATGTACCTTTTGCAGCCAACATCAAATTCTGTAGAACTTTGTGAGAATTGGGAATACGTCATGTATGTCCTGTCTGTGAAATTTAAACATTAGCAGTTTCCTAGTATTCAAATTATGCAAGGAAACCTGTTAACCTTTGAAAAGACATTTTGGCAATTTCATGCTGAAAAAAATATCATTCAGTATGATGATGTTCAAGTAATATATTTGTCTTCTTTATAATTTCTAAAATTTTTCTTTGTGTTTCCAAAACACTTTTGATGGATTTTTAGTTGACACCCCCCCCCCCCCGTTTTATTCTCTTTAAATGGCCCAAAAATATTTATAGCAACTACAAATATGACAAATCCGAAAAATGTTGCTGTCAAATTGAACAAGTATAGTCTGAATAAAACATTTTTTACGCCTTTTACCAGACAAAGCATTTACATCATATGCATCAAGTGAACTTAAATAATTGATGAAAATGTGGGCACATGGATGTTGAAACGAGCATTAGAAAATACAGAGGAAAAAGAAAATGATATCACGCATGGTACTACGTGTACATCTTTGGTTCAACGACCGCAGAACTCTTGCATGAGAACACGTATCCAAAATCTCATTCTTGGAAGTCATGTTAAGTCTGTGCTGCTCTGCCTGACAATATTTGTCCATGTTAACCCACCCCTTTCCTCCTACCATCGAACCAAACTCTGGACCAGTTGCCATGGCAACATATAAGATAACTGGTTGCCTTTGGATTGAACCTTCTATTGTGGTCAAGATGTAATATTCACTATGAACATGACGGACAAAGAAAGAGGACAAAATATACAGTTCCTCATTCTACCCTCAACAAGTGCTGTGGTAGACAAAGGAACATCCCTTCGCTGCTATTATGTAAAAATGTGTAGAACAGGTGTCACATGCATATTCATCTGTTCCAGAGGGGATTGTGGGTATGAGGGGACCTGACCTAGAAATAGACGTTCATAATCATTTTCAGATAGATAGTTATTGTTCACACAACATTTTTGGGGGGAGATGCAGATTCAGAGATCATCTGCCAAATATCAGAGTCAAAGCCTAACTCAAAGACAGAATATGATCAGAAGATTCAGAACAGATAACAATTATACAGAAGGCTTGCGGGTGCACCATGTGAGAGAGAGGGGGGATAGAGGAGTCCTGAAAAGGACTCTCGGTAATCTTTCTTGAGGGTGTGTTAGTCCTGAAAAGGACTGTTGGTGTAGTCTTGAAAAAGACTGTTGGTTATCTTTCATAGCTTATAGTTCTAAGGAGAACTCCAGCGCTTGGAGAGGATGAGTGGCGGGAGTGGCTCGACATTTCAAACAGGTTGACTATCCGTCATCAGGAGTGGGGAGATCGTCAGGAGCTTACAATTAGTTATTTAACTCTTTCATTTCATACACTAAACAAATCATTTTGGTTTATTTTTGTTAGCATGAATGAAATCACTGGCATTTTGTTTTCTTTGGGGATGGCAAAACAACCAATGCCCCCTTCTAAAACTTATCTCCCATTCCTTGTGGACATAATGTGTTAAAATAACCTCTAATTCTGATTTGTATACCCCCCCCTTATCTATAACTCAAAAGGTACCTCAAAAATGTATTTAGAAATTCTAGTCAAAAGTGTTTTCAAATCTTGAATCTGTCAAAGAATGACAGTGCCTGAAATACCTGAGAATATGGGCCTAAAAATGTGCATCAAAATTTGTAGTTAAAAGACATATTTACAGTCAACCTAGTTTTATTCTCGCTTGAAAATGTTAAAATAGTATCTTTGATTCAGAAACATATTGAGCGTATATCCTTTGGAGCTGATAGCAACGAAGACCTTGTCTATTATTAAAGTCCAGGAAAATATTGGAATCCTCCAAAAAGCAATAGTTTATCCCCGGCTTTCCTTCCACGGGGACCTAGTCTAGACGCAAACTTCCTGTCCAGCTGAAGGAAGCAGAGAGCAGTTCTTAATCAGGCCTGTCCTCATCAGACCGAAGTTGCAAAAATAAACCACTATTTTAACTAGCCTGATCTCCAATTAGCCAGCTAATTTGCATCTTCATCAGCCCACAGTTGCAATTAGCAGGCTATTTGGTTGAGAAAATAACTTGAGAAATCTTGGTCTTGCTTCCAAAATAGCCCGCTATTTGGGAAATAGCGGGCTAACTTGCGCCCTTCCGAGCTAGTTTGTGATGAGCGTATCGTCTGGTGAAGACGCAATTCGAGCTTCAGGAAAATATCTTGAGTCTAAAAATAATGGGTTATTTTGCAACTTCGGTCTGATGAAGACAGGCCTAGAGTGCAGTTCATAATCAGGGATCTTGTGCTCTCCGAGAAGATTTCATTACCCATCAAACACCACTTCAAGACCATAATTATCTGAGCATCACTGCCATACTTACTACTATTACAACTATTGCATAGTCTGTTACTCTTGTGCATGTATAATGTCTGTGAATTTTTGTAGAGTTGCACATTTAAGAGCATCCAAAAAATGAGCTGGCAATGCATATGGAAAAATGGATTATATTAAAGTAGCCTGTAATAAGTATTGCAAAAACAGTAAGTCACAAAAATGTTTGTGTCCCTGTTATTTGCAGCAATACCTGTTACCAAAATAATTACCAATAGTTATTTTCTTGTTTCATTAATACTGAAAAATTAAAATGCCCCTAACTAATTCAAAATATTATAGATTAAAATGAGCTTGAACGGTTATCCCAAATGGGCAAAATCCCAAAAGAGTTGTTAAATATACTTGTCAATCTGGAGATCAAATTATTTTATTTTAGACAAATGTTCTACAAAGGAAGATTTGTTGATGTTCATTGTTGTTTTACAACATCTACTACGGTATAAAATACTCTACATCTTCCCAAAGATTATGTTCATGAAATTTGAGAAGCTGCATGTATGTCCTTGTGTAAAATGCCCCTGAAGCATAAAAAAGTTTGAAATTGAGTGCCAATCGAAATAGGGATGTCAGCAATTGTCCTATTTTTTAAGCCCCCTGGAAACTGGGACACCTAACTGACCCTTTAGTTTCACACTGCGTAAGGATATCTTTAAAGTATCGATGACATTTTGAGAAGTTATTTGTACATGTACGTATTAGTGCATTGGAAATGTAAACGTCTGAAACTAAGTGCTAATCAAAATAGGGATGTCAGAAATGTTCATATTTTTGAAGCCCCCTGGAAACTGGGACGACTAACTGACCCTTCAGTTTCACACTGCGCAATAATACCTATCGAGCATCGATGACATTCTGAGAAGTTATCTGTACATGTACATGTAAAATCATGAAAGTAAGTGCATATCAAAATAGGGATGTCAGCAATTGTCCTATTTTTGAAGCCTCCTGGAAACCAGGACACCATAACTGACCCTTCCTTTACACGCTGTAATGATATATCTACCAAGTATCAATGACATTTTGAGAAGTTATCTGTATCTAACCGCCCACACCACGCCGTCTTCTATTATAATGAAATAGTAGAATCAAGCTCCGAGTGAAATCAGGTTTTTGTATTGGTCCGCTAGCTATGACTTTCACTCGGGGGAGGGGTTAGTTCAAATAGACCACCGATTTAAAATAAAGTCAAAGAATAAAAGCGCTGGGACACGATATAATATTTAAGGTGTCATATATGTTTATTTACCAATCACTGACCTGTATCAACTACTCTTCTAACAATATTTATCATCAAACAATGTCATGAAAATAGTATCAATAATCCAGAAGATCTCTGTCTTCTCTTCAACATACATTCATATCAAAATACACCTTAAGCTAAAATATACTTTAAAAGCCTTAACTTGTTAATCTAAATAAATGGGACATTAAGGGTTGGGAAGAAGGAGGTTAGTTAGAAATTGTTAGTACTGTGGCCACTTACATACAGCGCGGTAGACTATTCGCGATTCGAGTGGATGTACCGATTCGGCTGTTGCAGACGAGATGAAGAGATGGACAACGATGCTACGGTGCTACGGGTATGGGAACAGGAAAGATGACGACGTCGAAGACGGGAATGGAATCGGGAACACAGTTGCGGGATCAGGACGACAGGATCAAATTCAGGAACTCAGGATCAGAATCAGGAACACAGCATCAAATTGGCATAGGGTTAATGGTACCTATTTACCGACGTATCTGCAATCAATGTTCCTCCTATCAATGTTCCTCCTTATGAATCAGTTCCTGACACTTTCAGATTAAGTTCCCTTGAAGTATGTTGTATAATTTAGTTGAATATTCCCGACTTGGTGATTGAAGTGACTTGGCTTTCTTGAAGGATTCTGGAACAACGTTGTACTTCGATAACTTTGTGAGTCCAGAACTTGTTGATTTTCACATGCAGCAATTAGTTGTTAGTTCAGGGACAGCTTGAGGGAGATGGGAGGACAGGGGTACAGGTAGAGGAGACCAAGTCGGGGTGGAGCCAAGTGATCAAAATATCCATGCAAACTACTTTTATACCTCATTAAACATTCATACTCGACTTTTCCTCTGATCATCTTATTGGTCATTACTTTAAAAAGGGGGAAGGGGTCTAATCTAAAACTCTACTCTTATTGGTTCAAGGTCACCACTCATGGCCAAAGATACAGTCCTATGAGGTGTTCTTCAAAGAGCATATTTCTAAGAATAGTCACAAAGCATGAATGACCACAAAGAGCCCGTCTGATATCTAAATCCCCTTTCATAGAGCTTAATCTCTATTATTACAGATTTATGAATGGCATTAAAGTCTAGTATTGTATCGAACAGGATGGATTAATACTGTGAATGGCAATAGGGTCATAAAGGCTATATCCCAGTGTGGGAACAGGATAGCTTCAATAGATAGCTTCAACTAGACATGCCAGCACATTTTATAAATACATCTATAACAAATTAAGACAAAGAAAGATACAGCAGAAAGAGACAAAGATAAAGATAGAGAGAGAGAGAGAGAGAGAAAGAGAGAGAGAGAGAGAGAGAGAGAGAGAGAGAATACAACAAGAAGAGAGAAGGACTTTGAGCAATATTCCACCATGTTACACCTTCCCCTCTGCCACCAGAATGGCGTCCGCGCCATTCCCAATAATAATTCTAAAATTATGCAATAGTAATTTTGAATTTATATTGAACACCAATAAAACAATAGCTGTACATAATATCACAAATCTTTCATGACACCTGCTAAGACACCTTATTTTACTAGTGACCTTGCTTAACATCTTGTTTATCAAATACAAAATATATACTTAGAATATAAGAAAGTATACACAGAAAACACACCAGTACAAATGATAACAATCCAAAATAATTTCTTCCACACTCCACATGTGTGAATTGGATTGATATCTTCCACTCAGATTAATTATACTTCAATTATTACTTCGTCTTACTACAACAGCAATTTCAAATCAAACATGGTTTAAAATCAAAATGCAAAAATTCAATTAAGTTTCAATAAAATAATTATCAGAAATCTGACTATCAACTTATGTGACTCTGGTATAACAAGTAACAAGTTAAAACAACCAAAACAAAACAAGCGGAACTATATTTAAGTTCGCCTTAATATTAAATACAACATAAGCACACTAAAAGTGCCATGAGATACAAATACGGTAAAATCATCATTTCTTCCAAACTACAATCAAATTTGAATAAAAAGTGAAATGTAAAATGGTCTTTGACATCGATCTCTCTTTTCCAGAACTGCCCTTATAATTTCATTATACTAATCTATGGAATATTCAATCATATTCCTAATCTTCTAACTCAAATGTGAACAAAACAAAATAAATTTGGCTAACTTTTAAAAGTAACCTATTCACTAAATTCATGTGAAACTAGTGTATCCTTTAGGCACCCTTCAATATCAATCACTTAATGTGCATTAATAAAACAAAAATAGATAATAATGTCCGCAGTATATTGGACATTATTTATGAAAGAAATGATCAATTGATAGATCAACCAACAAAATAATGATAAAGTCTAAAGCTTTAAATCAAACCAATCTGGTTTGGTTGGCATAGTGAGACATGCTCCAGCCATGTTCAGACAATAAATCAACAAAGTAGAGTATCTATATTAATACAATATAGAGCTAAATATCATGTTATTCAGAGGAATAGCAATTTATAAATAAAAAAAAAACTTCATTCTCCCAAGTTTTTGTCATTAACAATATCATAACAAGCCCTATCTCCCATTAATGAATTCAGGTTGTATCCTATATGTAGGCACAATTTCTGATCCAAAAAAGAAGGCCAACTGTTCTCTTACTATGGGAAAAGATGCCATTATCGGAATCATCGATATCAACATCACGCTCACAACAATCTCAACTGGTGAAAACAAAACAAACACAAACTTCAAAAGCAGCATCATCAGCAGTCCATACAACATCATACAATTGTATTTATTCCCAACAATTGGTTGGACAATTTGACTTTGATAATACGTTAACCGATCAGGTTTACGAGAACATCTTTTTGACTGTCTCGGTGGACAGTCCTCCTCTTCAACAGAGGCGGTCTCTTGCTCGTCACCTGAAGGGACAGGAGAGGGGTCAACTTCTACAGGGGCATCATTTCTTACATTATCCTCAGTCGCAATATCATCTGTATTTACAGAAGTAACAGAACCATCATCTCTTATGTCAGAACCTGTGCAATCTGGAATTGACTGGGCTAATTGAAAATCAAAATCAGCACTATTGTCCAGTACACTTGTCTCTGAAAGATAAGCTTATCCGGTGGGCGCTGGCACCTTTGTGACCGTCTCGGGGGACAGTCTTCCTCTTCAATTGAGGCGGCCTCTTGCTGCTCACATGGACGGGTAGGGGACGGAGTAACACCACATTCCACTTCATCATCATCATTATCACTGTTTTCAACATCATCAACAAAAACAACATCAACAAATACACACAGTCTTTATTATTTAGTTCAGGTTGCTAAATAATACCTAAACTCGGGATCAAGTCATCTCCCTTATCATTTTGCCATGGGACAGTCCTTGCAATTACTTCATAATCTATGATGGGGCCTAGGTTAATTATTTCCAACTTTTCAACCAAAAAAAACAAAAAAACAAATCAAAATCCGAACATTTTCTCACATTTAACAGTTGTATATGCTGAAGTAACAAAATGGCAAATTAAATATATTCTCTATCAAATTTTCCCTTATCTAACAATTTCTACCAAAATTCATATCTAACAATTTTTCAAAACAAAAATACTTTTAGTTTTACTCTCAAAAGATATACTTCCTATAGAAAGAAAATATTCTATATCCCATTGAATTAAATGTTTGATATCAGCAACTAGCAGGCAAGAAATTTAAGCACAAAAGGCAAAGCAAAAGTGGACCACTTTAAAACATTGATCAGACTTTCAACTACACATAATAAAAAAAAAATATATATACGACTGAACGCTCCTATAAAGGCAGCATCACAATATTTTCCTCAAGAAAATACTAACAAAACTAAAAAAAAAAACTCATCCATGTGCAACGTTATCTTTCTTTTAGACTAACCGCAACATGATGATCTCCGATACTAAACTACTTTAAAACAGCCTACTCCTACCTTATCTGCATCATGCCTATTTACGACTTATTTCGTTGCAGAAACTAAAGCCAGCAATGAGCTCTTGATAAGGGGAATACGTGAAAGTTCCTTGAACTCCACCCTAGCTGGAACTTAAATGCTACATCTAATTTAATGAAAATCTTCTCTCACATCTTTATTTGGTCCACTATTCTAAGCCTTCTTATACTTTCTGTCTCAGTACCTACGATTACCTTGATCACAACAATACCCGAAATTTCTAATTTGGTAGTAGCAAACTATCATGTGTTCCCTAAAAACAATTCTTCCTATCAACTTAAAATATAAATAAGTCAGAGCGAGTGCCCTCCTCAACTCCTCAAAACAAAACTAATTTGCGCAATTATTCCTTCTCCCTGGCACAACTAAAAATCCCTGATCTTTGACAATACTATGATAAATTACTTGGGTGTAACAAAACTTACATGTCACTTACAGGGAAAAATAATATTATTGTAATTTAAAACTTTTGGAATTGCCATAATGTTACTACAACATATTTTAATTACCTAAAATTAATCAAAAGCCAAGAAATAGGATAATAAGTCAGTGCTTGCTATAATCTATCCGAACGGGGACCGTTTAAATCTTAAGTTTTGCTCGGCTTGGAAATACTAAACTTTTCGAATTCTGCAAAATATACACCTCGACTATTGTGTCATCTTTTTCTTTTTCATCATCACCTCCACACTCACACACACACCTGACAACAAAGTCTATCAACCGGAGGCATGCCAAACATATTCAAAGAAACAAACATAAAAATGAAAAGGTAACTTATTCTGCTCATGGCTACGACCTACGTAAACCTGATTGCTATGAGAAAATGATTTGCAATAAATCAGGATAAAACCAAATGATATATCATAAATTTCCGAACCAATCAACTATTCCTCTGCACACATGAAATACAATAACACAAATCAAATAATATCAAACATTATCAACAAAAAGGAAACAAGGTCACTATTAGGGAATGTATGTAAAAGCTAAACTTCATGCCCAAGCGCTGAACTTGACCAGGAAAATCATACCAGTCTTTCTGGAAACATGTAATTATTATTATTTAAAAAAAAAGTTTCTTATTAATTTGGAGAGCTTTTAAATCGTGCTGATAACGCGAAGGTCGTGAGTTCCGTCTAACCGCCCACACCACGCCGTCTTCTATTATAATGAAATAGTAGAATCAAGCTCCGAGTGAAATCAGGTTTTTGTATTGGTCCGCTAGCTATGACTTTCACTCGGGGGAGGGGTTAGTTCAAATAGACCACCGATTTAAAATAAAGTCAAAGAATAAAAGCGCTGGGACACGATATAATATTTAAGGTGTCATATATGTTTATTTACCAATCACTGACCTGTATCAACTACTCTTCTAACAATATTTATCATCAAACAATGTCATGAAAATAGTATCAATAATCCAGAAGATCTCTGTCTTCTCTTCAACATACATTCATATCAAAATACACCTTAAGCTAAAATATACTTTAAAAGCCTTAACTTGTTAATCTAAATAAATGGGACATTAAGGGTTGGGAAGAAGGAGGTTAGTTAGAAATTGTTAGTACTGTGGCCACTTACATACAGCGCGGTAGACTATTCGCGATTCGAGTGGATGTACCGATTCGGCTGTTGCAGACGAGATGAAGAGATGGACAACGATGCTACGGTGCTACGGGTATGGGAACAGGAAAGATGACGACGTCGAAGACGGGAATGGAATCGGGAACACAGTTGCGGGATCAGGACGACAGGATCAAATTCAGGAACTCAGGATCAGAATCAGGAACACAGCATCAAATTGGCATAGGGTTAATGGTACCTATTTACCGACGTATCTGCAATCAATGTTCCTCCTATCAATGTTCCTCCTTATGAATCAGTTCCTGACACTTTCAGATTAAGTTCCCTTGAAGTATGTTGTATAATTTAGTTGAATATTCCCGACTTGGTGATTGAAGTGACTTGGCTTTCTTGAAGGATTCTGGAACAACGTTGTACTTCGATAACTTTGTGAGTCCAGAACTTGTTGATTTTCACATGCAGCAATTAGTTGTTAGTTCAGGGACAGCTTGAGGGAGATGGGAGGACAGGGGTACAGGTAGAGGAGACCAAGTCGGGGTGGAGCCAAGTGATCAAAATATCCATGCAAACTACTTTTATACCTCATTAAACATTCATACTCGACTTTTCCTCTGATCATCTTATTGGTCATTACTTTAAAAAGGGGGAAGGGGTCTAATCTA